>NC_087458.1:16070407-16376824 GCF_036321535.1 Camelus dromedarius
ACTTGAACATAAAGCTTGTGCACTAATGCTTTGTGCACAGGCTTGTTTTCCTTCTATTTTTAAACAGAAAATCCTTGTCCTTTCCCTTCAAACCCATCTAGCATTTCCCCTCAGGCAGCCCAAGTCCTTTGACTGGGCCACTTACAGGCAAGTGTGCCCCCCAAGATTTACAGGGTCTGGGAAACAGTACAAACGGGAGCCCATATGTGTAAATATTTAAAAGCTATAAATCAAGCTAAACACTTGCTAAATTACATTCATTCCTCCTCCACTGATAAATACAAGTTAAGTTATGGCTTTTATATGACTAAAAATTGGCAAAATATCAAAGATGACTGAATTCAATTACAAAATTGGAATATATTTTCATAACAATATAAATTCAATTTCAAAATAAAAGTCATTTTTGTATGTTTTTCAAGAGTTATTTTTCTAATAGTCAAAATCAAAAGTTAAAGGGAAGAAATATAATTTCAAATTAATAAATGTTAAAAAATTAAATGAAGTACTTACATCAAGTTGCAGGTTTTTACTTGACTTTTTGAAAATGTAATGAAATTTTATTAAATATTTTTTATAAAAATGGTGTTTGTGATTTTAGTGTTCAGTGTCTTAGAGTCAGTATCATGTTCCATGTATGTTATGTCTAGACCTACATGTATGCACATTTAAGGGTAATGTGAATTGTCTAATATTGCAAAATATTCCGTCAGCCTCCTAGTGAATTGTTGCAAACACCGCATTAATTTATGAGTGCCTCTGGGATCTTAAATTACAGCATGCAGAGAAACAAGAAAAGGGATACTTGGCACTACTGGGAGGTGGTATATTCTTATACAGGAATCTCTTGCGTTCAAGGCATCTTGTGGAGGGGTCCAGCAAGTGGACTTGTCTTTTCTGCTACCTTAGCTCTTCCATTGTTCGTGTCCCACCAGCAGTCTGAAGCAGAGCATGTCTCCACAACCTTCACTACATTCAGATATCGTCACCTTTTGTTTCAAGGACATTGGGCAGGAGACGTGAAGAAGCAGTTCCCTGGGGCCTGAGCAGTGTTATTCATGAGAGGGGGTGTTGCACTGCTGAGTGTGAGATCCAAGTAACTGAAGAGTCTTATGTTCCTTATTTTATTTTAATTAAATTTTTTAATTGAAGTGTAGTTGATTTACAATGTTAGTTTCAGGTGTACAGCAAAGCAATTCAATTATACATATACATGCAGATATATAAATATTTTTTTCTCTTCAGATTCTTTTCCATTATAGGTTATTATGGAAACTAAATATAGTTCCCTGTGCTATGCAGTAGATCCTTGTAAGTCACGTGTTCTTTAATGCATTTGTGTACGTGTTTGTGATTTGCAGGCTCCCTTGGAGCACGGGCTAAGAGCAGAGTCTATCCCTACTCAGCTCTTAGAGAAATACTGATCTTAGGCATGAGATGAGATTACAGGTATGGACTTACTGATCAAAATCTCATTTACTGTGATGAACGCAGAGAGTGGAGGTGGAGGTTGAGGGCGGACCAATGTTCTCACTTTGCTAACAAAAATAGACTTCATCTGCTGACTTGTGAAGCATCCTCATTTAAGTGGTGCCCTATCTGACAATCTGGCTGTTACAATTCACTGAACTGCAAAAGATAGACAAAGTTTCTCACTCATTCATTCACTCACTCAACACAGATTGACTGAGCACCTGTTATGTGGGTGCTTTTCTGGATTTGGAGAGGAAAGAACTGAATGACAGACACTGTGAGAGTCTCAAACTGTGGAGAAGACAGACTTGAGCATGAATAAGGGTAACGCTGTGAGGTGAGTACTCACAGGTGTGTTTAAGGTGCTTCGGGAACACAGAGGAAAGAGCAATTGCCACATCAGTATGGACGGGCCCAGAGTAGGCTTCAGACTAGATGGTACCATAATACTATCTTCCGTTAGTTGCTAACTGAACGCCTGTCATGTTCCAGGCTCTCTTCATATACTGTCATGTTTACTTCCCACAGTAACTTTCAGAGGTAGTCATTTATGTCCATTTTATAGAATTGAGGACCAGAAAGGTTAAGTTATTGTCTCAATGCCACACGACTAGTGATGGTGCTAGAGTTCTAAATCCCAGATCTTCCTAACTCCACAGTGGATGGACTTTCCATTGTGTCCTGGTATTTGAAGAGTCTTGAAAGATGTGTAGGAATTTATCTGAGTGGAACAAGGGGATATAGAGCATCCAAGCAAAAGCATTTGTTATTCAAGACCTTGGGCATAAACTAAAATTATAAAACATAGCATATTTGCCTATCCATTGAGATGAAATCACATAGGGGTGTAATTACAACCATCTGACTGACTTCTATAGGGTCCTGTGCAAATCCCTTTGCGTGGTTTATTTATAATACTTTCTAACAGGCCCAAGTTCCTGGTAACATCTAAATTCTCTCCATACAGACACAGCATTTCTACTCTTTCATAAATGTTCTGTGTTTGTGTGGATGGGGGCGAGAGAGGGTGCAGGAACATTCTCTCGTGGGGGCTCCTGGTAACCTCTCTGTGGACTTGTTTTTTCTAGGTCTGTTTAAGTTAGTTTTCTAGACAAACTGCAAGCAGTTTGAGATCTGAGCCCACATCCTGTCTCTGGCACAGTCCTGGGGGTTACATGGATTCTCTAACACAGAATCATTAGCGCTGGAGTCTGGTTTCAGGTCAATAAAAGAAATCATAAAAGAAACAAAACAATCTAATACACCTTTCCCTACTCCCTCACCAAAATTCTACCCGTTGCCCAAATTACTCCTCTCCATGCACTTCCAGTTGGAATTACAGTAGTGTTTTGTTAACTTTTCCGCAAAGCTTGTAATAGATTGAATGGAGTCCAGTTGGCTTCAAGTGACTTCTAAACATCTGTTTTCCAGTGTAACTACAATCAGAAGGCGGATTCTCGCCGCATTTGTTTACAAGTCTGCATCCACACCACAGGGAGTGTGGGGCGCGGGGAGAGCGGGTCCAGGCTTCCCCGCCTTGGTTTCTGCGGTGCCTCGCACGTGCTAGGGACTCCGCGTTCGGTGACTCAATCCGGGAGGGCAGCGGCGGACGCAGAATTGAGGCTTATGGCCAAGCTCGGTCGACTTTAAACCCAAGCCCCACCCGCGGGTCCCGCCTTCCTGGACCGAAACCAGCGTGGGCAAAGCGGGCGGGGCGAACGCGGGCGGCGGGCGCGGGCACGCCGGGCGCCTGCGCGGTCCGCGGCCAGGTGGGCAGGTACCTGGGCGGGGCGCGCCGTGGTTGGCGGCGGCGGCGGGGCCGAGCACCCGGAAGGGCCCGCGACTCGGCCAGCGCAACAGGCGGCCGCTCGGGTGCTGGAACCGCGGCGGACTGGGCCCGCGTGCACTGGGCCCGCGATGGACAAGCTGAAGAAGGTGCTGAGCGGGCAGGACACCGAGGACCGGGGCGGCCTGTCCGAGGTGAGTGCGCCGCGGCGCCCCGCCCGCCCGCTCGGCCGTGCCCTCCCCGCCCCCCGGCTGCCCCGCCCCGGCCTTCGGGGAGGGTTCTTTGGGGGCTTTAGGGGGCGCCTGAGCCCACCGGGGCCCGCGGAATCGGGGTGACAACGGAGCCCCGCCCCCAGCTCCGCCGGCGTCAGTTGCTGGCTAGTGAGAAAGGCGAGCAGGACTTCGAGGATTTCTTGGAAAGCAGCTTTGCCCCGGCTCCTTCCTCCTCCCCTGCAGGGCTCAGAGGGGACCCCCGCGCTCCTGCAGCGCCAGGTGCCAGGGCCCAGATACTCTGCACCGGGCGGTCGGCGCCTGCTTACTTTTTTGTCCCGCAGCTTTTCAAGCTTCCGCGCCCCATCCCCCCACAGAGGGAGGGCCGCGCTGGAGCAAAACCCAGAAACATCTGCGAGGGGGAGGGGCCGCCATCCCGGGCCATCGATCTGTTCCCGCAGGCCTGGGAAAGGGCCTTAGGGCCAGGCTAGGCAGGGGCCCCTGAGAGCCTGGCGGAGGGAGCCCCAGTGGGGAAGATCTCCTGTGCCGGGGACCTAGGTGATGGTTCCTGTTCTCTGCGCCCCGGTGCCCCGGGCAGAGTACCTGTCCAGTGTAGGTAGTGAGGTGTGACACTCCCACCCGACCTTGTGGGCACTGTTGCTGTAAACTCCACGAAAACCATGAACGCCTGTAAGGCAGGAACCTCGTCTTGTCTCTCTGTGCTCACACTGCCTGCACGTCGATTCTGTAGACAACTAGGACCTCATGGGGCCGCCTGCATGCTTGTTTGTTTTATTTGAAAGATTTGGTCTCGCTGAATCCTGGGCACTGGTAATGCCCTATGTTCTAGAGCCACACAGAATGTTTCCTGTTTCTAGTGCTTTCAGCTTTTGTTTTGTTTTGTTTTGTTTTGTTTTTCCTTTGTGGATGACAAAATAACATTGCCCTTTACTCTTTGGTATATTCCATGGGCCTTATCTGTAAAATGAAGGTGGTAAACAAGATGATATGGCTTCTCTCAACTCGGAACCCAAGTTTTTCCTCTGTTAATCAGTGTCTCTTGTGGTTATCTCAGAATGCTTCTTTCATCCACTTTTGCGGTTGCTGATTTTATTCTGAGTTTTGTATGACACTGATAGTTCCACCCCCTCCATAAAAATCTCAGAACCATAAAACGTGGCTCTCTGAATCTTCACCTTGAAGCAGTAACACTGTAGACATGGAGTGTATGGGAATTGGGTTTAACTTCTTTTTTTGACATTTCAAAACAGCCTGTGGATTCTTATAATTCTGATGCTTTTATTAATTGGTCAAGGCTTAGGAGTAATTTCATGAGTTCCTTGTTTTTGATTTCTCGCTTCTTTTAGGAACTTAGGAGTCAAACCTCAGACTGGCCTAAGAAAGCTTAGATGGTGGATAGTCATGCTTATCTACAGCTTTATGCCCCATGGACTGTCAATAAGGTTTTAGAGCAGCTGGGGATCAGGAGGGAGATGTTTTCTCTTCCTGAGGACTCTGGGGGGAGGAGTGTTGACAGCGGGAATGATGCAGATATTATGATTTTAAAAAATCATCATGAAACAGTGGACAGACCCTCCAGAGTGAATGATGTAGTTCAGATCAAAAATGTAAATGCTGTTTGTTGTCACCTAAAATGCTTGTGTTGGATACAGTGACAAGCTTTAAAGTGCTGTAAGCTCAGGCACGCATTAAATCTATTTCAGAAAGACTAGGTGCTTCTCTCATTCTGAAACACTGCTGGCAGTTTCGTCTCCCTGAGTGCGAGTTTCCTGTTCACCTACGTCATCGTGTGACACTTCCTGAGTCCCCAACTCCCGGGAAACATTTTGTGTTTGCTGAGTTAATTTTCCGGGTCGTTTTGGCTTAGTTTTTACTGATGAGGTCAGGGCCTCCTTGACAATGTTGGCGCTTACTTGATTGCCTCACATTTCCCGTGGTTTGGAGGCTGGCAAAGTGGGAGGATTCTGGTCAAATTTCTGTTTTGTGTGGTAAGTTGGACTAGGGGACCTTAAGGTCTCTTCACATTCAAGTATAAAAGCGGTCAGAGGTCACTGGACGTGAGTGCTTTGAAAAAAATTGTTCTTTTAATGTGAAGAATAAAAGTATGACTAGTTCTGTTTCCCTAAATAGGAAACTAGGGAGTTATAAAAGTTGCTTGGTAATGTCCAGTCACAGATAGCCTCGCGATGAGGTTTCTAATTGATACCTCGTCTTCATACATCCGCCTTCAATCTTCAGTTTCTACGAGCTTCTTTCTGAAAGTATAGGCTTTGTGTTGCCTCTCCAGGCTCCCAGCCGGGGGCACGGAAGGTCTGAATGGGACCTGGATGGAAAGCGCAGGAATGAGGCAGTATTGCGTTCTCACTTTCTTCTGCTTATGCCAACCCTGTTTCCCCGAACAGTTCTTAGCTTTTCTTCTTTTGGGCAAGAGCCCCTCTTCTCTCCACATCCCACCGTCAAAGGGACCTTTGTGCAAACCTGCCGGTCAGACAGCTTGTGAGCTGTTTGCCTGCAGATGCTGGCAAGGTGAGATTTCAGCTACTCGAATTTCTGAAAAGTGCGCTAGCAGCTTCCAGAAACCATGAATTTAGGGAGACCTTTTTACATCAGACGGAGTTGATTTTCACAAATTGGCAAAAAGAGGTCTTTAGCTTTCACTGGGTCCAGTTCGAAGTGGAGCAGCAGCTCCCTCTTGCCTGTGACCAAGCATGGGTGTGAAAGAACTGACAGCCACCTGGAGTGGAAAAGCACAATGATGAACAGTTACAGCTCCTCTCCCCCGTTTTGGCAAATAGGGTGACATTTGGATGGAGGTCAGCTTGAGAGATGTGCAGAGCCAACATGTCACTTTCCTTTCTGAGGGTAGAAACCGGGACTGCTTCCTGTTGCCAGCGATCTTGATTTTTATAAGGGCCGGCATCTCACCATCCTATTGAGATTATTTTGTCTCTAAAGGCCAAAGCCATTATCAGATTGATACTTAACCTTATGGCTTATTGTCTTTTAAAAAAGGTTGAATCTTTTAAAATATCTCTGTTGATACCAAGTTAATGCTCAGGCCAGGAATCCCATCCAGTCCGGGTACCACACTTTTCTCCCTCCGTGCAGCTCCATTTTTTTTTTTTTCCTTCCTTGGCCAAGGTAAGATCTTTGGTGCTTGTGTGGGTAGGAGGAGTGGTGGCTTTTGATTTTCTCCTATCCTTGATGGGAGGTGGAACAGGTTGGTCAGAAGGGGTCTAACCCAATTGTCTGGGGTGCCTGATAACAGAGCATCACATGGCTCACTTGGGAGGAGAGGTTTTCCCAGCGTGGAGTCAGGTGGCCCCTTTGTCCGCTCCCCCTGTCTGTCACCATCCCTGAGCACGCTGTTCTGTGCAGGGTCATATTTGCCACATGTTTCTGCAAGTGCTGTGTGTGTATGTTTGCGGGGTGGTGGGCGGCTTGCAGTGTCATGAGCCTGCTTTCAGTACGTGTGAGCATGTGGGGCAGGGGGAGAACCCCTTTTCGTAATCTGCCCCAAATACCTTTCTCCTGCGTAGGGAGGAAGCCACTCTGTAGCAAAGCCTGCCACGCCTAGGGGAGCCCTGGTCCTGCCCTCCCAGCTTCTGGTTTGGCAGGAATTTTGGAGACAGGGTTGAGAACTGGCCCCTGGGCTGGGAGCCTTCAAGGCTAGGGGAGTTGCTGGTCTAGGGACCTGGCAGCCTCTGCCGCCTCTGCCACCACTGCCTTCCTCCATCAGCTGGGGGGAAATGTGGTAAAACTGTGACTGGTGGCCTTCTGAGCCCTGGGGGCCCTGCCACGGCTGGGAGGAGGAAAGACCTTTGGTCTCACTGGCAGCTGCCTTTGCCCAGCTTGGAGCAGCTGTGGCCACTGCATCAGGTGGCCAGACGAGGAAGGTCTCTGGTGCAGACACTTGACTGTCACCTTTGATGCGGGGAAAAAAACCCTTGGGAGCTACTCACAGTCTCTCTTTTTTAGCAGCATTTTTCTAGAAATCTTGGCCTTTGACCTTCCCATTGGGAGGGATTAATCTTGGTGGCAGAGAGGAGTGAGGAGGGCGTCATTAATTGACTAGGAGCCGTCTCACACGTGGGTGACTTGGCTGATGCCAGCACCAGGAGTGAGTAGATTCAGGTGGGTCCTGATCAGGACAAGAGCCTGTGCCCCGCTGGGTCTCAGAAAGGCTGGCAGGAGCAGCATGCGCTGAAGCTTGGCTGGTTGAATTAGGAGATGATGCGATGCCCAGTGGACCCAACTGCCCTTGTCCCCATTTCCCGGCAGTTACACCTTTCCAGTTGTGGCCCTCGTCCCGCTGGGGCTGCTGTAAGGGCCTAGGCGACTCTGGGGTCTGCCGTCATGCCTTCCTGTTTGTGAATTGCGTCGTGCTTGAAGCAGAGCGTTTCCACCTCTGGACGTGTCCAGCCGGTAACCTCTCATTTGCTGCTCGAGAGGAGACTCCTGGGTGGATGAGGACGTGGATTCACTGACTCATGAGGAGTTTTGTAGCTCTGAGCAAGTAGGATTCTGTGTTCCTGCCTTCCTCAGTCTAAAGGCCAAATTTAATTACGTGCATCTTTTGTTTTGGTGATTAAATATGTGTATACATGTATGTAATCCGTTTTTAAAAATTTTTAGGTTGTGGAGGCAACGTCATTAAGCTCGGGTACCAGAATAAAAGGCTTTGTTGCCTGTTTTGCTGCAGGAATTCTCTGCTCGCTGTTGGTAAGACTACCCTCCCCTCCTCTGTCTTTTCCTCCTGCCTTCCTTCCTTCTCTCTTTCCATTTTCATCCACCTCCGTTTCTCGTTTGCTCTTCACTGAAATGCATGCAGGAGAGGAGAGGGAGGTAGGGGAGGCAGAGGGGATGCTCGGGAGGGTGGGACAGGAGGACAGGTTCCTTTGTGTGCTCCTGGTTCCTCACGTGCAAACACCCTGTGCCGTGTCTTCCAGGGAACTTTCCTCCTCTGGGTGCCGAGGAAGGGACTGTACCTCTTCGCAGTGTTTTATACCTTTGGTAACATCGCATCTATTGGGAGGTAACGGTTTTTTTTAATCTAACTTGAGCCAGTTATTAGATGGGAAAATGGATGTGGGTTGTGTTTGGAAGGTGGTGAAGGAGGATACTTCAGTAGCTTCAAGGATTTGGAGAAGAAAGAGGTAGTTAAAATACATCACTTCCATATCCTTTCACTTCAACATATTTTTATATCTTAGTTTATCTTTGAAACCCCAGGAGAAAGCAGGGACTGTCCTACCGTTGTGACTTTATATGGCGCAGAGCGTAGGTTTGAACACTGCCCTCCCCATTGCTCGGTCTTACTGCTGTTCCTCACCGGTTGACCCACATGCTCTGAGGATTCGAGGACAAGTGGGGTTTGGTTCCTGCTGTGATGAAACTCTGGTTGGCCAGGCAGACAGATGTATAAACCAATAACATAAGAGGATATGGAGAGAGTGGTGCCTCAGGGAGGGGCAGGTGACCTGACCTGACCTGACCTGGGGAGCCGGGAGGGCTTCCCGGAGCAGGTGATAACCTGAGCTGCTCTTAGCTCTGGCCTCTTATCACTGCTTATCTGAACGACTGCAGGGGTCCTCTCCTGGGCTTCTCTGCCTCCTTTTTTTTGGCTCCTCTCTAGGCCATTTCCACAGAGCTGTGGCGCCATTCATTAACCCCCAGAGATGTTCCCCGGTCCCTCCGTGTGGGTGAAGTCCAAACCCCTCAGTGTGTGTACAGGACAGGCCCTTCGAGGTCTGGCTTTAGCCAGTCGTCCTCCCCAGCCAGGCTGCACTTGCGTTTCCCCAGACGTCTTTGTGCCTTTGCTTGGGCTGTTTTCTCTGCCTGGAGTGCTGGCCTGTCTGCACCCCCATTTGGGGGGTACATGCTCATTTGTCAAGACCTGGCTCAGACGTCATCTCTTCTATGAAACTTCTCTTAATTACCTTTTCCCTCCAGAATCAATGACCTCCTTTATATGGGGACTGCACATCCCATATGTATATAAAATACATCTATATTATGTGACAGCACAGATAGCATTTCATTACTCTGACTTGTTACTAGTCCGTGACCCACTTGACAAGGGCTGTACCTCTGTCTTTCTTGTCCTTAACTGTCCCCAAACCTGGGTCTTTTTCTGGCTGGAAATGTTAACCAAATGACTGAGTGCATGACACTGGCCACCTTCTTAAAGCTTACTTTCTTGAGTCTTGTGATAGAATGCTGGCCTTTGGAGATGTCTTTCTTATCTAGCCTCTAAAGCTCTCTCGAATGCTAACTTTTAGGGAGTTTTGCTTTGGGCAGACAGCATAGGTTACAATGTAGGGTCTCAACTGAGCATAACTAATTGGGTGTGCTGGTTAGTTCCAAAGAACTATTTAGCAAATCCTAGTGGGACTGACCCTTGGCAGCATTGCCCAGGGAAATAGCAAAGGGAACGAATTGTTATTTCCAGGGTGTGTCCAGGGCGTTGTGGCGTTACCTGTAATCTTTTATATTTTTGTATGTTTGCTGCATTTAATTTTTAAGGCCAGCCTCGGCCAGTGCTTCTTGTTCAGTTTAGGCTAATGAGGGCACTCAGCTCGAACACTTGACCCGAGAGTGTAGCCTTGAATTCAGATGGAAACTTAATGGCACTTCAAAGAGAGGTAGACGTATTTTTAAAATTTTTATTTTTTTGAGCACTCAGCAGCTAATGTCATCTACTGGTTGGCTTGTATTAAACACTGACTGTCCCCTGCTACCCCTGGGGTGATGCCACACGGGGCATTTCCATCAGGAGTCGGGGAGCAAGACATACAGCTGGTCCTGGCATGTAATGCATCAGGCCTGAGTGTCTGCTTCATTTCTGTTACTCTTTCTCACTATCCACCTCTGGGTCCATTCCTCCAGGAGGCATACTGGGGCTGTCTTTCAGAGCTTTGGGATCTGGTAGATGTGGGCGTGCATGCCAGCTTTTTAAGTGCCTAGCTGTGTGATCTTGGATAAGTAAATTAACCTTTCTGAGCATCATTTTCTCAGCTCTAAAATAAGTGTAGTAATAGCAGCGTTGTCGAGGGGATGAAATGAGGTTTTGTATGCGGTGTCTAGCATTTAGCAGATGTTCCGCAAACCACAGGTGGTGGTACTGTCATCAGAATTAGTCTCTGGAGATTTGAAAGAAAATGAAATGCTCTAACATAACCAACCTGAGCCTGTAAGATGATGTGGTTTTTCTTTTTTCTTGCCTGAGTCTTTTTTGTTTGTTTGTCTGTCTCCCTGGGTGGGTTGTTAAGGAGGCTGGGTAGTGCCTGGAGGAGGGGCTCCTCTAACCCAGTGGTCATGAACGTGGTTCCTGAGCCAGACCTACATGCGTCTGCAGCCTTGCTTTGCTGCTGTCTAGTTGGGTGGCCTTGGATCAGTAGCTAGGCCTTCTGGACTTCAGTTTCTTCATCTGCAAAATCATTATGATAACTATTACTATGATCGGCTTCATGAGTTGTTGGTAGATTAACTGAGAATAAGGCACAGAAAGCTCTTAAGCGCATTTCCTAGCCCAGTAAAAGGTTTTTATTTATTTGCTTATTTTTGGGGGGGAGAGGTAATTAGATTTATTTCTTTATGTGCTTATTTTTAATGGAGGTACCGGGGATTGAACCCAGGACCTTGTGCATGCCAAGCACGCACTCTACCACTGAGCTGTAGTCTCCCCACTAGCCAGAGCTTTATAAGTGTCGGCTACTGTTACTGCTATTCTTGCCACAGGTGAGTTAGGGGAGGCGATGGGGAGTCTCTGGTCTGAGCGGCTTGTGTGTGTTTGCCTCTCAGCACTGTCTTCCTCATGGGACCCATGAAACAGCTGAAGCGAATGTTCGAGCCTACGCGTCTGATTGCAACCATCCTGGTGCTGGTAAGGTCTGCCTTTGGCTGGGATTTCTAAAGGAGTTTTTGTTGCTGTTGTTTGGAATTTTTTTCCTCTTAAACCTGAAGACTTCTGCCCTTTTCCCATTCGTCTTGACTGACTACCCGATGCCTGTAACCACGGTGGCAGAAGGGAGCATTCTTCATGCAATAATCTTTCCTCTCTTCCCCTGACTTGTGTTTCAGTTGGTGTTAAGTTACTGCCATTTCTAAAGCACCTCCAGAGGTATTGCCTGTCAGATTAGCCAAACTCACGGTAATATGAGGTTCGGACACCCTCCTGGGGGTCGGTGAAACCACATACAAGCAGAGCTCAGAGGGAGTAACTCAAAGCACAGGGTTCTCTGTTGAGTGGGTGTCCAGGCTCCTAGGTTGGGCTCTGTCTCCCCTTACCGTTGTCCGACTTTGGAATCCTGTTTGTTTTCACCAGTTTTCCTGAAGTGAGTCTGGTCTCCTCATGGCCCCGCACCCCTGTTCCCTGTTCTCACAACCATGTCCTCAGTCTTGTCCTGTCCTTCTGTCCTATTAACCCAGAATGCCTCTCCCTACTTTGGACCATTTCCTTCCCCGTGACCATCACATCTTTGCAGACCACATTCTCTGGACTTCTGTTATAATTTTCAGTATTGCAATGTCCAGAACTTGATCAGCATCCTTTTATTTTTAGTTTCATTTGTGTACATCTCATTTGTTCAAATAGGTAAGTTCTCTAAGGCCATGACCACATTTGCTACTATTTTGTGACCTTTCAGAGCATTGGGTGCAGTGCTGGGCACAGGGGAAATATTTGGGTTCTACTTATTGTATAATTACTGATACAGCAGGTTGGAGATGACAGGCTTGACTGACAGCTGGAGTACTAATTGTACTCGGCCAGGACACGGAGATGGCCCTGGGTGGAGATGGCCTGGGAAAGTCTCTTGCAGAAAGAACTTTCTAAGAAAGGACTCGGGGGAAGTGTTAGGTGACATGTAAACAAATAACTGGCTGTGAGGTTGACATCCCATGTTAATCTTTGTCCTCACATGCTGTTTCTACTTTAGACCCTAGTGTTTGGCAGGAGTGAAAATGAAGAGGTGTGTGTTAAACCTACTTTTCGTACATTTGAATGAAAAGATGGTTGGATGAATGGATGGACCAGAAATGTACTTGTGTTTGCTAGGCAGAGATTTTGGGCAAATGTGAAAGTAGAAGAGGAGCCTCCTCTTTTTAATCTACATGACTCCTTATTGGCCAGTTTCATTTCATTGGGATTTGAACTCTTCTACCAAACATGGGTGCTCAGGTAGGTTTAAATGCTTTGAAATGAAGGATGCTTTTGGTTGCTCTGGTAACCACAGAATCTGGCGACTGCGGCTTGATAAGTATTACTTTGAGTTTGTCAAGGATGATGTCTTTACAGTTTTTTTTTCCTTCCCTCCATGTTGTCATTATTGTGTTAATTAAATAATACTTCCTTTCTCTCTCTAGCTGTGTTTTGCGCTCACCCTGTGTTCTGCCTTTTGGGTAAGTGTGTATTTTAGTTTTCCTTAACCTTTCCGGTTTGTGCCTCTTGGTCACGTCACACGTTCATGTGACCGTATCATTTTTCTCTCAGTGGCACAACAAGGGACTGGCTCTCATCTTCTGCATCTTGCAGTCTCTGGCCCTGACGTGGTAAGTAACCTTTCCAGCAGTCCCCTCCCACGTCCATCTCTGACTAATGCAGCTGAAGGAGGTAAAATCCCACTGGGTGTGCGTAGGAGGATTAGGAACGCGGAGGCTTATCAGTGTATGAATCCTTAATGATACAAACCAAGTCACACTGCAGGGCAAGAGCCTGTTGACTCAGCCCACGACCAGTAGGTGGCGTTAGTGGTCCTGAGTGGTCGTGAGAGTCTGTTTTCTCGCTGTGGCATGTTTGCTGGGTTCATGGTCGACTTTGAGATGTTATAAATGTTATTAAATGTTATTCAGCCTCTCTGTGTCCGGCAAGGGCAAGGACAGTAAGTATCGTAGGGGCTGGTAAAAAAAAAGAAAGGCTTGTGAGTAAAACAGGCATTAAAGAGAAAGGAAAGTGATAAGAGAAACAATGAGTGTTACATTTGTGATGGGATGAATCATTTAACAGAAGGACAAAGAGTGAATCGTCAGCAGGAGATGAGGAACAGTGGCTGACGGAATGGAAAACCGCGCGGCTGTGGGCTGTAGCAGGGTCAGGGGAGTGTGGCCCAGGGGCCAGGCAGAGTGAAAGGACCACTCTCCAGTGGTCCTTTATTCAAAACCCTGGATAGGGCTGTAGGTTCATGGCCCTTTCAGACCTGCCTGACATCAGACTGAGGGGGTGGTGGCGTGTATGGAATCAGTGGCTTCTGGGACATTTCTGTAATATGTTCACAGTTTATCCAGGGATGCTGTCTGGCAGGACAGCTTCAGTAAAAATGTGCCTTGGTCTACTTTGGGAAGAAACGTTGGCTCCAATGCAAAGAAAGGGCTGAAAGTTTCAAAGCTTCCAAGGATCAAGTATAATCATATGTGATAGAAGTGCGTCTTGAGACCGCAAGCCCAGCACCCATCCTGCCCTTTAGTAATTTTGGACTTTTGAATAAATGTGCTTTCAAAGCGCATTTACTGTGTTCCAGTAGGTGAGCCCCTGTACGTGGTGAGTGTCAGATGCGGAGGAGAGTGATGGCCTGGTTTTAAGGTGATGTGCCTTTTGGGAGCAGGCACTGAAGGGGCCTGGTGTGATGGCTTATGTTAATATATTTTGGTTTTCTGCTGGGGACAGAAATTAGTTCCCACATACACATGCCTTTCTTGGCCTGTAGACTGGTGCTGAAGCCAGTTTTTAAAGGCTCAGTGTTCATATGGGCTCAGGCACATGGCCCTGTTCCTTCCAACATTGACCTGTTCCCACTGCGCGTGCGTTCTTGGGGCTGAGTGACTTCCAACCTGTCTGACACCTGTGCCTGGTCCTTTGCGGGGTGGCCACCTTCCTCCCCGTGTGGTTCCCTTCCAGGCGAGGGCGCAGAGCGAACCGGGGTGACCAAGGTACCTCTGGGCTTGGGATCTTGAAGAATCATACCTTGCTTATACTGTGCTCATCCACAGAGCAGTTGGTAGTGGGTATTGTTTCTTTTTGTTTTTTTTCCTGTTCTCTTTTCACTTTTTCAAAAGTTAAATGGCATGGAGCAGAACATCTATCCCAATCAGGTGGAAGTATTCTGCTGAGGATTTGTAAGATGTTAGAGGACAGCTGATCTGGGTTTTATTTGGTGTTCTTTCAGAACAGGGCTTCTAGGCCGTCTGGTTACCTGGAATCTGCTTGTTTTAGGAGACCCTGCTGGCTCATTTGGCTAAAGCAGTAACCCTGTGAAGCTGAGGGGACAGGGTTGTCTCCACACGGGCCTTTTCTCCTCCTGCTTTGGCCACAGATGCCACTCCCTTCCCTGGTTATACACGTGGCCCAGCGGGTGTGCGCGCATGCAGGTGTGTGCGTGTGTGTGTGTGCGTGTGTGTGTGCACCCTCCACACCGAGGAGGGAGAGGGTCTGGATGCATCACGGCACGCGCTCGTACAGCTCAGAAGCCCAGTCCCCTGTGTCATCTTCCACTCCCTTCATTTGATTTGATCTTTGTTTTGTTTGTTTTTCATTGTAGGTATAGCCTTTCCTACATACCGTTTGCAAGGTAAGACTGACGGCATTTGGACTCTAACGTCTGTCATTGGGGGATGATGCAATGTGTGCATGGGGCCTTGTAGTTGAGGGAGCCTTCAGAGCACACAGGCTGTTTTATCTTTAACTAAAATCCTCTGAGACTAATAGGCAGATGTTATACACCTGTTTGATTGATGAGTAAGCCAGGGGTCACCCCCCACCCCCACCCATCATACAGCCAGCGATGGGCATCGACCAGGTCCACCAGTTCCTGTTAAATACCTACTCTGTTCAGCGCACAACATCTGCTGTGATACACAGTACGTGTATGCTCACCGTTGTCCTTTTAACCTGCAGCTTTGGGGAGGTTTTCTTAAAGGTGCATATCACCTTCATAACACTGAGCAAGAGACGGAGGGGTCTGAGTTCATGCTTGTTTTCTTGCAGTACCCCACGGATGGGGACGTTTCAGAAAAGAGTTCATGAAGGGAGAGTAAGCAGGGCCAGGACTCCAGGGGACCAGGGTTTCCTAAGCAGCAGTGTGACCTCGGGCAACTCCCTGGACCCCTCCGGCCCGAGAGGACTCAGGAGAACTAGAGTGGAGTGGCCCCCTTCTCACTCTGAGGTTCCGACGCCCCAAACCTCCTTAAATTAGCACTTTCACTAGATCTTTGCCTCTGACTGTCCCCCTGGCACCATTTAATTTCCAGTCTTCTTTTTCATTACCTGCTGACTAAAAAGAGGCTTTTCCCTAACTGTGTGGCGGAGATGAGAAACGTACAAGAGCTGGGAAGGAGGAAGAGCAGGATTAGGTCTTAACCTTCCATGGCCGTTGCTGACGGTGATCGATCGGAAGATGCTGGGAAGCGACTGATAGATGAGAGGTTGACCAGCCCATCCCGTTAAAGGCGGCTGGGTGGCTTTTTCGAACAGGCTCCAGCTTTCCACATTTTTTTTTAACATATTATGTTATTGTGAGCAGCCATGAGAGATCTTTTTTGGCCATAAAACCCTTTCTTGTGCAGAGCGTCTGCTGGGACTTCATTGCAGAGCATATCTTAAGAAATGCAGTGCTAGGATTATCTCGCTAGTAAAACGCAGTGCCTGCTCATGCGAATTCTCTCCCTCGTGTGGCTGCAGCGTCCTTGGCCCAAGTGCAGTGGAGAACACAAGGAGCAGAGCCGGGCTGAGGAGCCCTGGTACGTGGCCAGGTGTGCTGGTGGAACGGAGATGCCGGCTTGAAGAGAATAGTGATTTGCCGAGCCCCTGCTCCTTCCTTGCACACTCTGACCTGAATTCCAAGGTGTTTATACAGCAGGTTAACGAGTTCTCAGTACCTAGAGAGAGCTCCCTGTGCTTGGGAACGCCTGCAAGATGTCCCTTAACAAGTTTCTGCTGTCTGCTTAGAGGAAGAACGGCCCTAGTGACCATTTGACTTAGTACTTCCAGTGGATTCTGCAATTCTGGTTGATATTAAAAAAATGCACAGTCCCGACTAATTTCTTGCTTTCTGGTCATCTGCGCTTCCTGTCTTTTCCTCTGATTGTCACCATAGCTATTAAATACCTACTCTGTTCAGTGCACTAATTCCCCAACGGGTCTGTAGGTCCCCTTTTACAGATGAGGAATTTGAAACTCAAGTTAGACAAGGTACTTGCCCAGGATAAAACTACTAATAGATGTTGAAGCCGAGGTTTGATGCTGTGTAGATCTGACCCCCTAGTTTGGGTGCTTGCTGCCCTGCAGGGTGCTACCCTGGGTACCCAGGCAATAATCTAAAGGAAGGTCTTCACCACTTACAGGAGCCCTTGGGGTGCTGATCTCTCATTTATCTTTGTGTTTTTTTCTTCCTAGGGATGCCGTGAAGAAGTGTTTTGCTGTGTGTCTAGCATAACACACAGCCAGGTTTGCAAAGCATTGGAAAGCAGGATGTGGATGGAAGCTGGCGGACCGGGTTGTAAATATCTTCAAAACCTCTGTCTCACAGACACGTGCCTTTTACCCCGCAGCGGTGCGTTGCTTGTGTTCTGAACATCTGAGGGTTGCTTTTGGGTGTGTTCCCAAGCCCAAATGTCTGTAGCACAATATAAGAGGTGGGTTTGGTATCTGACAGAGTCGAATCTTCCTCATGCGCCTTTGGACGGTGTCACTGAATTCTCATAAATAAAAACCTTGGTAAGCAGCAGCGGAGAAGCCTGGGCAGCCAGTGATTCCCAGGCAGGAGACGACTGGAGACGGCAGGGGTGCAGCAGCAAGGCATAGTTTGGGGGTCAACAGGGACTTTGTAATTTTGTCCCTCAGCTTGGGGTCTGTCTCCCCTGCCCCACACTGGGGACACACTTCTACTCTGGTGTCTGGGGACAAGTGGTTCTGCCCTCCTGACAGCTGCACATGAGCCCATGAGAAGCGTGGCCACAGAGTGACGTGGAGAATGGGCCCTTTTTGGTGATGTGTGTTGTTTTAAAATCTGAACCAGGCTCTCTCGCTTCTCTGATTCCACACTGACTCTGGAATGTATTTCCTCACACTTAGCGCACACTCTTTTTCTCTTGGGTTCCCCCGCTCCCCCTTCATATCTTTACCCTTGACCCCCTGGAATGAGACCGAGAGGGCACAAAGCCGCAGCAGAAAACACTGCTGCTTCCTTTTAGACACGAGTCGGCAGGAGGTAAAAAGCCTTGCTTCTCTCTGCTCTGTTTTTTTCTTCCCTATTTATAAATGCTTACTTTTAAACTGAGTTTACTTTCCATTCTCCCCTGGGATGGGGCCAGGGGAGAGTAGGTGGGGAGGCAGAGCCCCACTGTAGCACCAGCAGAAGGAGGCAGGCCTGCCCAGGGACCTTCAAACAGTCCCTGAGTTTGCACTGGAGCTGGTGCCAGAAACTGGGGGGCGGCAGGGTGGCCTGTCCCAGCCTGATGCCTGGCCACATACAGAGTGCTTTCATGTCCTGACTTTGTCTAGTCCTCGTAAGAGCCTTGTGACTAAGCCGGGATTGTTACCCCACTAGGTGGTCAAGGAGGTCAAGGCTCAAGAGATGTTACCAGATCCACCCAAGGCCACAGCCGATGGCAGAGCTGAGCCCTGAGCCCGGGTGCCCCAGCTTCAGTCTCTGTGCCCCAGTGTTTCCGGTGTGGCTCTGGTGGTACCTCCTGTAACTGTTTTCCCTGTTTTCATCGGCCAAGCCCGTGCCTTTTCTGGTCCCAATCCCTCTATGTCGTCACACCGTCTCCTGCCTGGTCTCCCTTCCTCCTGGACCTGTAGGATCCCCCTCATTCCTCTGTGTGCCCTTTTGCTCCTGATCATCAAAATGCCTTATCTTGATCGTCAGAGCTCCTGGCATTGCGGGACCTCCAAAGGAAGTCTGTTTGGGTTTGCTTTTCTATTCTTCACCCAGGTCTGGCCAGTCCACACTGGCTCTTGGTCTTGGAACCTGCAAACCAAAGGCAGTGGTCCACCGCTTGTCTCCTTGCTTGAGGCTGATCGCTGCCTTCTTTCTCCTGCTATAGCTGAGGCCGCAGACGGGCGAGGCTTTTCTTTCTGAGCTGAAGAGGTATGAACAGGCCTGATGGGGCCAGGGTGAGGAGCTGATGTTACTGGATCCTTTTCAAGGCTGTTGAGGGCATCCTGTCTTCTGCCGAGGCCCCTAACCTGCCTTCAGCCAGGAATGGAAAGTGCATGCTACCCTCTGGCTGGTGGGAGGCTCCTTCACACCCGAGGTGCCTCCAGGAGATAGTTCAGATCTCAGAAGGGCCTGGAGGAGGTCAGGAGTCTTTATCACTTCTTCTCTTTAGAGCCAGTGTGAGGCCAGCCTGGTCACTATGAGCTTCAACCAGCCTGGAGTGATACACCTAAAGGGCAGACCCCCCCGGGCCCTTTTTAGAGGCTGGACTTGACTCTGTGGGACGTTGAGGTTGAGATGTCACTGGGCGTGTATAGTGTGGTGGCACATGTGGGCTCTGAAGTCAAACAGGTCTGGGTGCGAGTTGTGCTCAGTCGCATTCCAGTGTTGTGTTGAGCAAGTGACTTCACCTCTGATCCTCACATTGTCCATCTGTTTCACAGCAAGGAGGCTAAAAATTCCTGCTGGATCATCGCAGGACGTCAGTGAGGAAAGTGTCAAGTGCTTAGCACAGGGCTCAGCATAGGTAGACGGTATCTTAGTAAAAGGTGGGCGTTATTATTTAATCCCAGGAATACCCAGTGGCCGTTGAAGGTGACAGGGTGACTGTCTGTGACCATTAATTTATTTAAGAAAATTTATTCGGTAGTATGTGTCTAGCATTGTAGACATTGCCAGGCATTATCTCACTGAACATTCCCAATCACTGTGGGGATTGGGGGAGGGCTAGTGGTCTTGTCTCTTACTATTAGAGAAGGAATAGCCTCAGAGGGCAAGGGGTCTACCAGATCTCACCAGTAGAGGGCGCCAGGTCTTGCATAAAAGCTCCTGCTTTGCCCTAATTTTCAGGCCTGTGGCCAGTTTGCTCAGACAGCTCCAGTCCGGACATCCCGGCAGCTTGTGGATGATCCTGCCTTCCAGCATCTTCCAGGCTCCTAAGTTTTTCCTTCTGTCGCCTTATCCTTTGGTTGCTTTCCTCCTCGTTTTTGTTTGCTGGACTGGGGGAGGAGGAAATCCATTTCAAATCTGCTGAAAACTGTTACCAAGCAACAGCGCTGGTTACAAGTAACCTCATGGGTGAGCCGGGGAGTGGAGAGTTAGAGTTTTAGCCCCCGTGGCTGGTAGCGGTCTCTCTTCCCTGCTCCTTGTTCTGTCATCCTACGTTCCCTGCAGGGTGAAGGAGAGATCATTGTGTTTTGGAAGAAAGGGAACCCTTGAGGTGACTGTTGTAGACCTGCAGCTGGGCGGGAAGCACTGGCCTGAACACCCTGCCCTGGGCGTGCTGGTCCTGTGACCTCTGTTTTGGGAGCAGTGCTGCTCTCCAGACCTGGAGGGCCGGCTTCCAGTCCTCCTGGCCCTCTCTGCCTTCTCCCTGCCCTTCAGAGGCTGCTTGTTTGCATTGGGTCTTTTTACTAACTTGCTGCCTTCCGTGTTCTTCTGTCTCACTGTCTGAGAGGCCTCCCCTTTTGCTGGATGTGAACCAGAGGTTCCCCAGCTCCCCTGGTTGGCTGTGCCCGTGGCTACTGCTGCTGAGGCCTGACCTGAGGTTCCCTGTCTCAGTCCCCTAGACAGGCTGTCCTGTCCCTGGGGGAGGACAGAACAATCTCTCCGGCTGAGCGTTCTAACCAGGTTGGTTATCTCGGGGCTCGGAGCTTCTGTCAGTCACTCTTGGATGGTGACCAGGGGCTGTCTACTGAGCACCACCTTCCCCACTCCAGCCAGTGTGTGCTCAGGGAGCCAGAAATGAAATCATGAAATGCATCTAAATAAAATTGCCTTTGGATGCTTCTGCTAGAAAAGATAATTAAGAAGTGGGTCATACCTTTAATAAAAAGATGTGGGGGGCACTGGTTTGGCTGCTGCTGCTTTGGATAGTGCCTGAGAGTAGCAGGTGTCGCCACACGAGTGATGAGACGTGGTGGAGAGCAGAGCTGCAGCCCTGTGGCTGTGGATTCTTTTTTTCTGTGGGGCTACCTTCCCTTCTCTTTCCTCAGATAAGTCCTGATGTGTGTCTCCTGCAGGGCTACAGATACTTCAGAATTCACAACCTGTCCTTAAACTTCATTGTCAGCAAGTAAGCAACAACCACGAAAATGAGTGTTTAAGGTTTATAAGGCCATTTGGCTAGAAGACAGGCATAGTCCTTTTGATTTTAAAATCTATGATTTTGGGGGATAAGTTTTAAGATGTGCGGTAGTTTCCTTGCGGATAGCATTTTTAAGAAAGCTAACTGATCTTTGCCCGAGGTGCGATACAGATTTCTATCTGTGTAGCTCTTGGCAAGATTAACAAAAGAATTTACATTTAGAAGTAATTTAAAGATAAATTTGGGGGCAGTTTTTAATTGAAAAAGTTGAGGTTAAATCATATGACTTTAACGTGCCTCTTAATTCATCATTTTATGAAAATCTGAGCTCTTGAGGGTTTTTCACAGAGTGAAGAGGAGAGTGCAGTTTACTTGCCCCCACTTCACTTGAGATCGGGCGTGTAGTCCCACTTTTCGGTTATTTCTGGTTCTACGCCGAACGCTCAGACGCCATTCCTAAGCCCCTGGTACACTTGAGCTTCACTGTTGTTGATGGCCCAGGTTTCTGTGCACGGCCTCACAGAGACTTGCAGAGCTTGTGAGCAGAGCCCAGGGACCGTCAGAGCATTTGTTAATGTGATTTGGCCAAATAGCATTACATCCTTCTTAGCGGGAGCTGATGAACTGACAGCGGGCCTGGAAATGTACAAAAAACTCTCTCTAGACAGGGTGAGCGGAAACCAGGGAAAAGTGAGTTCACTAGACAGGAGGCGCATGGCTGTTTGAAGAGAAAGGCCACCCCACAGCATCGTGATAAAGAATCACTACTGATGTGTATATTCGCAACAGAGTCACCACGTTTAATAAGCAGCACCAAAAAATAGACACAGCATGGACAGAAGCTCCCTGAAGCAACTGGCTGCCTGGACTTAATACCCTTGTGGGTGCTTGGGAGGTGTCCTTGGAGACCAGATTGGGACTGGTGTCTGGGCAGAACGCTGCTGTCCGCCTGTTAAACTTCCTTACTGCAGGAGGAAGCGATGAGCCTTATTCTAAATAAGGATGAACTTTGTACTGGTCGTGAAGGAGAACCACGGTTTACATGCAGTTTTGTGGTCTTGCTGCTATGAAAAGTGTTTGCGTTGCTTTTTCCAGTGTATTTGCTTGACTTAGCCACTTTGAACAACGAAAGGAAAAAGTTAAAAGCCTCTGAACTCTGACCTCTCACAGCTCTTGTACATTCTCATTGTGAAGTTGAGGGTAAGGGTGTTCAGAAGCCCATGGGGGTTTTAAATGCCTTCAGAACATTGTGCCTGTTCTCGTAGGATGAGCTTTTAAAACACTTTGTTAAAACATGAACCAATTTTTGTAATCGTATACTCAGCTGATTTTGGATGCTGCTGATGGCGTAACTGAATTTTTATAGCCCAAAATATATTCTCGTGTATTGCTTTTCCTCCCTTGAGACGCTGTTTCATACAACGAAGGTTGTTTTCTTTTTGCTAACTGATTTCGAAGAGAAAGAATTTTACTGATAAGTAAACTTTTTTCCCCAAAATATCATAAAACAAGTATTTTTCCTTTCCAATAAATGATAGCATTATGATCTTTAATAAATCTAGTGTTGCCTTTTATTCGTGTTTGTTTTTCCGGGAGTCACTGGGCCGAATGAAGATTGTATGACTGTGAGAAAAGACCGTGTCTTTAATATGAATCCTTAAAATGGTAGCGCACATCGTAGGCACTGAAAGATGTTTTTTGAGGTAAATTGATGTGTTGTCCTCTTTCAAATGACTTAGGGATAAACGCAGGTCTAAGGACAGTTTTTAAGGTTTTTGAAAGGTAAGACATTTTAAGTATTGGGGATATTCTCACACACTTAGCTGATTTAGTCATTGTGTAAACTAAGTTATTACTATAAAGTTTTTAATAACATTTCTTTATTCTTTTAATGTCTGTAGCATTTGTAGTTGATGCCAGTTCTTTCATGGTTGAAAGAACTGGTTGTTTATATCTTTCTTTGTCTTGATCAATCTAGCTTGAGGTTTAGCAAGTGTGTTGATTGTTTCAAGGACAACTCAGTTAACAAGATTCGAACAGACATTTAACAAAAGAAGATATGTGAATGGCAAACACATCTAATACAAACTGTATTATCATTATATGCAGTTTAATAAAAACAGGTGAAACTCAATTCCAGAACTTAAAGATGCATTCTTAGGTGGTAAAATTATAATGAAAAGCAAAGATGTTATTTGCATAAAAGTTAGGATAGTGATTACTTTGAGAGGGAGGGAGAGGTTAATGACTGGGAAGGGACGGCAGGGAGACTCTGGGTGCTGGCCGTGTCCTATCTCTTGACCAAGTGGTACTTACAAGGCGTTTACTGGTACATCATTGCACTGTTTTTCATGTATGTGCACTTTGGTGGTGTGTTACATTTTGCAATAAAAGAACCAGCTTTGGTTTCATTGATTTTTCACTGTTGGTTGTCTGTTTTCTATTTACTTGACTTCTTTTCTTACCTTATTATTCCTCATACTTTGGGTTTAATTCGTTTTCCAGTTTTTTTAAGTTAGATACTTAAGTAATTGATTTTAGATCTTTTCTAATATAATTTAATAATATAAATTTCTCTCTACTGCTTTAGCTGCATCTCACAAATTTTGATAACATTATGTTTTCATTTTAATTCAGTTTAAAATATTTTCTTAACTTCCCTGTGATTTTTTTTTCTTTGACCCATTGATTATGTAGAAGTGTGTTTAATTTCCAAACATTTAGGGATTTTCTAGCTATCTATTACTGATTTATAATTTAATTTCATTGTCGTCAGAGAACATATGTGAACATACTCTGAATTATCTTAATGCTTTAAATATGTTGTGACTTGTTTTATGGCCCAGCATGTAGTCTGTCTTGCTGGTTATTCCATGTATGCTTGAAAAGAATGTGTACTCAGCAGTGATTTGTTCTAAAAACATCAATTAGGTTAAATTGGTTGATAGTGTTATTTAAGTTCTAACTTTGATTTTGTCTACTTCAATAAATTACTGAGAGAGACGTATGAATTATAATTTGAATTTAACTGTCTTTTTAATTCACTTTTTAAAATTATTTTTTAAAATGATTTAAAACAATAAAAAATAAAACAGAGAAATAAGATAAAATATGAAATAAACAAAAATGTACAACTCAATGAATTATTACAAAATGATTGTGTAACCACCACCCAGGTCAAGAACTAGAACATTGCCGGCACCCTGAAAGTTCCCTTATGCTCCTTTCCAGTTATTACTTCCTGTATCCCTCCTTCACAAAGATGACCAGTATCCTGATTTTATAGGGTCACTTCCTTGGTTTTCTCAGAGTTTTCTTCCAATTTTATTGAGATACAATTGCTAGAACAGCACTGTGTAAATTTTAGGGTGTGCAGCATAATGCCCTGACTTACATACATCATGAACTCATTACCACAATAATTATAGTCAACATCTATCATCTCGTATAGATATATAAAAAAGAAAACAAAGAAAAAAAATTTTTTTTCCTTGTGATGCGAAGTTTTTGGATGTATTCTCGTAACAACTTTCAGATAACTCAGGAAAAGGGGGAAAATGTCACCCTGTAGCTGGGACATCAAAGAACTTGATTTAAGATGGACAAGACAATCAGCCAGTAGGCAACATCTGCAAAAAAAAAATCACAAGTTTCTACACATAAATGTTTTCTTTTCTAAACAAGCAAGTAAAACTACTAAATTATCATGGGATTGAGGGGATTAAAGGAAGAAATAAGAGAGTATGTCAAATAGAGAGGTCCCTTGAGGACCAAAGTTGAAGTTGCTTCTATTTTTACATTTTCATAAATATTCCTCAAGAGGAATTACAGGTGAAATGAAGAAGTTTATAGGTGATGCAAAGTTCACTTGAAAAGTAAAAATTCTGAGCTGATGTAAAAGTGCAGGAAAATCCAACCAAGTCTTAGGAATGGTCAGAAAAGTAAAAGGCTAAGCATATAGTGAAAAGCAACCCAAACTGTGTTTGAGATCATGGACTCCAACTTGCCACTTGTTACCTTGAGAGGCACTTAGGAGTCCTTGTGGATACTGGTGGGAGGTATTGTAAACAAAGCAGAAAGTCTTCCCATGGAGTTTTTGTACCAAAACGCCGGATACGTTTCTGATGGCCCCCTTCAGGAGAGCCGTGATGGAGCTGGAAGTGGTTCACAGAATCCCAGGGCTTCTGAGCAGGGTCAGAATGAAAAGGTTGGAGGTCCTTAGGATAGAAAAATGAAACCAGCTAACTGGCTTTAAATGAGACTACAATTATGGAAAGAAAGGGAGCCATTGAAAGCACACCCAGGTTGGTGTCACCAAATTCTTGAGTCCAAGACCTGGAGGTACTCCTTGAAGTTAAAGAAAGCCATTTTAGATTCAAATTGTTGCTCTGTAGCAGGGAAGGAAACGTGATGTTTGTGATCCTGAGAGGTAATACACTTAATCCAGGTTAGAACCATCACTTGCTGGGGCTGACAAAGCTGTCTGCTCGTTCGTCTGTCCACGTCTCTTCCAGCACTTTTCTGATACAGTCTCTTCCTTGTAACCAGAGTGATCTTTGAAAAGTGCGTTTCCCCATTACTTTTACGGTTAGGCAACGTTCCGTACTTTGACCTACAAGACTCTACATGGTCTCGTGTGGTCTCGCCTCTGCCTACCATTTTATCTTCATTTTGCCTTCATCCGTCTCTCTTATTGTCATATTCTCTCTTGTCCCATGGTTTTTCACATATTGTTTCATCTGCCTGTATTTCTCCTGTTTGCCAGGTTACCTCCTTATTACCTTTAGACTTCAGAGCAAGTCTTGTTTGCAGGGGAGGCCTGTCCTAACCTCTCTGGCTCAGCGCCATTGTCTGGACAGTCTCTAAGTCCCACAAGAGCATGGGCTGTGTCTGTTTTTGCTAACTGGCGTATTCTAGCACGTAGCACACCATGCAATGGAGAATAAGCACTTAAGACATATATTTGCTGAATAAATGAAAGTGTAGATAGGTATGGGAGGTCACAGACAGGCAGGTAGACTTGGGCCTGCAGACATGTTTTGTTTATCTCCACGCAGTGTTTAAAATGTCTTTTGATGTCTTTGGACCGACACGTACCTTTCCATTTCCTCCGTCTCTGATCTGCCCAACCTTCATTGTTAGAGATTTAGTTGGGAATTTAGAATGCCATTCTCATAGATACCTAGAAATTTAGGGCCAAATTCACTTTTGGTGACAAACCAGAGATGTTTGGGGGGGTCTGAGAAATAGTAGGTTGCCAGTCAGTGGCCTTGTAAAATCTAACCTTTCAGGCGTGGAAAGGGATGAGCTGTTGGCATGGGAAGGTATCGTAAAAGGCTCTTATGACATTGTATTGGAACTGACCCCAGGCACTAATGAAAGAGTAATCCTCCTTGAATCACCCCAAAGCCAGTAATCCCTAGAGCTGCATGTTGGTGATTAAAAAAGAAAGGTAGGAGCAGCTGTCTTTTTGTTCAGTTTAATTATGACCCAGTACCTGGGTGAGTGTTAATTTCCTGGTGGCACTGGAGGTGGGTGGAGAAAGGTGTCAGGTTTCTGCACGCTGCAGGGACTGAATGTGCAGACATGGATTCTGCCCGGTGTGTGCCCTGGGATCCGGACGCTGTTCAGGGGAGCTCAAGCTCACGAGCTCAGGTTGCGTGGCATTCAGTTTCTGCCCTTTAAGTCCGAGACGTGGGCCACTGTGTGTCTGAGGACACAGCAGGGCTATCAAGTGTCAGCTAGACCGCACACCTTAATTAACAGCCCCCCACCCTGAGCAGGGCAGCTGCTGGGCCTCTGAGGGAGAAGTCCATCAAGTCAGGCCGAAGAAGAACATTTAGCCCTCTTCTTCCCTTTAGCAGCATTTAAAGCCAGCGGTCCCAGGACTGGGTACCTGCTTTCCCAAGGTCCCAGTTCTGAATATTTAGGTTGGTGTCCAAGGGTGTTCACAGACAGCCTGTGAACTGCTGACTGTTCTCGGAACAGCCCTGCTTGTGGTGAACATGGAACCCCATTCCTCCCAACTCTTCTCATTTTCTCTGTTTGAGTGTGGTCCTGTCACCTGCCCGCTCATCCAGCCAGGTGCTTGAACATCATCACATATGCCTTCTCCCCTAACAGATCCACTGGCAGCCAATTCCCATGGATTCTGCCTTCTAAATAGCTCTCACATCTTCTGTGTCCTCTTCTTCTCTGTTGCCCCTGCCTAACTCTCCTGCATCACCCCTCTTGAGGCAGGCTTCTCCCTGCCAACAGCCCCATCACTTTCCTGTGTATCTTCAACATCACCACCTAAGTACTCTTTCTAAAGTGCCAGTCTTACCAGGTTGTCTACTTGCTTAAAATTATTCAGCAGCTCCTAATTACCTACAGCAGCTTTTGCTGAACTTGGGTCATCTTCTTCATCTTTGTGATGTTCAAGTTTTTCCTTCACTATTGCTTCATTATCATTTTATTAAAAAATTTTTTTTTCTATATATATATATTTATTGAAGTATAGTCGGTTTACAATGTTGTGTCAATTTCTGGTGTACAGCATAATGCTTCAGTCATAACATGAACACACATATATTCATTTTCATATTCTTTTTCACCATAAACATTATCATTTTAATTTAAACCACATCTCTCCTTTTGAGTTTTACTTTTTACCTGTCCTAGGAAATACTGTACTTAAAGGCATGGATTTTACATGCTGGTTACACTTCTCTGCTCTAACTGTTATAATAACCAACTTTAGTCCATGTGCCACCTAAAAGTGTTTTCTTGTGGGAAATACTGGAATATCCAAAACTCCCCATCATTTCCTCCCCAGTCTAATGTTCCACAGGCTTTACTCCTTGATGTGGTCTGAACATACAACCTGCCAAGACTGAGTCAAGAAGAAACAATTTGAACAGACCAATCACTAGTAGTGAAACTGAATTTGTAATTTAAAAAAACTCCCAGCAAACAAAAATCCAGGACTGGATGGCTTCACAGTGGAATAAAACCAAACATATAAAGAAGAACTAATACATCCTTCTCAAGCTATTCCAAAAAATTGAAGAGAAGAGAACAGTCCCAAATTCATTCTGTGAGACTGGCATTACCCTGATAACAAACCAAAGACACTACCAAAAAAGGACATTACAGGCCAAGGAACAAGATAAGGGTGCCCACTTCTGCCATTTTTATTTAACACAGAATTGGAAGCCCTAGCCCCAGCAATCAGACAATAAAAAGAAATAAAAAGCATCCAAATTGGAAGGGAAGAAGTAAAACTGTTCCTATTTGCAGATGACTTGATACTTCATATAGAAAATCTTAGTCTCCATTCCAAAACTATTAGAACTAATAAATTCAGGATTGTTGCAGGAGATAAGATTAATGTACAGAAATCTGTTGCTTTTCTATATACTAATAATGAACCATCAGAAAGAAAGTAAAAAAAAAAAAATCCTGTTTAAAATCATATCAAAAAATAAAATACCTGGGGATAAACCTAACCAAGGAAGAAAAAGTTTATGTTTTGAAAACCGTAAAAAATTGATGAAGGAAATTGAAGACACAAAGAAATGGGAAGATATCTCATGCTCTTGGGTTGGAAGAACTGATACTGTTAAAATGGCCATACTACCCAAAGCAATCTGCAGATTTAATGCAATTCCTATCAAAATACCTATGACATTTTTCACAGAATTAGAACAAATAATCCTAAAATTCACATGGAACCTCAAAAGACCCTACGTTGCCAAAGCTATTTTGAGAAAAAGAACAGAGCTGGAGGTATAACCCTTCCAGACTTTAGACTATGTTACAAAGCTACAGTAATCAAAACATCATGGTATTAGCACAGAAATAGACAATGGAACAGAATAGAGAACCCAGAAATAAACTCATGGACCTATGGTCATTAATCTACAACAAAGTAGGCAAGAACATACAATGGAGGAAAGACAAGTGGTGCTGGAAAAACTGGACAGCTGCAGGTAAAACAACGAATTAAGAACATTTCCTCACACTATATGCAAAAATAAACTCAAAATGGATTGAAGACTAAATGTAAGACCTGAAACCATAAAATTCCCAGATGAGAACATAGGCAGAAGAATAATCTTTAAAAAAATTAATTTATTTTAATGGAGATATGGGGGATTGAACCCAGGACCTTGTGCATACTGAGTGTGCACTCTACCATTGAGCCATACCCTCCACCCAGGCAGAACACTCTGACATAAATAATAGCAATATTTTGGGGGGATCTGTTTCCAAGGCAGGAGAAATACAAGCAAAAATAAACAAATGGGACCTCATTAAACTTAAGAGCTTTTGCATAATAAAGAAAGCCATTGACAAAATGAAATGACAACCTACAGAATGGGAGAAAATATTTGCAAGCGATATGACTAAGGGGTTAATATTAAATATGTAAACAGCTCACACAACTCAGTATCAAAAAAATAACCCAATCAAAAAAATGGGCAGAAGACTTGAATAGACATTTTTCGAAAGAGGATGTACAAATGTCTAGCAGGTACATGAAAAGATGCTCAACACTGCTAATTATTAGAGGAATGCAAATCAAAACAACAATGGGATATCACCTCACATCTGTCAGAATGGCTATCATTAAAAAGTCTACAAATAACAAATATTGGTGAGGATGTGGACAAAAGGCAACCCTTGTACACTGTTGGTGGGAATGTAAATTGGTGCAACCACTATGGAAAACAGTATGAAGGTTCCTCAAAAAACTGAAAATAGAACTACCATATGATCCAGCAATTCCATTCCTCAGTGTATATCTGGAAAGAAAGAAAACATTAATTTGAAGAGATATATGTGTCCCAGTATTCATGGTGGCCCTATTTACAATATATGAAAGCAAGCCAAATATCCATCAATAGACAAATGGATAAAGAAGATGTGGTGTGTGTGTGTGTGTGTGTGTGTGTGTGTGTGTGTGTATATATTATATATATATATATATATATATATATATAATGGAATATTACTCAGCCATAAAAAGAATAAAATTCTACCATTTGCAGAAATGTGAATGGACCTAGAGAGTACTATACTTAGTGAAATAAGTCAGACAAAGAAAGACAAATACTGTATGATATCACTTATATATGGAATCTAAAAAATAATATAAATGAATGTATACAGCAAAACAGAAACAGACTCACAGACATAAAAAACTGATGGTTATCAGTGGGGAGAGGAAGAGGGGAGGGGCATTTTAGGAGTATAGGATTAAGAGACACAAACCACTGTGTATAAAACAAATAAACAAGAAGGATGTATTGTATAGCATAGGGAATTGTAGTTGTTATCTTGTAATAATTTTTAATGCAGTATAATCTGAGAACATACTGAATCACTATGCTGTATACCTGAAACTAACATACTGTAAATCACTATACTTTAGTAAAAAATATATTAGGATGCCTCTGAAAGTATGTAAATAAACACAATGATTTTTTTCTTAACAAATATAAGTTTTAACCTCACTGCATCTTGATATATTAAACAATAAGTCAAGTAATAATTATGTAGGGCTTACTGTGTGCTAGCTGCTAGGTTTTATGGTTAAAATTAATAAAGGCTTATGATATTACAGGCAAAACAATTTAGTAATTTAATCCTAAAATGCAGATATGAAGCTCTGTTTTTAAATATTGAAGATGTGATACTGAATCATGTATTAGCTAAGATTTAACCCTGCACTTCAGGAAACTGTCGGGCTGCAAGGACACCTGAAGAGAAAAAAAAGATGAATGATTTGTTTTCTAAGAAGCTTGACTAGAACTCCTAATTATAAAATATGCACAGATGTGGGGCTCTTAGGAAATCATTCAGAAAGTAGTAACCCACGTAGTGGGTCATTATATCTGAGGAAGACAAGGCTTCCATGAGGGGTTATGAGCTTTTAAAAAATATATATATAAAATAATTGGTCCCTTGCTAGTAGGTAAAATGATGACAAATTTAGTGGTGCCACCAATATAGATCAAAGGGAATGCTAGATTATTAGAACTAGGGAACACCTCTGGCATCACTTAGTCTGGAGATTTTGGACCATTTTTAAAGTTTTTATATACATTTAAAAAAATGAGAACATTTTCCCATTGTTTTCTTTAAAAAACAAGAACTTCCATGACAGCTCAATCTCTAAAATAGGAAAAGGATTTCTGTGGTTGAAGGATGTTCAGTGGGGCAAGGGGAGGGTGGGGTGGGGAGTCCCACCTGCTAGTTCCCTGTTAACCATCCAGCCCAGCAGAGGGATGGAGGACCCATCATGAGAAAGCCTTCCTGGCTCCCTAAAAGTGCACTGGTTTGCACACTGGGGTGCTTTGTACTCAGGTGCAGAGTCATTGGGGTGGGAGGGCCATTCCTCTTCTAACTCCTCTCCTGGTTCACTGCTTATTGGACAAATCATTTTTCCTTCTTTATCTAGTTTTTAAAAAGTCTATTATATAGAGATAATTAGGATCTTTTGATTTTATCATTAAGTTGCTGAATGAATGAATTCCTGGAGACAGATGGGTTAGAGTAAGGTCTATCTATTTGGACTACAAATTTGCACTCAGACCTTGGAATGAGGATGAACCACACTGAAATGACTCTACCATTTACTTGGTACGTGATGTGGCAGGATTCAGAATCTCTCATAGCCTGAGTACCCTCCTTGTTTGAAGGAAAGCGGGGTGGTGGTGGCAATCATTCTTTACAGAGTTATGAATAGTATATGAGGTCATGTATCTAAACACGTAATACAGAGCCTGGCACATAGTAAGTATTTGGTATAACATAATAGTTAGGAGAATCATCTATCCTTAGGCTCAAATACTGGCCTTACTATTCATTGGCTAGATGCCCATGGGCAAGTTACTTAACCCCTCTGAGCTTTAAATATCTCACCTAAAAAAATGGAAATAATCATATAATCCTTCCTTCCTTTTCTTATTTCATGAATGCAATATTTTCTCTTATGTTTAAGTGGGAAATAGTTATAGTTTTCTTTTGTTATCTTTTGATCCTGGCATGGTCTCTGTGTACTCAGAATTCCTTTTTTAATTGATTAATGAATTTTAATTAATTATTTTTTTGCTTTGGTCTTTGACTTCCATGTCTAATGTCTGACAATCCCTTACTGTGGCCATATTTAAGGATGAGGCTCATGTAGGCATACCTGGTTTATTGCACTTCACAGATACTGAGTTTGTTTTGTTTTTTTTTTTAACATTTTGAAGGTTTGTGACAACCCCTGCCCTGAGCAAGTCTATAGGTGCCATTTTTCCAACAGCATTTGCTCACTTTGTGTCTCTGTGTCACATTTTGGTGACCACCATAATATTTCAAACTTTTCCAATATTATTATATTTGTTATGGTGATCTGTGATCAGTGATCTTTGATATAACTATTGGAAAAAGATTATGACTCTCTGAAGGCTCAAATGATACTTAACATTTTTTTTTTTTAGCAATAAAGTATTTTTAAATTAATGTATGTACTTTTTTTTGAAACATAATGCTATTGAATGCTTAATAGACAGTATAGTGTAAATATAACTTTTGTATGCACTGGGAAACCAAAAAAAATTGTGTGACTTGCTTTATAGTGATACTTGCTTTTTCTGGTGATCTAGAACTGAACCCACAATATCTCTGAGGTATGTCTGTAAATGCTAATGGAATGCCTACGTGACTGGGCAGGGCTTTACGAATGTTGACTTTCCCCATTTGATTGGGGTTGGTGATAACTGGGGATGGGTCATTTCACTGAGGAATCACCAAGTCTATTACCTAAGGAGGGTGTCATAGGACTCTGTTTTCAGTATGTTCCTCACCCCTGTCCTCACCAGTGACTGCTGTCTCTGAAGTACAGATCCTCTCAAATCCCCTCTCTTCTGAAAGTCAGTCTCTTGTTTTCTGCTGCAGTGGGGAGGGACATTAGCCTGGCTGAGGGGTGGAGATCTCAAAAGTTAGCTGTTACTTATATAAAATTTCAAGATATCTTCCTATTTGGTTCTAGCCAGAACTACCCACCCCACCCCTTCCAGGAGTATATAATGTATCAAATCCCTGAGATACTACAGAGTTCTGTGGCCCAATTGGCTTGCTTCTTGGATTCTCCCCCTGAAGCTTAGATTTCAGCTTTCTCTGATCTGTCAGTTACCACTCAGCCATTTGCTTTGTCAGTTTCCAAAATTTTGTTGACATCTCTTAGCTGCTGCTGTTTCCTCTTCTATACTCTTCAAATTGTGGGTTACGTTTTTTATTACCTGAGTGCCATTGTAGAGGGGGTTGGGGAGGAGATATCAAAGCATGTGCTGAATCTGCCATGCCTCATCAGAAACATTCACAAATCTCCCCCGGTTTTTAAAGGAAAAAGTGTGCATATATTGTAAATAAAAAATACCTACACCCAACTTGTTAGCAGGCATCATCTCTGAGTGTTGAGATAATGGATAGTTTTTCTTTTCTTGCTTATATTTTTCAAAATCATCTATAGTAAGATACTTAGTAACTAGAAAGCAATTATCCAAGTAAAATGATATTATTCTATAGATGTATCAGTCAAAGCATTTTATAGTAGTTTCAAACCCAATGCTTAGTTGAATCATGTGAATTTTTTTTTTTCCCAAGTGAAACAAAGGTGTGGAATGTAGTAATTTCCTATGGTTCAATCTAAACTATCTAATGAAACACAGATCTCATGTGACACAGCCTGGGAAGTGGAGTCATTTGTCTAGACAGGCCAGACTCAAAGTCGAGAGAGTGTAAACCATTTTTTATTTCTAGGTGACACTTGGGGTTCGTTTCACAGCCATTGAATGTGCTGTTCTCCAAGAGCCATTCTTTACTGGGCCCACTGGTTGACAAGATTCATGTGCTAATCTCGTTTTCAGGAGCACACGAATTTGGATATAACTGACAAGAAAAATAGTATTAATTCCTTCTTTTCTCCCTTACTGGTACTTCTAAAATACTTCACATACCTCTGTACTGGAATTCCTTGGACATACGCCTTTCTCTCTTCTAGATTGTTACACTTTTTGAAGGTAGGGATCCTCATCTTACTGATATTTATGGCCATTTGAGGAAATATTGTTCAATGTATCACACAGTGTTTTCCTCTAAAGATTCATAGAAAAAAATTCTCTTGGGAAAATGGCTTGTTTTTGTATTAGGAACACAGTGTAACATATACCAACTGTATTAACCCTCTTTGCATTGGCTGCTAGGAAGCTCAGAGCCACACCTGTGCCATAGTTCTAAGCAGTTCCTTCTTTTTTTTTTTTTTTTTTTTAAAGTATAATCAGTTTACAGTGTGTCAATTTCTGGTGTACAGCATAATGTTTCAGTCATACATATACATACATATATTTGTTTTCATATTCTTTTTCACCATAGGTTACTATAAGATATTGAATATAGTTCCCTGTGCTATACAGAAGAAACTTGTTGTTTATCTATTTTATATATAGAGCTAGTAACTGCAAATCCCAAACTCCCAATTTACCCCTTCCTCCCCTCTTCCTCCCCTGGTAACCATAAGTTTGTTTTCTATGTCTGTGAGTCTGTTTCTGTTTTGTAAATAAGTTCATTTGTGTCTTTTGTTTAGATTTCACATATAAGTGATATCATATGGTATTTTTCTCTCTCTTTTTGGCTTACTTCACTTAGAATGGCTGTTTCCAGGTGCACCCACGTTGCAGCAAATGGCATTATTTTATTATTTTTTATGGCCGAGTAGTATTCCATTGTATATATTTATACCACAACTTCTTTATCCAGTCATCTGTTGATGGACATTTAGGTTGTTTCCATGTCTTGACAATTGTAAATAGTGCTGCTATGAACACTGGAGTGCATGTATCTTTTTGCCTTAGAGTTCCTTCCAGATATATGCCTCGGAGTGGGATTGCTGGATCATATGGTAAGTCTATTTTTAGTTTTTCAAGGAATCTCCATACTGTTTTCCATAATGGCTGTACCAATTTACATTCCCACCAACAGTGTAGGAGGGTTCCCTTCTCTCTACACCCTCTCCAGCATTTATCATTTGTGGACTTTTTAGTGATGTCCATTCTAAGCAATTCCTTCTTGAAATCTCTGCTTAGATGTCTTATGGTCTTTGTGTTAGTTTCTTATTGCTGCTGTAACAAATATCCATAAACTTAGTGGCTTAAAACAACACAAATTTATTATATTACAGTTCTGGAGGTCAGAGGTCTTAAATAAGTTTCACTGGGCTAAAATCCAGGTGTTGGCAGGTGTTCCTTCTAGGCTGTAGCAGAGAATCCGTCTCCTTGTCTTTGACAACTTCCTTGGCTTGTGATCCTTTCCTCTGCTTTCAAAGCCAGCAGTGCTGCCTCTTCTCTTCTCTCTGACCTCTGCCTCAGTGCCTACATCTTTTCTCTCTGACTCTGAACCTTTTGCCTCCTTCTAGTAAACACCCCTGTGATTCTATTGGGCCCACCCTAATAATGCAGGATAATCTCTCCATCTCAAATTTTTAACTTAGTTACATCTGCAAATCTCCCCACCCCCTACTTTAGTAGATTTTAGTTTTTAGAACAGCTTTAGGTTCACAGCAAAACTGAGCAGAAAGTACAGAGATTTTCCATATACTTCCTGCCCCACCCCACCTGCATAGCCTCCCCTACTATCAACATCCTGCACCAGAACAGGACATTTATCACACTGATGAACCTACACTGACACTTCATCATCACCCAAAGTCCATTACGTTCTTGGTGTTGTACCCTCTTGGGGTCGTTTATTCTATGGGTTTGGGCAAATGTATAGTGACAGGTACCATCATTATGGTACCCTACAGAGTATTTGCACTGCCCTAAAATTCCTCTGTGCTCTGCCTCCTCATCCCTCTTTCTCCCCAACACTCCCGGCAACCACTGTTCTTTTCATTGCCTCCATAGTTTTGCCTTTTCCAGAATGTCACACAGTTGGGATCATATAGTATATAGCCTTTTTGGATTGGCTTTTTTCACTTAGCAATATGCATTTAAATTTCCTCCCTGTCTTTTCGTGACTTGATAGCTCATTTCGTTTTAGCCCTGGATAGTATTCCGTTGTCAGGATGTACCACAGTTTATTAATCCATTCACCTACTCAAGGACTTCTTGGTTGCTTCGGAGTTTTGGCAATTACAAATAAAGATGTTATAAACATCTGAGTGGAGGTTTTTGTGTGGATGTAAGTTTTCAACTTATTTGAGTAAGTACCATGGAGTGTGATTGTTGGGTCATATGATAAGCCTGTGTTGAGTTTTGTAAGAAACCACCAAACTGTCTTCCAAAGTGGCTGCACCATTTTGCATTCCCACCAGCAATGACTGAGAGTTCCCATTGCCCTGCATCCTCCCCAGCATTTGGTGTTGTCAGTGTTTTGGGGTTTTGGTTGTTCTGACAAGTGCGTAGTGGTATCTCATTTCCCTGATGACACATGATGTTGAACAGCAGAGTTCCTGGTCACCATGTGAGGTAACACATGATAAACAGGTTCTGGGGATTAAGGCATGGACATCTTGTTCAGCCTATCATAGTCTTCTCAGTAATAGGTCCATGAAAATGAAAATTTTGATTCCCCTAACTAAAGCAGTACCTCTGTAAACCCTTCTTCCCAGGTCCTTCTGCATCTCAGCAAATGGCCCTCCCATCAATCCACTAATCACCCACCTCAGATAAACTTGTTTCCTCACTCCTCCCTCACACCATATCCAGTTCCCTCATGTGGCTCTGCCGTATCTACTTCTAAGATATAGCTACAGCCCGATCACGTGTCCCTGTGGCCACTGCCACCACCCCAGGCGACACCACCACCATCTTTGCCTGAACCACTGTAACAGCCCCCTAATTTATCTCTTTACTTCCACTCCTGCCTTTTACTCCTCTATTCCCCGTAAGTCACCCAGGTTAAAAAAGCACACAAAGCAACACACGCTGTCTTCCCACTTTAATGCATACGACTAGATTCCTGTCTCATGTTGGATGAAATCCAGATTCCTTACGTAGGTTAAAAGGCCCCTCTTGAAGCACATCTCACTCTGCTGTCTCTGCACCACCATGTTCTCTAACTGGCCTAAGCCATGCTTTGCATATGTGGTTCCTCTGCCTGAATTCTTCCGCCAACTCCTTCCTGACTAAATCCTTGTCCTCTTTTTGGTCTTAGCTGAAATGGCTCCTCCTCAATGAAGACTTTCCATACAACCCACCTAATGAGGATCCTTCCCACCCTGCTTTGCCCACAACTTTTGCCACTGCCTCATCCTTATACATATTCTTCATAGACTCATCACTGTGGATAATGACTTAGCTGTTTTTGCTCTATGTTCTTCATCATCTCTGTCAGACTGTTGATTCCATGAAGGCATGGCCATGTCTGTCTCATTCACCATTGGGTGTGATGCTTCATCAGTATTTGGCACTTAGTAGGCACTGAATGCATTTCATATATCATCCTTCCCCTGACGTGATCTTATCTTTTTGCTTTTCTTTTCTTCTTGTTATGATCTTCTACAACTTTCTGTTGTAGCAAGAGAAAAAGTCACACCTCCTGGGATCTACTCAGATCTGGAGAGGTACAGCTGCCCCCCCCCCCCCCCCCAATTTGTACTGTGTGTCATGAGTGAAAGAAATGTTTTCTTCTAGCAGTGTCTTCCCAGGGAAAGGTGTGATTCACCCAGAATGCCAAGTAGGTCACGGACCGTCTAAGGGGAAAGCCAGAATGCCTTCCTGGACTCAGGATTAACCTTGCTCTGCAAAATAATGTAAAAAGCTTATTTTCACTCACTGAGGGCAGAGCGCTTCCTTAGAGTAATAAGATGCTCAATGATTTTTTTTTCCTCTCTCTGACTTCAGCTGGTGATAAGAAATATTTGGGTTGTGAATTCTAGGGAAGGAGAACAAGGTTCAGAGCTCGCCTGCTTGTGAGAGGCAGTGAGGGCCCTTGAGATGAGCTGGGTGGGAGTGTGGGACCCCTCAGGAGAGAGGTGGCCGGTAGAGGATGCCCAGGGAGAAAATGGTCCTTAGCTCTTTTCTCCTGATCTCTGACCCTTGAGTGAGTGGCACACAGAGCATCTTCCTTCATTCTGTGCTACATGTATTCCTTGGCACAGCGCCCCAGGCCTTCTATACATGCCACTCTATTTGGGGCTAGCGGATTGCTGAGGGATTTAGGTTCTCAGCTGCATCAGGAAATCCTGCACTGGCATCAAGTTTGTCAGTTCTCCCTGGGACCTCTTTCCCTATAGGTGCCACATGCCATGATTTATACACAAACATGATTTGCCTGATTGTTGCAGTCTGAGCCTGGAACAATTTTAATTAACGAGAAAATGGTCCTCAATACACCGATTAGACCTCTTCAGGTACAGCAAGATAAAAGCCTGATAATTTGGATGGAGTACTCTTCTTAAACGTCTACTCTGTGCACAGCAGCCAATGGGAAAGCCAGGCTTTCTCCCACCTGATCCAATGAGTAATTAAGAGAGGCCTTTTTCCTCCCCATCTCTCCCCTCCCTCTACCCCGCCTCCCCCCCCCAAAGCTTAACAGGTTGGTGGTATAATTTGGACTTTCAGGGGTGTCATGCTAGGAGCTGAGGCAGGAGACAGGGCCTCTCCTCTCGAGCTCCCCGGCTCCCCTGTCCAGCTGGGCTGGAAAAGCAGGCAAGTGAGAGCAGGAAAGAGGGGGAAGTAGGTAAAGTAGGTGACATTTCTCAGCAAAGTTTGAGAGGGGCCTGGGGCCATGAGTGAGCTGGACCCTCCGAAGACCAGCGATGGCACTGTTTCTCGCCTGCTCCACGTGGTGGAAAGTGAGCTTCAGGCTGGGAGGGAAAAAGGCGACCCTACAGAGAAGCAACTCCAGATCATCCTGGAGGACGCCCCTCTCTGGCAGAGGTTCAAGGAAGTCACTAATGAAATGATCGTGACCAAGAACGGCAGGTGAGTGTATCTATGACCCTGCTGGGGCTGGCAGGGCTTGGCGAGGAAAGGGAGGACCCCTGAAAATTGAAGAGGCTGCCGCTCTTGGCTCAGAGGCAGCAGGGTCTGATTAGCTGAAGGACAGTCTCTCATGGCTTTCCCCCAGCCAACTTAATTAACTTCTCAGACATCACCAGAAAAGAGGAGGGTGAAGCCACCTGTCCTGCCCACATTTTAAATGAAGAAATTCTGGGAAATTACTATAAAGGGGCGGCATGTCCCGTGGGTTTGGGGAATGCACTCCAATGTCAGAAAATAATGTTAATTTTTGACTGACTGCCTGTCCTGGAGCAGATGATTATTCTTTGAGCTCCAACTCCATTCAGATAAGGTAAAAGGCAACTTTATTTGGAAGCTGCATGGTTTCCTCTGAAGTACAGCAAACTTGCTAGACACTTCTAACTAGATGAGGATTCGGAGGCAAAAGGCCAATTTAATCCCACTGCCTAGCCCTACATCTGCTTCCTTCCTCCTGGGTGTCTGTGGTGAGTGTTCATTTGAGATTTTGTGTTTGTGATGACCTGAGAGCTGTTGCAGTAATAGTTAATGAAACCGTAACATACTGCCCGAGGAAAGAGAAGATGACTTCTTTTTTCTCATTGCAACAAATTAGGAATGAACTGAAACGGATCTCTGTTGGCATGTCTTGGATTTGATTAAATTGAGCCCCGCTAAGTGGCTCTCAAGGTAACATTAGGAGCTTCTATTTAGTAGAGGAGAGAAAAATATTTAGAAAGAAAATCTTAGTGCTCCCAGCTTGGCCAAACTGGTCCCGACATTCAGCCGATGTTCGCTGATCTTTCTGTTCACACGGCCACAAAAGTACAAAACGTCGAAAGGCACTTTCAGTATGGTTAGTTTCAGCAGAATTCTAATTGTGACCCTTGAGAGAAATTCCGCTCTCTAATGAGAGAAAAGTCCAGGCTGGCTGAACTTCTGGCAGGCTGTTGTCCTTGTGAAAAATGCTTCCATTCCTAATGTCTTGCTTTCCTATTTCTGAATCAAGTGCACAGTATAGAGAATGAACTGTTCCTTGTCTATCTGGGAAAACGATGAACTTGAGTGCTGCTGTGTGACATTAAAGTGCTCTGTAAGTGACAGGTGTTCCAGAAATAAGGGTGTTTCAATGAAGTGTGACGATGAATCGTAGCAAGAATATCAACCTTGCTGGATGCTCAGATTTTCTCTCTCTAGATGAGTCCCATATTTATATTTATTTCATGTATAGGATTTATTTTTAACATTTATATTATAATTACACCTGTTCCTATTCTTGACCTATATTGACATATTATTTTTGGTAGAAAGAGATAAGAAAACATGTCTTTAATTTCAAAGAATCACCCCAAATTCCTCATTGGATTTATTTTCTTTCCTTTCAGAGATGAGTGATGATACACTTGTAAAACTTTTATACTGTTTGATAACAGGTAGAACTTTCTATTTGTTTATTGTTTTTTGTAGTTACTGGATAGTAGCTACACCAGCACTTAGCCTCTGTTTGGCTTTCAAAGTGGTCATATACAAAAGTAGAAAAAGTACAATCACCTAATAAAAATAGAGTTCTTCTATCTCAATAAGGAATAAGTAAGTTTCCAAAATCATTGTAAAATTCAATTTAATACTATGTCATATTGGTGTTTACTTCCATCATTTAAGAAGAGCTTTTTCTTGCCTTTTTGCACCTATATAATTTTTATCCACATTTAAAGTTTTAAATTCTTCACTTGTTTGAAGTTATGTCATATTAACTATGTAAAAATTATTCCTTGGAGAAAAAGTGTAATTATGGTCAACTTGGTTATTTTTATTTTCTATGGAGGCCCTGCTGCCCTTTCACCTGCTCAGTGAACTGAATCTTTTCTTAGGATTCTCTTAAGGTCTCTGAACCCTTTGGGGTTAAGATTTGGCAGGAGATAGAAAGTTCCTTTATACTTCAGATAAAGAAGGGAAGACGAATCTCTAAGAAACTGATGTGGCTGAAGATGAATGATCATGGTCTGGATGACCCTCAATCTCTTAGTTTCACAGAATACAATGTTAACAACACTTCCCTGTTCTTGATACAGACACACCTTTCATGTTTCATTGTCTTCTTTACTCTCCTCTTCACCTTTTGTTTTCCCTTCTTTTTCTCCTAACCATCTATTCCTGTATCTCTCCTTTTTACCCATTTCCCTCTGGCTGTAGACCCACTATGTCTCCACCAGATGCCCCGTCCCTGCCGTTCACACCAACTCCTGAGCCTGAAGCAGATGGATTTGAGGCCCTTCTCTGGGGAGAAGAAAATTCCTGGTTGTTAACCCCCAGCCCTAGCCCTTTTCATTTATGTTGCCCACCTGCCCCTGGAGGCAGTTGACTTTCTGACTTTTGTAAAAGCTTCGGGGCTGGGTGGGTGAGTAATCAGCTCCTGTACCCTTGAGCATAATTGTTCTGCGTTAATAGCAAGTTTTGAAGTCGCCTAGGATGGGTGGATGAATTAAAAGACTCATTTTCAAATGGAGACCAATTTATATATATATATTTTTTGTATATATATATATGTGTATATATATGTGTGTGTGTGTGTGTATATATATGACTTGCTTCTGACATTGAGCAGAAGTACCAAAGTGAGATTTTCCCCTGAAAAACACTGCATTATCCCTAGAAAGTGGGATTATGGTGGCCGCCTTCCCTCTGCCTGTCCCTCCCTCCTCCCTCGGTTTTAGTGCTGCTTTTCCCTTTCCTCCTTTTTTTTTTTTTCTTCTTCCCTGGTTTTTTATTTACAACGATTGGTTATTCATATTCAACAGTCATTCAGACATAACAATAATAATTATAATACCTCCCTGGAGTGCATTTGAATCATTTCCAGTGCATCCAGCTTGTAAGTACTTCCTTTCATCTACATCCTTTAGGCGAGGAACTAATATTTTAAGTTGCAGAAAAAAAAATTGTTTCAGGTTTCAGCGGCCAATAAATGAAATCTCTTATGCCTTGTATTTTCTCTGCTATAACATCTTCACTTTAGGGGAAGATGTTGTATTTCATGTGTATTTCCATGCAGTTAACTAATTTGACTTAAGTCTGTTTAAATTTGCCTTGAGGAGATTTTAAGAAATTGGAAGGATTTCTAATGTAATTAGGATTTCTATGTAATGTGTGTCTATTTATTATCATAAAGTAAGTGTTGAGATCGCTAAGTTGAACTTGCCAATGAAAGGAATGTTGGTGCAGTGAGCTCATGTTCATAGTTTCCAGGGATGGCGGTGCAAGAGGAGAGAAAATCAAGGCTGCACATCAGGAAATAATTTTCCATGCCCCTGTGGTCCATGCGTATTTTTTTTTTTTTTAATCTCCGAAGTTTACAGTGGCAGTTCATGAGAATCGTAGGAATTTGTGTGACCTGCCTCTACCTAGGCTGCTTCGGTGTCCAGCCGCCCTTCTCACGCCTGCTCACTGTCTCATAAACCCCAACATCCACGCACGCATGCGCACACGCTTCGCAAGCTCGAATGCGTGTTTCCTGATGGGAGGTGGAGGAAGGAGTTTACAAGTGACACTTCCTGAGTTTTGCCTTGAATCGTCTCTACTGTTCTCCCACCTAGAAATTCTGCCTTATCTCTGCCCCCTTTCTTCCCGCAGACATCACTCCTCATAGCCTCCTTCAGCAGTGCGGGCTGTCAAGATCTTCTGTTAGGGAAATAAAAACCGAAACGCTAGCCTTACAGCAAAGCAACACAGATTCGTGGGTCAAGCTCAAGCATCTGGTTCCTCGAGTATGGTTTTGGGGAGTGCTTATCCCCCTGGCACATTTGTTCCTCTGTATCTCCCTGCCTCTCTCTCAGGTATAGAGGCTGATTTACGTATTTCTCAGTTCAAAGAGTTCAAAGGCTCTTGGCTATCTCTGTGGTGAGCCACACCTTGGGAAAAAAAGGGAGAAAAGATCAAATTGATGAGAAGTGCAGTTCATCCCTGAAAACATAGCCTGGTTATGAGTGCTGTCCACAAGTAAATAGACAAGATAACCCAGTCCTGGCGAGGCTGGAGAAAGAGGCAGAGGGGAGGTAGGAGGAACTGAACTTGGGTTAGAGGCAGGGTATGTTCCAGTTCCAGTTACAAAGCTTCTGTAGGTTGACTGACTTTTATTTTTTCCGTTATTTATTTACTTCATTAGAGGACTGACAATACATAGCATCTCTTAGTTGATTCATCTAGTGATGAAAAAGTTAAAATAATTACAAAATCCTTGGCAGATGAAGCACTAGACAATAAAGCAACAATTGATTCTACCACGTTTTATATGAGCCTGGATGCTATGGCTTCTTCACTTCTTTACTTTCTTTAATTTTTTTTGTTAACAGCTTTATTGTGGTAATTCACATACCATTCAATTCACCCATTTAAATACACAATTCAGTGGTTTTTGGTATGTTCACAGAGTTGCGTGTATAATCCCACAAATAATTTAAGAATATTTTCATTATTCCCCAAGGAAACTTTGCATCCCTTAGCCATCACCCTCTGGTCCTCCATCCTCCCCAGCCCTGGCAACCATAATCTCCTTTCTAGCTCTATAGACATTTCATATGATTGGAAGCATACAATATGTGGTCCTTTGTGACTGGCTTCTTTCACTTAGCATGATGTCTTCAAGGTTTATCCATGCTGTAGCATTTTTATTGACAAATAGTATTTCATTGTATAAACATACCTCATTATGTTTATTCGCTCATCAATGAACATGTGGGTCGTTTCCACTTTTTGGTGATAATGAATAATGCTGCTATGAACATCTATATACAAGTTTTTGTGTGGGTGTGTATCTTCATTTCTCTTGCATATATACCTAGGAATGGAATTGCTGGGTCATCTGGTAACTCTGTCTTTTGACTCACTGAGGAACTGCAAGACTTTTTTTCCGAAGTGGCTGGACCATTTCATATTCCCACCAGCAGTGTATGAGGGTTCCAATTTCTCCACATCCTCACCGACGCTTGCTGTTGTCCACTTGAAAAAAAAATTGCAGTCATCCTAGTGAGGATGAAACGGTCTCTCACTGCGGTTTTGATTTGCATTTCCCTGATGGCTAACGACACTGAGCATATTTTCACGCGTTCATAGTTTCTTTAGAATATCAGTGTAGAGCTCCCAAAGGTAGCACGAAAGAAGAAAAGCCATTATACATTTTCTATTTTAGGATGCTGCATTCTTTGTGAGACCTAGCAAGATTCAGTTGAGAGAGAGATGAGGGCACGCTATTAGCAGCAGAAATGAAAATCTGAATTTTTGCTTCATTTTCCCTTAGCCACACTGGTCTTCTCTTTCCTCTATAATCCTCAGTCGTCCAGGCTTATATGGTCCTTGGGGGCTTTGGACTTGCTCTTCCTTTAGTGTATAGGTGTGTTCACATCACTCATTTCTGGCATTTGCTCATTTCTTCTCATTATTTAGGTCTTAGTTTAAGTTAGTTCACCCCTGGACCTACCTAAGATCTGTCTAGAATACTTCCTTACTCTTTAATCTCCTTATACACCCATTTTAGTTCCTTCATGGCACTCTTGTGATCTAAAATTATCTTATACATTATAAAAACATCTGTTGATATTTTTGTTGCCTGACTTCTCTGCTAAAACGTAAGCTTCATGGATAGGACACTGGGTCTGCAATTTTTTTTTTTTTTGCCATTGAATCCCCATCTAGAGAAGTTCCTGGCATAGAACAAGCACTCAAAAATAATTTGTTAAATAAATAAATGAATCTTTAATTAGGTATTAAGATTTAGGAAAGCATCGAGGGGGCTTTTCCTTTCAGTGTAGCCCAACCATATTTACTTTCTAGAAGGATCAACAAGGAGAGAGAGAGAGAGAGAAAAAAAAGATGTGGTGAATGTAATAAAAGAGGAGGCAGTGGGGGCGGGGTAAAGGGGCATGGGCTTGTGCTTCCAGAGCCTCAGTGTCCTCATCTGTAAAATGGACATAATAACATTCACCTCCTTGGGGTGAAGTAAGACTTCAATGAGATATACATACATTAGGTATCCGTATCTAATACTTACGTACACACACATAGAGATTCACATACATTAAGTCCTAGGTGCAGAGTAAAACTCAGTCTGTGTTAACTATGATCATTTGGAAGACCATCTTGCATTAAATCATCCCTTGAATCTTGAGTCAGAATTATGTGAAACTTCCTAACATGTCCCATCATGAAGACAACAGCCGTGCTGCCATGCTTGCGTGGCTGTGTCACTGTCCCGGCAGTTCGGCACGTGGGGAAGATGTGCTGCGTGAGCTTTCTCTTCTTTCTTTACTTTCACGTGCACTACATATTTTTACTGAGACTACTATTAAACTTTAACGTGTGAAATGACAATTAGACACATTTCGCTCCTGCGTTTTCCTTTAAAAAAATAAAATGAACGTGACTATTTCAGAAAAAGCACTGGACCAGAAATCAGACCCTCTCTCTGTGTACCTCATACAAATAAGCCAGGCTCCTGGCTCTCAGAACGACCCTATCTGACCCGTAAGATCACTTCTGATGCCTGCTTTAATAATTCTTTGCAAATGGCATTTTGTGCTTTCAGAGAGCTTGTTTTCTACACGTGGCTGCTACTATTAAAATAATTGAAAACGTTGAAGTATTTTGTAAAAGGGAACCATTTAGTCTGATATAAAGAGAAAGGATAGATAAAAAAAATTCTGTCGAAGAAAGAAGAAAAGAATGTGTAACTGGAAGAAGTTAGACGACACGAACAGCCTCCCTAGGGGAGAACTGTCATGTTTTGGTTAACGTTCCCGTCTAATCGTGTCATTAAGGAAGGGGAGCGATGATGTAAGTGATGCAACACTCAGGCAAGACCTGGATTTGGGATGCATCATGTGGTGCACCTTTCCCCTGAAAAGTGTCATTTAATTCACATACTTGTCTTAGCCTTCTATTTAAATTAACTTTCTCTCCTTAAGCACACCCAGACAGAGGGAGGGGAGAAACAGTTCTGCTGGGAGTCAAGGGCTGGAGGAAGCCACCAGATTCTGACTGAGTAGGTCTGGAGTGAGGCCCAAGGTTCTGCATTTCTAATAAATTTCCAGGTGAGACTGATACTGCTGATTCCTGGGCCACTCTGAGTAGCATGTGACTAGACCCTAGATTGTTAGCGTCTCAACTTGGGGATTCAGATTTTTAAAAGATGTATTGACAGACAGGACTGTCTGGTCATGATGAGGGTGTGCCTGGAAATCAGGTCTTTTGAGAAGGTTGGAGCAACTCAGAATGGGGAAGGGAAAATAAACTAAAGAGAGTCAGAAGCTTGGTGAGATAGCTTCTCCAAATATTTGTGAGGGTAAATTTGCTGGTGCCATTCTAGAATGTGGGAGAAGGACCAACACATCCAGATCAGAATGAATAAAGGCATATTTTTTGAACACAAATTCCCACAAAATGCTCAATGAAACGATGGTTCCACTGTTACATTAGTGCAGAGCATGCACAACCCTAGCTCCTTCTCAAAGGCTCATGGTGCACACTGGTGTATTAAAGCCTCTGACAAGTCCTGCAGAAAAGGAAATTTGTATAGTCAAAGGTCCCATTCAGTTACTTTACCACAAAACTACATTTTCCCTATTCACACTATTACCGTTATTCAGAACTGGTGTCCTTTGTGAGACGGAGAAGGGATGCTTTGCGGCATTAGTGCAAGAACCTGATGTTTGCTGGGGGAACCTTTGCAGAAAGTGCTCTGTCAGAACATGGCCTCTGACTATACACCTTAAGCTTCAGTTTCCTCCTCTGTTAAATGACTAGATCAGGGGTTTTCAGACTTTAGAATGGAGCATAATATTTTAAAGTAAAAGTATTTCAATATAAAATACATTGGTAAAAAGAGGCTCTGTTGGAATCGGGGCCCCTGGTCTGGCCCCACTACATTTGGCCTCCCCGGGGCATTTTCGGCACCCCTGAGGCCCTCCATGGACGGTCTCCTCAGAGTGGAAAGATGACCGGACAAGGCAGCAGGTGTCTCTCACACTCGAACATCCTTCCTGTGGCTCAGCGTCTGCCTTTTCTTTTAGACGGATGTTCCCAGTCCTAAAGATCAGCGTCATGGGGCTGGACCCCAATGCCATGTACTCCCTCCTGCTGGACTTTGTCCCAACGGACAGCCACCGCTGGAAGTATGTCAATGGGGAGTGGGTGCCCGCGGGCAAGCCGGAGGTCTCCAGCCACAGCTGTGTCTACATCCACCCCGACTCCCCCAACTTCGGGGCCCACTGGATGAGAGCACCCATCTCCTTCAGCAAAGTGAAGCTGACCAACAAGCTCAACGGAGGTGGGCAGGTACGGCGGGCCGCCCCACTACACCAATCAAGAAATATCAAGGGTGCATTTAGGCAATTAGGGGGTCCTCACCGGCCTCTTCTCTCACGGAAGCCAATTATTCCCTGGAGTCCAAATGTGAACAGGAATAAACAGCTCTTAATTGGTGCTTTCAGTTTTTAATGGACTTCCTGATGTTAAGAGAGAGTGAGAGAGTGCAGTAGTTTACTTAATCATCGGGGCCTTTCAGAGTTTTGTCTTGTGTGTGGTGCTTTTTACCCAGCCCGAGAGGAGGGAGATGTTTGTGGGTACCAGGGTTTTGTTATTTCCTCTCCCCGCTTTTTTTTGGTGTAAGTGGCATGTTGGCAATAGACAACTACCTTAATAAAAAGCTGCTCCTAAATGAAATAATTGCTCCCTCCACTTGGGCATTATGATAATTATCAATAGAATATTGAATCAGCTTAGGGTTTTCAGAAAAAAAAAATCTAAACAAACCTTAAATAAGGAAGGTTTTATTTAAGGTCTCCAATTAGAGTAAACAAGATTTTGAGGCTTTTTATTCTTTTGTTTTCTCCGGTAGGATTGCGAATCCTAGTGAACTGTGTAAAGTTGTTATTTGCTTTATAAAATGGTCACTGTTTTGGGGGGCTTAGCGACACAGCATGGAGGAAGAGGTCTTGTCCCCCAGATTTCACTTTGGTCAGCCTCTTAGCCCTGTCTTTTCGCCCCTTCGCTGATCTCTGTGCTTAGCCAGCTGGGACGTATGGGTTCTGGTTTTAGGGGTGGGAAGTCTTCCACCCAAGTCAATTCAGAAGGTTCCAGTTCTTTACTAAGACAGGAACCTACAAAGTAAACTGTTATTCCCTCCCAGGTTTCACAACATGAGGCTTTCCCAGTAAGCCTTTGATTTGAATCACAAAGAGTGGATTATATGTCGCCTGCAGACAGAAGGTAGCATTACTCTCCAGGTAGTCACTTGTGACCTGCAGCCCTTGGCAGCATTTTGAGATATTAAGATTCCTCATAGGAAGAAAAACAGTATGTTTTAAAGGATCAAAATCCACCTTGTTGTGCTGAAAATAGGGAAAGGAAAAAAAAAGGAAGCCAGGATTTGGGCAGACAACCGAACACTCTGCAGACCGACTCCCCCCAGGCCACCCCGCTTCCACCCTTGTACAAGCAGCGCCATAGTACGCTCTCCCCAGTCGTCTCGCGGAGACGGGGGTCCGCGCGTGTGGCCCTCACTGGGGCGGCGCTGAGCTTGGGGCTAACCACAGGCGCGAGGTCAGCTGTCACCTGTGACGCCCCAGGCTTTGCATGTCTTCTCCGTCTTTTCTTCCACCTCAACAGATCATGCTGAACTCTCTGCATAAATATGAACCCCAGGTTCACATAGTGCGCGTTGGAGGCGCCCATCGAATGGTGATGAACTGCTCCTTCCCTGAAACCCAGTTCATAGCCGTGACTGCCTATCAGAACGAGGAGGTGGGCGTGTGTGTGTGTGTGTAACTGTCACCTGGGAGAGTGTGGTGGGACCGGGTGGTGGTGCATTTATTGCCATGACCAAGCTGGGATAAGAGGTAGGTTTTCCAGGATTCAGTTGCACTCAGATACTCGGGGCAGAGATGAAGTTAAACAGTGAGGCAGCTGCTTTCCACGCCCGGCCTTCCCCGCTGCTGGCCAAAGGCCCACCAGCGCCTCCTCTCCTGATGCCAGTGAGGCTTGGTGGTGCCTTGTCACTCAACCTGCACAAACTCAGGAGTCCTGGCTTCCAGGGCCTGGGGCGTCCTTGCCTGCACAGAGCTGGGAGTTCCTCCTGCTCTAAAGCAAGTCCGCGGGAACTGACCCTGCCCTGCACTCCCTTTGGGTTTGTTATGCTATCTGTCCTATTAGTTAGCTTTTTGGGGCACACTTAGGTCTTTTTTCCTGTCTCACTTGAGCCACTCTGGTGGTTAGAACCGAGTAGCCAGAATCTGGTCTCTGTCAGCTAGTTGGGAGCGGGATTTTTGGGTCCATTCACATACATTAGGCCTGCTGGTCACCAGAAGCACCTGATGGGTTGGATTATTTTTGATTAAACTTAAAAAAATATTTTAAAGCTAACCTGTGTTTATTAAAAAAACCTCCACAGGATAAACAAATAGTACATGAGTATATACAGTGAAATGAAAAATAAAAGGTAAAAATGTACTCTTTCCCTCCTGTGTTTTGAATCCTACTCCCCAGGGACACTACAAATAATAGCTTAAAGTGTGAGATTTTTTAATACATAGTCTGTGTATATATAAAATATATGAGCATATAGATTTTCTCACGTAAATTGTCTCGTGTTGTACATATTAGTCTACAGTTTCTTTTTCTCCCCTTTTTAACAGTGTCTTGTGAATATCTTTCTGTGAAATTAGATTCAGGCATATCCCCTCTTCTGAAATGCCTGCAGAGGATAGACTGTATTTCAGGCAATCAGCTCTGAACTGATGGACATTTAGGTCATTTCTAGTTGTTTGATTTTCTGTGATGAATAATGCTGCAAAGAATATCTGAGTACATCTACTCCTGCTTGCTTGCATGGGTAGGCACCTAGAAATGGAATCGTTCTGTTGAGGAGTAAGTGTGTATGTTTAGAACTCTGACAGACAAAGCCTCAGTGCCTCCCTCCAAAGAGCATTTCCGTTTACAATCCCCCCACCATTCTCAGCACTGGCGATCACCTACCTTTCTCAGCTTTGATAATCTGATAGGGCAATACAAATGGTATCTTATTGTTGCTTTAATCTGCATTTCTTGATTTGGTAGCTTTAGAAGATTTTGGGTTCCCATCCTACCAACTGAGTCAGGTCTCCAAGGATGGTACCCAGAATGTATAGTTTTAAGAGTCTCCTTAAAGAATTCTGATTGTCATCCAGGTTTAGAAACTACTGCCTTAGTGCCTGCAGGTGAAATTAGTTGCAGATTTAACTCACATCACAGATGTACAAGGAAATGTAATTTTTTTTTTCTATAGGTAAATCTGGCCTCTTGGCTGAGCCCCTCCAGGAGGCCAGTGGGAACAGAAATTTACGAAATATCCGATCATTTAAACAGGCCCTCAAGTAGTGCCCAGTTTTTGTAGGCTGAAACATTTTGCTCCTCAGTTTGCCCCCCTCTGCTGTGACTCTCTGTAGGACAGAGTGGGGGTCAATGGGGGGAGGGTGTGGCTTTTGCAACTTTGGAAAGTGGGGCTGAGTTGGGGGCCATATCCTGGCCTCCTCTGGTCTCTGGGACGATGCCCCTTGTCTACTCACCTGCTGCCTACTCCTTAGTCTATGTCTGGTGGAACCTGTCATCTGGTTGCCTGCTGGGTAAGTGCTCAGAAACTTCTCCTGGACCCATGCTGGACAGTCCCCTCTGACCCACCAGCCGGGCTAAAAGCCTCCCCTCAGCAAGCACCCAGCCTCTGCCGTATTTCTGGTCTTGAATATTCCCCAGGGGAATCAAGTGCAGGAAAATCTAACTGCAGAGCTTCCCTCTCCTGAAGACGTATCCCTGCCAATTTGATGTAGATGCACCCTGAGAGGAGAGCGGGCACAGGGGTGGGTGAGGGAGCCAAACTCTTCCTCTATCCAGCAAATGTTTGTTGAATATTATTACATACTGTATGTAGCTCCACATGCTGGTAATGCTGCACTGTCCTCAAGGCGCTTACATCCCAGTGGGGAGAGATGAGAACAAAAGATATATGACCTCTATCTACCTCTATCTCCGTATGTCCCTATCTATCTATCTATCTATCTATCTATCTATCTATCTATCTATCTATCTATCTAACGGCTCTGAAGAAAAGTGAAGCAGGCTAAGGCTGAGGGTGGGATGGGGTGGTAAAGAGTGACAGTGGGTGGAAGTGATTGTTAATTTTTTTGTGTGTGTTAACACAGCCCAGTGAGTAAGTGATTATTTAAGAGTTAGGGATATGATGCTCTCACCTGTATACCCTCCACCGTGTCCCAGGGACTAGAAAAGTAACTGACACCTGGCAGGTGCCCAATCACTGTTGAAAAAAAAGAATGAATGAGCAATTGAATGCTAGTTTTGGCACATCAAGCGTTGTGCATTTCTAGTGCTTTGTCCTTTCCTGGCTCACTTTATACTGCATTCACCGTTTTCACCCCATGCAAAAATAATGTGTTCCTTGCTGGACAGCGCAATAGTGATTTCATGCAGAAGTAAGCAAACAGACATGGAAGGGGAGGAAGAAAAGAGAGAGGAGAATTATTCTGATTGTATAGAAACTTACAGGTAAAGGTAAAGGGTTCTGTCTGCTCACACATGTTCTACTTTCACTAACACTTCTTGTCTTTGTAAACACAAGATAACAGCTCTCAAAATCAAGTACAACCCTTTTGCCAAAGCCTTCCTGGATGCCAAGGAAAGGTGAGTATAGAAATTTCAGTGAAATCGTATAATTTCTGTCAAATGTGAGATTTATAATCATCTTGGAAGGAACTAACTAGCAGCACTTGCAATACCTTTGATAGAAAAACGTTTTCAATATTCAATCCAATATCCAACAAAATCAGCAAAACACAACAAACTTGTAATTACCTGTCGCTTATAATAGGGGTCCAGGAGAACCTCAGACTGATAATGTTTTATCAGCTTTTTTTTTTCTTTACTATAGATTCTTAAAAGTAGCACAATCATATTAAAAAAATTAGTGATTTGAATTTTTAATAATTCACTCTGCCACAATTATCTCTGAGTAGTATTTCAATTTTTAAAAAACTAGATTTAGCCTAGGAAAGGTGAGTAATTCATATGAGTAATTCATAAAGGTGAAAGGTTCATATCTTTCAGATCTGAGAGAAGAGAAGTTGGAGACTTTGAGGGTGTGAATGATTACCTTTGAAGCACTCAGATTTTATTGCCTGTGTTTCAAGTTTTTACAATAACTCCTGTAACTGATCTTAACAGATCCTTTTCATCTTAAAGGCTCTGGATTAATGCACAGATGTTTACAATGTTGTGGCACGGGGGTCTATCCTATCAACATTTGATTTAATTTTGATGGCGTAGAAGATTCAGCTTTTTCAGATAAGTTATGTAATAAAAAAAAAATTAGGACTTTGAGCAAGAGATCTTGGATTTGAGTCCTAGCTTGGCCATTTCCTGGCTGTTTGATCTTGGATTTGAGTCCCAGCCTAGCTGCCTATTGGAGCTTGCATAAGTCAGCTGACCTTTCTGAGATCTACTTTTTAAATCGGCAAAATGGGTGCAGTAATATTTCCCTCACAGGATCGCTGGTGGATCTAGCATATCACAGATGGGACTGTGCCCTGAAGTCCTGTGCAAATCTTGACTGTTGGTATTGTTACTTGAATTTTGTCAGGTAGGCGCACTGCCCACCAATCAGCAAGATCAAGCTGATTAAGCATAGCTGTAAATAAGGTAAATTGGAGTATCCATAAAATTGGAGTTCAAAGTGCAATTGCACAAGCAGATAAAGTAGGCGGAGAATGGTGGAAAGATAGTAGCTTTGAGAAAAAAGGTGTTTGATTTTCTTATTCCAAGAAATGGATTGCTCTCCAAAGAGGGTTTGGGGTATACTGTATGCTCGACTTGAATAATCAGCTGCCCAGCCACGGTGCACTTTCCTCACTGTTTCAGGAACCACCTCAAAGATGTTCCGGAAGCCATCTCTGAGAGCCAGCATGTGGCCTACTCTCACTGTGAGTTGGGTGAACACTGGGTGGGAGGCGCCTGGGGCTACACCAGGGGGATCTCCACCACACTCAGGCTTTTTGTTTGTCGTGACTGCTTCAGGCTTGTTCCAAATCTTCTATCATGACCAACAGGTTATGTCTTCCATTCAACACAGGTATAAGCCCTTACAAGAATTCGCAGAGAACCAACGCTCCTTGGGTGGGAGGGGGTTGGGGAGGGCTTAAATAAATCCTAGGTAAGGTACAAATTATAAGGTTGAGTGAAAGAAGCCAGACACAAAGCAGTACCCACCACATGCAGCTTATACATAAGTTGAAACACAGTGAAGATAAACCAATGGTGTCAGAAGCCAGAACAGTGGCTACTTCAGGGTGGTGGCAGTGATTAGGAGAAATTAGGGAAGGGGTTAAGGATGCTTGTCGTATTTTCTTTCTTTCTTTTCTTTTCTTTTTTTTGAAGCATTGTTGATTTACAATGTTGTGTTAGTTTCTGGTGCACAGCTTAGTGAATATTCTATTTCTTTATTTGATAATTGTTGCTTGAGTGTTTTACTTTGTAGAAACACATTGAGATGTGAACTAATAATCTGTGTACTTTTCTGTAATATTTCTAAGTATAATAAATGTTTTTTATTCCAAAAAAATAAATCCTAGACAGGCGATAAGAAGAGTAATGTACTGGGAACTGCTTAGACTCTGTTTTTGTGTCAGTGAGGCTGAAGAGCTCACAGAAGTGCATTCTGGGTATATCTCCTACCCTTACGCTCCACTCTTGTCTCTCTGTTCTGGATTTCTTCTGTTCTTAGTACTTGCTAATTTTCGCATTGGTTCCCGCTGCACTGCCTCAGGAAGGCTGTAGCTTTGTGTGTGAGGAAGAGTGTGCATTTGCTGACTGGGAAGCTGCAGGGAGAGTCGGAGTAATACGTCTGGGATTCTGCGAGTAGGTCGGATGTTCCTGACAGGGTGCCCCTCTCTCTCTATCTCAGATCAGAGAGGGGACCCCGTGGTAGGGCAAGTCTTCCAAGCTGCAGCAGTAACCCAAGGTCAGTGGCATCAGAGCATCTGAGATACTCTTTAACTTGCATGAGAGTTGTTTGCTAAGATCCCCTCTGCAGCTTTCCAGCTGTGGAGTTCTTGATTCCCTCCTTCCCCCCAAATCTTGATGCATCTTTCATTGCAGAAGTGTCAGTACAGCCACATAAAGAGAAGGCGCTCTCAGAAAAGCACTTAGAAAAAGTTTTCTCAGGACTTTTTTCTTTTTGTCTAGTTACCACCTGTCACCATTATTGACTATATTCCCCGTGCTGTACATTTCACCCCCATGGCTGGTTTGTGACTGGTAGTTTGTGCCTTTTCATCTTCCTCACCTATTTATTTTCTCCCACACCCATCTTTTCTCTGGCAACCACCTGTTTGTTCTCTGTGTCAATGAGTCTGTTCTGCTTTGTCGTCTTTGTTCATTTGCTTTGGTTTTAAATTCCACATATAAGTGAAATCACATGATGTTCGTCTTTCTCTCTCTGACTTACTTCACTTAGCATAATACCCTATAGGCCCATCCATGTTGTTGCAAACATCGAGATTGCATTCTTTTTTCTGGCTAATATTCCATATATATATGTATAATATTATATATCTATATCTATATCTACCACATCTTCCTTATTGATTCATCCATTGATGGACACTTAGGTTACTTCCATATCTTGGCTGTTATAAATAATGCTGCAATAAACATAGGGAGGCACATATCTTTTCCAGTGAGTGTTTTAGTGAGTTTTCCTTTGAAAACTGCTAAGAAGTGGAATTGCTGGATAAAACAGTAGTCCTATTTTTAATTTTTTAAGAAACCTCCATACTGTTTTCCATAGTGGCTACACCAATTTACATTTCTGCCAATAGTGCACAGAGGGTTCCATTTTCTCTACATCCTCACTAACGCTTGTTATTTGTTGATAGTAGCCATTCTGACAGGTGTGAGGTAATATCTCATTGTGGTTTTGACTTGCATTAATCTGATGATTAATGATGTTGAGCATCTTTTCATGTGTCCGTTGGCCATCTGTAGGTCTTCTCTGGAAAAATGTCTTTTCAGGTCCTCTTCCCATTTTTCAACTGGGTTGTATATTTTTTTGATGTTGAGTTATATGGGTTTTAAAATATTTTGGATATTAGCCAGATATATCATTTGCAAATATCTTCCCTGATTCAGTAGCTGGCCTTTTAGTTTTGTTTTTAGTTTCCTTCACTGTGCAAAAGCTTTTTCATTTGAAGTAGTCCCATTTGTTTATTTTTGCTTTTGTTTCCATTTCCTGAGGATACAGATTCCGAAAAATTATTGCTAAGACCAGCGTCAAAGAGATTACTGCCTATTCTTTTTTCTAGGAGTCTTATGCTTTCTGGTCTTACATGTAAGGATTACTTTTAATCCATTTTGAGTTTATTTTTGCATGAGGTGTGAGAAAGCAGTCCAGTTTTATTCTTTTCCATGTAGCTGTGTAGTTTCCCAGCACACTTATTGCAGAGGCTGTCTTTTCCCATTGTATATTCTTGCCTCCTGTGTCATAGATTAATTGACCAGGTAAGTGTGGGTTCATTTCTGGTCTCTCTGTCCTGTTCCATTGGTCTATGTGTCTGTTTTTGTGCCAGTATCATACTGTTTTGATTACTGTAGTTTTGCAGTATAGTTTGAAACCAGGAAGGGTGATACGTCCAGCTTTGTTCTTCTTTCTCAAGCTTGCTTTGGCTGTTCATGGTCTTTTGTGTTTCTGTGCAAATTTTAGAATTATTTGTTTTATTTCTGTGAAAAATGCCTTTGATATTTTGGTAGGGGTTGCACTGAATCTGTAGATTGCCTTGGGTGGTATGGTCATTTTAACAATATTAATTATTCTAATCTATGAACTTGGTGTATCTTTCCATTTGTTTGTGTTGTCTTCAATTTCTTTCATCAAATAGCTTTCCAAGTACAGGTCTTTTACCTCCTTGGCTAGATTTATTCCTGGGTATTTTATTCTTTTTGATACAATTGTAAATGGGATTGTTTTTTAAATTTCTCTTTCTGATAGTTCATTGTTAGTGTATAGAAACAACAGATTTCTGTATATTAAGTTTGTATCCTGCAACCCTACTGAATTCATTTGTTCTCGTAGTTTTTTGGTGGTGTCTTTCGAATTTTCTTTATATAGTATCATCTGCAAACAGTGGCAGTTTTACTTCTTCCTTGCAATTTGAATTCTTTTTATTTCTCTTTCTAGTCTGATTGCTGTGGCTAGGACTTCCAATCCTATATTGAATAAAAGTGGTGAGAGTGGGCATCCTTGCTTTGTTCCTGATCTTAGAGGGGATGCTTTCAGCTTTTCACCGTTGAGTATGATGTCGGCTGTGGGCTTGTCATAGATGGCCTTTATTATGTTGACGCAATTTCCTTGTAGTCCTTGTCTGTTGAATGTTTCTATCATACTAGGGTGTTAAATTTTGTCATATGCTTTTTCTGCGTCAGTTGAGATAATCGTTCACAAACACAGTTCTGTGAAATATTTTACAGCTTTCAAAATGCTTTGCAAGACTCTTCTCAAAGTGTCTAGCCAGCTCCCTCTTTTTACTCTCAGAATCCTCTTTGTGGGGTAGTGATGGGAAGCATTAAGTCTCCTTTTGCTTAGAGTGGGAACTAAAGACACCTTCCCACTGGGCAGAAACAGAGAGGCCTTGACTCTTTCTGGGTCACCAAATTCAACATGTTCTAGCAGCTGTAGATCAGTGAGGAACACACGTATCTAACACCTCCTTCTTAGACTGACTTTTAATTTAATCCAACTAAGTCAGAAACAACTTAACTTATAGTTCAAATAGTATTTTATATAGCCAGGATTCCAGTGTTTCTTAAGAGGTTTTCCAGACTTTGATAGGAACTGTCACCCGTCTCCAAAGAAGCCAGCTTTGCTGCTAACATGGAAGGGGAGTGGTGGTGGGGATGGTGGTGCCCAACTCCACATGGGCAGACACGGTGTTGTGCACGGAGAAACACAGCCGTGCAGAGCGACTGGTAACCTGATTTTGGGCGTGGACGTTCACAGAGTCTTCCTCTTGTCTCTCCTAGTGGGAGGCTGGATCTTTTCCAATCCGGATGGAGTGTGCACAGCAGGAAACACCAATTACCAGTATGCTACTCCTTTGCCTCTGTCTGCTCCACACACCCACCCTGGCTGTGAGCACTACCCCGGCCTCCGAGGACACCACCGGCAGGCGCCCTACCCTTCTGCGTACGTGCACAGAAACCATTCTCCCTCAGGTGTGTGGTTCCGCTAATTAAACCCTTGGGGGTGGGGGTGTGTGGGTGGTGGTGGTGAGAAATGGATAAACAGCTAGCAGATACAAGTAACTGAGGACAGAACCCCTTTCATCCAATGTATGTAATGTTATTGTATATTAGTAGTCTAACGTTTTATTTCATATACGAATAGTTAATTATATAGTTATGGCATTATTAGTGGTTTATAATTGTTTGAAATAATTACAAAAAGTAGGAGACACTCAGTCTCCCAGTTTCTAACGGGTGTGAAAAGCCTCCTTCCAGGGCGCTGGCTCACTGAGCAGTTTCAGGCTGCGTCTCTAAGAAGTTAAGTCGTGGGGAGTCTGAGACACTTGCCATCACGTGGCTCTTCTCTACAGTTTTAGTGCCTGGCTCTGCCCAGGGACTACTGCGCCCAGTGTTGGAGAGCTATGAGGAAGGTCTCTGGGAAGCTGGGTCACTCCACCTCCAGGCTTTGCTTTGATTCAGCTGGAGGCATGTAGACCCAACCTTGATAATTTTTGCAGTCTGATTATTTTTTAAGTTGACACTGTTTTGTGTGTGTACTTTCTTCCTCATTGACTTCTGCCTTGTCTGCCTTGGTCTTGTGTGCAAGCCAACACCTTGCCTGGTTATTAGGTGTGTATGAAGGAAGGGAGATATGAAACCAAGGGTTGATTTCTCATTCAGTTATTCATGCAACAAATATTCGTTGAGAGTTGACTCTGTGTCAGGTTTTGTTCATGAACGAAATAGATTAGTACACTCCCCTCATGGAGATTCTATTCTCATACGGGGAGACTGACATGAAATAAAACACGTAAGTTAAGTTGATGGCATAGGAGATGGAGGAGAGTGTTAAGATTCCAGCCTCAGGGACACTCTGAGCTCTGTATCTGCTGAGGACTTTGCTGATCACCAGCTACCTGTCCCTGTGCCCATTGCCTGCTACTCCCAGCAATGTTGACAGCTGCTGCCAGGAAGGGAGAAAATGGAGCTTAATGACATCAGAAAGTGAGCACTGTTCTCATCTAACCGCCTGCTTCTTTCCCCTGGTCGGCACACAAAACACATCTTCTGAGCATCTACTCTGCACCAGGCACCCTGCTGGGCAGTGGGGATGGGAAGGTGATTAAGGTATGGTTTCTTCCCTGGAGGAGCTCAGGGCTACATGAACACATAAATAATTCATCCTAATACAATGTAGTGAGAACTCTAATGTGGTCCTCGGACCTTGCAGCATCACCTGGGAACTCGTTAGACACGTAGACTCTCAGGTTCTCCTTCTGAAAGAGCCTGCAGTTTAACAAGATCCTCAGGCGATTCTTACGCACATTAAAGTTTGAGAAACATTCTGTAAAACACACAAGCCAAGGTGCTATGGGAATGAAGGAAAAAAGAGCAGCCTGATCTACCCAACAGGCTTGGTGTCTAAGCTGAGATGTGAAGAATGACTGGAAACGCGCAGAAGTGGGAGTGGCCAGGGGTGAAGACGGACGGCATGGGACACAGGCAGAGGGGGAGGGCACTCCAGGTGAGAGAGTGGCGTGAGCAAAGACACAGAGGGATGAGAGAATCTGGCTTGTCTGGGGAATGGTTTGGGACCAGAGTGTAGAGGGAGTGGAGAGAGGAGATCATGGAGAGGAGAGACTTGGCTAGGTATCCATGGAATCTTCTTCCTCTTTCTCCTCTTTGCCCCTCCTTCCTCCCTTCCTCCTTTTCCTTCTTCCTCCCTATTATGTATACACTATTTATGCAAATGGAGATTCAAAGACATCAAAGACACTCTTCTTGAATGTTTAAATCTACTTGGGGCTGCTGAGAAAGAGAGGTCCTGGTCCTCAGAAATCTCTGGGGCACTGGTGGTCCTTAGGCTAATCTCAAGGGGATGATGACATGGCCCACTTTACAGGGGAAGTGAGTGTGGAGACGTAAGTTAAATCTGTGTCATGAAGGACACAGCATCCTCCCTCTCTGCACCTCATCTGTGAAATGGAGATAAGAAGTCATTGTTGTGATGATTAAAAAATGAACGGTGTGTGACAGATGGTTGACATTCAGTAAACCTAAGTTCCTCCTTTTCTGTTTCCTTCGGGAAGTACCAACAAACTGTAGGCACAGGCAGCACCGGCCATGGTTGTATTGTGACCTAGGGTAACGTCATTGGTCACCATCTTTGTATGTTTTCCACGCTCCATCAATTGAACTGTTGTTATTTCCCCAAAGTGAATTTGATAGAAACCTCCAGCAATAACCTGCAAGTGTTCTCTGGAGCCGACAGCTGGACTTCCTTGTCCTCCACACCTCACGCCAGCATCCTGTCCGTACCCCACACCAGCGGACCAATGAATCCGGGCCCTAGGTAAGACCAGCGCCAGTCACTTGCTCACTGGTCTTAGGGGTTTACTTTCACTCTGGGGACTCGAGTTCATTCTTTTTCCTAGGGTGGCTTGGTCCAAGCTAATGTCCTGACTTCTGAGCCCCTAGGAAGTGAAAGTAACAACAGGACCAACCTTTCTCCCCTGGAGGAAGTGGGGTGGGAAAGCACCTGCTCAGTCATGTGCTCTTTCCTTTGTAGCTTTGGTATCTGATTTTTAAAAGGGAAAAGATGTAATGGCCTGGGATTGTTTGTCTTCAACCAGTCAGAAATCTGTGAACCATGGTAGTAGCAGAGGGATACTGAAAAAGGGGAGCCGAAGGGGAAAGTGTAAATGCACACTGAGAATTCAAGACCCCGGATTGTCTGTATTCTCATCAGCTGCTCATTCTCACAGGGGGACAGATTTGGGGTGCCCAGGCCACCACCAGGCAATAGGGCTGAGTCTAGCATGTAGGACCTGTGATGTAACTCTCACACCGGAGACCTGCATTCAGTTCTGACTTCTGGGAATCAGCGTAGTGGAGCAGAAAGCGAAGGGTCCTGGAGTCTAGAGCTTGGGCCCCAGTTCTACCTCCTATTGACTTTGTGACTTTGTGTAATTTTCTTAGACTCACTGAGCTTCAGCTTTCTCATCTGTAACATGGAAATAATATAAGCTACTCAGTAGAGTTGTGATGAGCATCAAAATTAGAAAAAGCATTAAAATGCTTTGTAAGCAGTAACATTCTATATACACGGCAGCTGATATGTTCAACATAGGTATGCAGAATTTTGAGGTTTAAAAAGAGATTCAAAATTAAAAGATGTCCCATCTTTTTTGGGGGGAGGGTGTTAGATGACATGATTTTTAAAATTTTCTTTTTTTAAATTGACGTATAGTTGATTTACAACGTTAGTGTCAGGTGTACAGCAAAGCAATTCACTTATGCATGTACCTGGGTGTAATACACAGACAGAATTTTGAAGACTTAGTCAAAAAAAAAAAGGATAAAAATCTCAACTTTTTTAATACCAAATGTGTGTTGAAATGATAATATTTTGAATAGTTTCGTCACATAAGTATTATTAACAATAAGTTCATTTTTTTTCTTTTTATCTTTTAAATTTTTAAAAATGTGGCGACTCAAAAATTTAGCCTTGCATTCATTGCTCACATTTGACAGTGCTTGACTGGGGGGTGTCAGGGAAATGCACTGACCGGGGCTGCGGCAGGAAGTGAGAAAAAGAGTGTCCTTGAAGATACTAAACAATCATGTGCTAAGTTCCATACCAGATGCTTTATGTGTGTCGTTTATAGTTCTCAAAGACATCCACAAGACTATTAAAATCCCTACTTTCCTGATGGAGGAACTAAAGCTCAGAGGCATTAAAAACTTCCTGAAGGTCATACAGTGAGTAACGTTAACTCAGAGCCTGTGGTTTTCCCACCAGCCCAGCAGGCATCAGGGAGGGGCTCCGACTGATATTGTGGAAGAATCTCTTCTGGAAACTGGGGTCAGAATCCCAGCAAGCTGAACTGAAAAGGAAAAAAAAAGGAAAAACAAAAGGGAAAAAAAAAGGGGGGGAAAAAAGGAAAAAAAAGGAGAAAAAAAAAAAAGGAAAAAGAAAGAAAGAAAGAAAAAAAAAAGCCCAATGCCTGGGCTTCGGCAGGTTTCGTATGGTCCAGAGTTGTCTGAAATGTGGCAGTGCAGGGTGACGTTGCTACCTCTGGTTTCCTCCATGTCATGTTTAGCCCACTGCTGACTCTATAAAGATTTTGCTAAAGACAAGTGTTCAGCACTGTCATTGGGTAATGAGCCTAATATCAAGCAAAGCAATGTCCGGCAATGCAGAGACTCCAAAAAGTCAGAACGGAGTGATGACTAAAGGCCTGGAGGGTATTCTACTTGTTTCAATTGTAGTCATTTTCATCGAGGTCCTGGTGCAAAACTGTCTGCACATTACAATCAAGTGGAAAGCGTTTAAAAGTCCAGGTACCGCATGCCAGACTGAGTAAATCAAAGCTTCTGGGGATAGAACCCAGGCATCGGTGTTTTTTCAAAAACTTGCCATGTGATTCCAATGTACGGCCACGTTTGTGAACCAGTGCTATTGGATGAAAGAAGTCCAGGAAGGTGGTCCAGCTCCTCAGCTGTTCTGCCGGGGACCAGAGCTGACGGTTGGAAACCTGGGATGGAAGAATTGACTGTAACAACCACCGTTTACTGAGTGCGATGTGCTAGGCACCACGTACTCATTTTCTTATTTAATCCTCATAACAGTATCTCTAAGGTATGGATAATTATCACTCCAAATGTTGAAGATGTAGAAACTGAGGCTCATATGTTAAATAATTTGATCAAAGTCACAGAGCTAATTAAGTGGTGGTGCTAGGATTCAAACTTAGGTTTTCTGACCCCTAATGTGTCCTGGTTTTCAGGCCACAGCACCTCTCTTGGTCAGTGAGAGATCTTACTCGCAAGCACCTTGCTGCCCAGATAGCCGCCTTTCACTCCGCTGCCCATTTACACAGGCTGCAGGGGAGGCCTAGAGAAATGATGCTCTGTTCAAAACTGAGCACCTTGCTAGTGGCAAGGCCCGCATCAAGATGCAGGGCTCAGAATGATGCATCGTCTGCTTGTTCTGGTACATCTTGCTGCTGCTTTGCAGCCACAGGGCCAGTCTGTGTCAGAGCTAGAAATAGAGCCGTGGCCAGGTGCCCTCTTCCCAGACCCGTGCCCCTCTCGGGGCTGTGTGCGGGCTTGTCAGGTGTTATCTGGGAGTGCCATCCAGCATCCTCTCCCCCTCTCTCTGTCTCCACAGCCCCTACCCGTGCCTGTGGACCATCAGCAACAGCGGCGGGGGCCCTGCCGGGTCAGGCTCAGAGGTGCACGCCGGCTCCCCGGGAGCGTTTCTGTTGGGTAACCCAGCTGTGACTTCGCCCCTCTCCACCCAGGCGCCCGCTTCGGCCGGTGTGGAGGTTCTGGGGGAGCCCTCGCTGACCAGCATTGCCGTGTCCACCTGGACAGCAGTAGCCTCGCATCCTTTCTCGGGCTGGGGCAGCCCGGGTGGGGGTGGGCGCCATTCTCCCTCCTCGCTGGATAGTTAAGCGGGATCCTAGGGGAGGTGTCAGAGGAGAACCTGCTTTGTGTAGAGCTCGTAGAAATCCCATCTGCCGATCACAGGGAGTCAGACTGCAGGGTCTCCCCACCCAGTGAGCAGAGGGCTGGGTGGTACCGGAAGCCTCCTGGGAGATGGTCTAGTTTGACGATGCTAATTTTGCCACTTGCATCTCTCCGCCGTTTTCTCTGTGTGCTCCCGTTTTCTCTGAAGCGTATCCAGTCTGTGCTTAGGCCACAGAAGTTTGCTGAGACCTTCCTTGTGTCCTGCCCCTTCCTCTCAAATGATTCTAGAAGGCTGCCCTTCCTGTTTTGTGGAGATGATGCAAAGCTGTTAAGTGAGCTCGAAGTTTACCCAGCCTAAAGCCACTGCTCTGTAGCTTTGTGCAGCCCTGAGAAGTACGTGTGGCCACAGAGCTTCTGATTTGAGACCAAGAGAGGGTACAAGTTCATGGAGTGGAGTTAACAAAAATAGGACTAGTCACTTACGACAGCACTGAGAACTGAGGAAATGGAGATCATGTCACTCCCTCGCTCAGAAACCTTCGATGGCTCACCATTGTCTACAGGATGAAGTTGTATCTCCTTTAAGTCCTCTACTATCTGGCCTCAAACCACTTCTCCAGCTTTTAGCTCCCTGCTGCCCCTTTAACATCCTAGACTGCAGTCAGAGCAGACCTTCTGCCTCTGTGTATTGACCATTCAGTATACTTTCCCATCTCTGTACCTTCTCCCCTGCGGAGACATCCTACTCTGTTTAGTCCCACCTGAGTGAATCCTGTGCTTCTCCCAGGGACTGGCCCAAGCACCAGCCCCTGCATCAAACATCTGATCGGCTGGGCGCATTTGATCCGGCTCCCTGTCTCCCACTGGTCTTGCCACTGATGTAGAGCTCACCTATTCTGCCTTGTATTTTTATTGCCTGCTCTTGCGTCTCTCTCCCACTAGACTGTGAGCCCCTGGAGGGTGAGGCCCACCGAGCCTTCTTGTCTGTTCCCCACGGCCCCCAGTACTGGGCCTTGCCCATAGTAGGTGCCCAGTAAACACTGGCGGAGTCGACTTGGCGTGAAGTGCGTGTGCTAAAAGCCAGAGGTGGAGCTCGCGGGGAGGCAGAGCTAAGAGGCACATGGCCTGGGACAGGGCAGCGGGTCAGAGTGGGAGCCGGGGAGCATGTGAGTGTTCCGTCTGAGGTACAGCCCGTGCTCAGTGATGGATGAGATAAGGAGACAGTGTGGACGAGAGCCATTATTCCCAAACACCGCTCCTCGCAGCCCCTGAGCCAGGCTCACCTGGAACACCTGTTAGAAATACAGATTCCTGGGCATACTCCACACCTCTTGGATCAGAATCTTTGAGGCTGGAGTCCAGGAGTCTGCATTTCAAACCAGCGCGCCAGACCCTGGTCACCGCACCAAATTTGGAAACAACTTACCTGAAACAAAGAAATGGAATGATAACTACTCCAGGAACCTCGTTTCTGATAAGAGTTTCAGCCTCTGGCCCAGCTTCGGCCACTGCTGTAGCTAGTGAGCAAAATCACTACGCTGGTATCCTTTTCCTCTCCCATGCACTACTGGATGTGCTGACAACTCTGGGAGTGCGGTTTCCAGACCCGGCTGATGGGCAGTTCTCCCGGCATCGACATCACGCTGCACTGGCCAGGCAGCCTTCTCAGGTCATCAGTGGCGGAGCCTCAGGTTCTGCCCCCGGAGCTGAGCAGTGGCTCAGCCGCTCCCACCCCTAGTCTATCAGTGGAGCCCACGTAATCCCACCATCCCACTGCGCCGCGCCTTAGCCTGCATCCGTGGCTCTTTCTACAGAGAAGGCTCTTTTAACAGATTGTGCTTAGCGCTGCCTGATAACTTCAGTGCCATTCCATTTTGGACCTGGCTCTCTGGAAACAATGCCCCTCCAACCACGTGATGCCCTGGGAGGCCACTCAACCACACTCACGGTGGCCTGGCCAGAGCTCTGGGTCTCTAATTGGTATGTGAGTGACCGAGGCACAAGGAACCAACACGACTCCTCTTTGAAAATCTCCCTGCTCAGCACGCCACCGAGGCAGAACTATTTTTGGTTCCCTAGTCCCTCTGTGATACTGTTAGGGGCCATTAAGATGTCAGTACACTAGCTTCTCTGCAAGACGGTATTTTGGTAAGTTGTAAAAAAGAGGCAGTTTCTCTTTCTGTTAGATGTTTAGGCCACCAGTCACTGCAGTGGTCAGTCACGCACCAAAAGCCTTAGCAAGTGCAATTAAGTCTATGAAAACCTATCTTTAGTGTCGCCTTCCTGCACTTCCCCCCAAGCCTGGAGGAGCCAGAAGATGTGGCACAGAGCAGAAAGGAGCCAATAACCTGCATTCTTTCTTCCTTTTTCTTGCTCAGGTGAGCTGGGTCCTCCGCAGTGCGATTATGCAAGCGTTAGCTGAGTTTGGGGTGATTGTAACTCACCAGCCTTACAGGATGCTCAGCTCGGAGCCCGCGATGATTTTTAACCACAATGTGATAGCTGGTTCCGCACAGAGGATCTCTGTTTGGTGTTTGCAGTGCAGCCAGATTGTCTAGTTTCTGGTGTTTTCTCCAGATAGTCCAGGTCTAATTTCTGACTGGGAGGAACAAGCACATAACTGCTTAAGTCTGTTTAATAAGTGACAGAGTCTCTGATGTATTAGACAAACTCTGGAGGCTTTCATACCGTCTCCTTGCTCATGCATTTTCTTTATCTGGTTCATTATACAACAAAAGTGGTGCCCACTTTAGGGTTTTAGGCCTGAAACATGAAATTTAAGAGAAACTGAAATCCCACCTGAATAGAAAGAGTTAAGTCCTTAAGCCAGGCGTAGAGATTGTGACTCTCCCGAGGGCCTGGTTTATGTTAAAGCGTCTCTCCTTGGGGACCTTTATTTGGGCCTGTTTGGCCTCACCAGCTCTCCTCTGTCCTGGTGAGCCAGCCTGGTCACCAAACACCTCTGTCCATCACACCTCGGCCAGAAATCTGCAGGACACTGCTTGTGCCTTTCCTGTCACTCAGTGGGCACCTCCTAGGCCTGGGAGGAAGGCGTGGGGGAAGTGTAACAGGGGAGATGAGAACACTACGTTATTTAGAAAAATCTCAGTAAAGGGTGTCTGAAGCCTGGTAGATATTTGCCACTTTTCTCCAGGACCAGAATGAAGCTCGGTGAGTTTCAGCTTGTTAACACGTCACATTTGTGAAGGGTATTAATCCTGTGTTATAGAATAAGAGATTAGTCCAAGTTGGGGCAAGGTGACTGAGACACTCTGGTGGCACTTATTTTAACCCCTTTTCTTTTGTTTTCCCCACCCACCCCCACCTTTTTGAGCCACTTGTGGGCTCCTGGGCAGGCAGGTAACCAGAGAGACTATGGGCATCCTGGACAGACATCAGGGAGGGGGAGATGCGGTGCCAAAAAAAGGCACAGGGGAAGAGCCTCTGTGGTCTGAAGATTCTGAAACTTTTCCATCACCATCGCTGAAGAGACAGCTGTGGTGTCTGCCCAGAACCCCAGCCTTCTGGGTACAGAATCCTACACCCTCTCCCACACTCTTGGGGGAACTGTCCCCCACCCCACCACACGTCTGTAGTGGGGCTGCCCTGCTCACACTCCATCCTGTCGAGCTGGTTTGGAGGGACGCGCTGCCGGAGACCCATCTGTAACAGGAAGAACAAGCCGTCCAACGTGGGCAAACACAGACGGGCTCACAATCCCGAGTCTCACTGTGTTACAGGCCTTGTGAGGCACTGAAAATGCCTTAGCAATGGAAAAAATGGAGTTGACATTTATCGTAAACAAAATGGAGTTGGAAATACCTATTAAGGCCAGCGGTTAAAAGCTGTGGCAAGTGGCAAGCTGCATTAACACATATGACTAGTCTGGCCTAGAAAAGTGACTGGGACAATCCCTTTATTTACTTATTTTTTTCTGTTTTTTGGGGGGCATGGGAGGCAATTAAGTTTATTTATTTATTTGAAGGTACTGGGGATTGAACCCAGGACCTCATGCATGCTAAGCACACACTCTACTGCTGAGCTATACCCTCCCCTGAGATTGAGGTGGGAAACCCCATGAAAAAGACCGGCAGGGCCACTACTCTCCTGCCAGCACCATCTGGTTCCCTGGCCCAGCGGCATTATCTCGCTTTTTAAACTCTGAAACGACTTGCTTCTAGGAAAGTGGAACTTACCCCTAAGATTCTATTGATTCCCTGAACTAACTCCTGATTGGTCCATTTCCCTCACTGCTGATTGGTCCATTTCTACAAAGCTTGTTCCTAATTAGTCACTTTTGTTATACCTTATTTGCATATGATGTTGCAAAATGTTGCAAAGTCTAGACTGGTAGCCTATAAAAGCCTGTGTAAACCTACAGACGGTTCCAGAGCTTGGAATGTTAACTCCTCTGGGCCTGCTGGTGTAATAAACCTGAGTTCTCCAACCCTTTGAGTGCTACTTTGTCTCTCGCCCGGATCCAGGTTGCTGTCACAACTGAGCTATAACACTGAGCTGTAACACTGAGCTGTAACACTTCGCTGCAACAAGATGATCCCTTTAGGTAACGTTCCTCTTACAGGGGGACCCAACACATGGTTTCTGCAGGTCTATACTGACTGGATTCTGTGCTGAGCCCAAGTCACACTGCTAATTGGACAAATACCGTTCTCTCTCTGTGTGTCTAGTGGGGACCATTTCCACCAAGTGGGTGGGTCCTTGTTGTGTAGCTGTGATTCTGGTCTCCCTGGCAACACCACAGACATCTTTGTTCTCGGGCTGTGCTCTGGATCTTGGATTGTGATAATAAAAGTGCAGAAGGGGCTACAAGGCAAACCACTGTTACCAAAAGCGAACCCAGATCCTTCTCAGTTGGCAATGGAGGGAGTATGTTCTGTTAGGAGGGGCAGTTAGATTTTGCAGCTTCTAGATTCCTGGGGAATCTCTCAAACTCACTCCAGTCTCCATTGCACTGGGCTGTATCACTGCCTCAGGTGTGGACCCATGATCACCCCACCGCGATGCATAGGCCAAGTTGTAATGTCTTTTTTCTAGAGGCTTAGTGCTTATAGAGGGACACTCTATAACATAAAGCATTACATACATCTTCTGAACTTGGTTTTCAAGGTAGAATTTAACCATATTCAATTTATTGGCATCGATTTTTAAAATTTTTGTTTGTATTGAGATGTAACATTTAGTAAGCCCACAGACCTTAAGGGTACAGCTTGATGAATGCTTACACCTGTATGTACTTGTGAAACTTGCAATGAGATCAAGATATAGAACATTTTTAGGACCCCAGAGGGCTCCCTTGTACCCCTTCCCAGGCAGTACTTGCCCCAAGATAAACACAACTCTACTACTATCACCGCATATTAGTTTAACCTGTTCTTGACCTTCATATAAGTGGAATCAAATAGTAGGAATTCTGTCTGTGGCACCCTGTTTAGCTCTCATCTAGTCCTCCATTCAAAAGATCATCTTTTCATTTCTTAGTTGAAATACTCTCAACAGATAATTCAGCTCTTTGATGTTCAAACCAAGAGACAGATGCCCAGAAGAACGTAGGAGTTTCTTTTCTGAGGTTTCCCATCTTCTGTCTGGATGGCTGGCAGAGAGAATGTCTCCCTTCTTGTAGCAGACCCTCCCTTTTCTCCACCTCCACAAGGCAACCACACCAGAAGGCAGCATGGTAAATCCAACCTCTGCACACTTCTAGTAGTTGAAGAATTGTTTTGTCCCAAGGACTTTAGAAAGCATTTACTGCCCATTCCCCGTAGAGATGAGAGAACACTGGTTTAACATTAACCATGAATGGTGTAGGTCACAGCCTACATGACAGAATTTGAAAGACATTGACTTAGGGTCCCCAAAGTCTTTATCTCCTGGTCCCTGACCTACCCTAATTTGGTTTTTCCAATTTGTGTTTCTTTTGGGTTGAAACAAGAGAATCTCTTTTATTATGTACATATTATTTGTGAAGAATGTCTAGTCAACTTGTTAGTTGCCTATATTCCTGCAGATACATAAATGATCATATTATTTATCTAGCAATGAAGTCAGTTCCCAAGAGAATGGCATCAGATAGGTAAGTTTTATTGAGGGGAAGAGATTACTCGTGACTGCATAAAAATCGGCTGATGTTTGGGAGCCAAGAGACAACGAGAAAGCATTGAGTATATATGGCAGGGCAGAGTGAAGAGAAAATCAGCAGATACGGGAGGCATTTTACAGCAATCACTGTTTTTCAAGGACCTACTGTTTCCTACCTCTCTATAGTTGGTGGTGATGTCAGAGAAGAACAGAGACAAAAGTGGTACCTGAGCAGATAGCCAGCTCCTCATATCTAAATCACTGTGTGAGGATCCAGCAAGCACCTGGAATTGGTTTGAGGACAATAAACTTGGCCGACTTTCTCACTTCAGCTCAGTAGGACTTTTTCATTGACAGGTAGGAGTTTGCACCTGTGTTGAAGATTTTTAAGTTTAATGATATAAAAAGTAAGGATTCTCTGTAGTGAAGATCTTGCAGACCAATACATTGACGCTTCTGATGGATGACAGTCTAAACACTTACAAAGAGCATTGAGAGCAATGGACAGAGAGGAAGAAACCTGAATTTACAGCTCAACTCTGTCACTGGCATTGAGCAAGATACCTCACCTTACTGGACTTCAGTGTCCACATCTATAAAACAATGTTCTAGAGTAGCAGATTTCAAGGTTCCACTGGAGAAACATAACCAGTAAATTATGTTATATATGTGTGCACGGAGTGACTGGCTGCAAGGATTGCAATTGTGGGGACTAAGCGAGCTTGAAATCTGTAGGGCACGCTTAAACAGGAGGGAGCACTTAGGTCCGCAGATAGAATCCCTTCTTCCTCCAGGAAACTTCAGTTTTGTTCTTAGGGATTTTCAACAGATTGGATGAGGCCCACTCACATTATTGAGGATAACTGCCTTTATATAAAGTTAATTTATTGTAGATGATGTTAATCACATCTGCAGAACACCTTCAGCCTAGCCACGTTACCCATCAAACTAACCAAAACAACCCCCAAACTTATTTTTCCTCTGAGAGCTGGGGGAACATCCCTGGGGCCCTACTTATGTGGGACAAACAAAATATTGTAAAGGTGCCAGCCCTCTGTGGAGAAAACCCTGCCTTCTGGTCCTTGGAGAGTCAATCTAGGAACTGTTAAAAAGGGTGCTGCTTTTGGTCCCAGGAGTGAAGGCCCAGAGCCCAGAGGCCCCACCCTCTTCTACTGTTCTCACAGCCAGGAAGGCACAGAAGGAGCAGTGTGGGGGCCTCCAGACAACTGAGAGAAAACTGAAATCTGGGCAGCCTGGAGCTCAGCACAATTGTCAGGCCCATGTTAGGGCCTGTATAGAATAAAACTGGGACTGGAATGAGATGTTGGTCACATTCTTGTTTTCAATATGCAACAATCTGAAACTGACTTTTTCTCTTCGGGACCACTCTGCTTTGCATTGCCTCCTGCAAGTAACTGGGGGGTGTGTCTACATGCATAGGTGTGCACCTGTGTATTTATTTACAGTTTCCTGTCCCTGGAGAAGAAGTCAGTAAACCTTTGCAACAGACTTTGTTCTGGAAGAGCACTTTTGAGGGGCAGGGTGGTGGGGACGTGACTAATAGGGAGTTCTGCGTGAGCCAGGACTGATTCTGGAGGAGGAGACGTGGTACCCCTCCTGTGTACCCATTAGGTGACTCGGAGTTTGGAGGTTGTTGAACACAAACATAATTAGGAATGTAGTCTAAAAAAAAAAGTGACACAAATGAACTTATTTACAAAACAGAAACAGACTTACTGACGTAGAAAACAAACTTATGGCTACCAAGGGGGAAAGAGGGAGGTGGAGGGTTAATTCCCTCTTTATAGATGAGGAGACAGGCTTAGAGAACTGAGACAAGCTTTCCAGTAATCACACGATGACTAAAGGGTGGAATTCCCACCCATCTGATGGTAGCTCTCCCTACCAAAAATCATTGTATGGAGAGGTGATGAGAGTACATAGGTAAAAAAATGTAGGCAGTTACTTAATATAAATATGTCATTTTTGACAGCCTAGAGTCAAGATAGGAGCCTAGGGTTGCTGTAAGAAAGCACCACAAACTAGGTGGCTTAGAATGACAGAAATTTACTCTCTCACGGTTTTGGAAGTAAATGTCTGAAGTCCAGGAGTTGGCTGGGCCATGCTCTCTCTGAAGGCGCCCAGGAAGCATCCTTCCCCGCCTCTTCCTAGCTCGCAGAGGTTGCCAGCAACCATTGGCTTTCCTTGGCCTGTAGATGCCTCGCTCCAGTCTCTGCTTCTGCTGTCACATGGTTTTTTCCCCCTGTGTGTTGGTCTATGTCTCTGTTTTCGCTTCTTATAGACACCAGTCATTGAATTAGAGTCCACCCGAATCTAGTATGATCTCATCCCAATTAATTACATCTGCAAAGGTGTATTATTTCCAGAAAAGCTCATATTCTGAGATTCTGGGTGGACACTCTTCCGCCTAGTAAACAGTTTAAACAAACTATCATATGCTACTTACAGGAAGTTTTCTTAAAGGAAGAGGGTGAGAAAGTCTTAGCCCTTGCCTTTACTTGTTGGCTGGAATGCAGATGTAACCGGAGCTTGAGCAGCTATCTTGAACCATGAGGTGGATGCCACAATTTGAGCGAGATGGAAGAACAAGATAGGAATTTGAGTTCACCATCACATCAGCCCTAGATCTTTTTCTTCTGGACTTGTTTACATATGAAAAAAAAATCTTCCTCTTGTTTAAATCAGTTATTTTGGGTTTTGTGTTATTTGCAGCAACTAAATCTATTCCTAATTTTTACTTAGATTTTTATTAAAAAGTTAAATCCCTTAAAATACGCTGATTTTATATGCTCTTCCTGATGGTGATATTATTATCTCAAGTTCTCGAACCCTAATTCTCCAGCCTGAGTCTGCCGGCTTGCACTTAGGATAGAATTATTACTTGTGTATTTATCCTTTTGATTGGCTGGCGTTGTGGGAGTGGCCTTTCAAGAAGGTTTACTTTTGCTTCTTGCTGCGTAACTCACCGTCTCAAGCAGAGTGGCATGAGCAATTACCATGTATAGTGCTTATGGCTTCTGCTGGACAGAAATTCAGAAAGGGAAGGGTAAGGATGTCTGGTCTCTGTTCCGTGGTACCTGGGACCTCACCTAGGAGGAACCAATGGCTGGAGCTGAGTCATCTGAAGGCTTCTTAATCTCATGTCTGCTGGTTGACCCTGGCTGTCGACTGGGACCTCAGCTGGAGCTGTTGGCTGGAATGCCTACAGGTGGCCTCCTCAGGTGGCTACGCGGGCTCTTGGCATGGTGGCTAAGTTCTTAGAGCCAATATCCTGAAGAAAACCAGAAAGAAGCCACCTTGCAATAGAAAGAGCTGTGGTTGCCAGGGACTTGGCAGGGAGGGGGACGAATAGGCAGAGCACAGAGGATTTTTTGGGCAGTGAAATTACTCTGTATGATACTATAATGTAGGATTCATGTCCTACATTTGTCCAAACCCAGAGGATGTAAAACACCAGGTGTACAACACCAACACCCCCAGGTGAACTATGGACTCTGGGTGATAATGACGTGTATGTAGGTTCACCAGTTGTAGCAAACATACCATTCTGGTGGGGGGTGTGACAATGGGGGAGGCTCACATGTGCGAAGGCAGGAGGTACATGGGAAATCTCTGTACCATCCTCTCAATTATGCTGTGAATCTAAAACTGCTCTAATAAATAAAGTCTTAAAAAAAATAAAAGCCATCTTGCCTTTTATGACCTAGCTCTGGAAGTCATATAGCATCGCTTCTGTCATAGTCTACACCCACCCAGATTCAAGCGGGAGGGAATGTGGACTCTTCCCTTTGATAGTGGTCAAGCCAGAGTCACACTGGAAGAAGAGCACGTGGGCTGGAAATGTTCTAGCAGCCATTTTTGAAACAAAACAAAACAATTTAAAGACTCTCTGTGATTCGTGGAAACAGAGGCCCGTAGATAGCTGATAAATTAATAATGTGGTGAGTTTAGCATTTACATGATTCTGTATATTTGCAATGCAGCAAGCATAAATATTTAAGCGCAATGCACTTAAAATGTAGCAGGGTAGAAAAGCATCTCCTTGGTTCTGTGGCCCCTAGGGGTGAGTCTTCCCTCTTGTTTCTATCCAAATACTAAAGAAAATACAAATGTCATCCCCTTCCCTCCAATTTATCATGTATGGACATCGAAAGCCCTTTAAAAAGGTGGTGGCCTCCAATAACACGCTAAGTTTAGGTGTAGATGTGTTCCCTTCCATCCTGGCTGAGCGCTGTCAGCTATAATTTCAGCATAGCTGCTGGTCACAGAGCCTTTGATGGTGTAATCTGTGGACCTAAAAAGTGAAGAGTGGGAGATACATGAAGTTACAAGAAAGCAACATAGAAGGTGCATTTAAAATAAAATTTTATGATCCTCAAAGCTGTATTCACCCTTATTTGTGGCAGAGTCTTCTTTTCAATAATTTCCAGTATACGTCCTTCTGCGTAGCACTCCAATGCCTCATAAAATGCTTCCCATTGGGTCTGACGTGGAGGACTCTGAATTGTTTCATGTTTATGGGGAGAATGTGAGAGTTTTAAAAATTAATTCCCAAACCTCATTTTAGTCATTGGTTTAACCCTTGCCCCCCTCCCCACCCATCCAACTCTTTTTGTGGGTTGCTTGGTTAAACAGCAAACATTGGCTAATTGCAATTTCAGACCCTTCCTTCTCATATAATAATGTCAGTAATATTAAGAGTAATACCTGGCATTTGTATTGTGCTTGGAAGTTTGCAGTACATTTTCACATTATCTCAACAACTGAGAGACTCACACGGAATTGTCCTGAACGCTGCTCTCATTTAAACACTGGTTACTGTGTTCTTGGCTTGTGGCCACGGTCTCCCCTCCCTGCCTTCCAGGCCATCCTGCACTTGCTGTCAGCACCACCTTCCTAAAGTCCTACTTGGATGTGTCACCCCTCTGCTCAAAACCCTTCAATGACTCACTGTTGGCAACGTAAATATAAAGGCCAAATTCCTTAGCCTGCCATTTAAACTTTCCAAGGTTGAGTCAACAGACTATTCCAGTCTAATTGCCCATTTATTCTTTTACATAAAACTTATGCTCCAACCAATCCCCTATTATCCTTTCCACATCATAGTTTTGGCTCTTATTATAGTTCTTTTCATGTGGAACCATCGTCTTTCATCTTTTCCTGTTAAACATTTACGTAACTTTTAACGTCCAGCCCCAAATCCATCTTCTCCATGGGGCTTTCTCTGATGACCAGATAGCTCTTCCTCTCTTTAGCCTCCTATACCATGTTGTTTGCGTGACCCCGACTTCTGATGAAAACAACTGGTTACCTTAAAATGTCTCTACTTTTCCTTATTACGTTATATAGGTTTATGTCTTAGATAAGGATCCTAGATGCTTCAACAGGTAGAGCCCTGAATCTCAGTATTTGCTATAATAAGACATCAGTTTTCACTCATGTGACACTGCCGTGTGGCTTCCCTGTTGGAAGAAGCCATGTGGCGGCTCTGCTATTTTAAATACAATCTCGCCAGTTTCCTGAGGCCAGTGCCTGGGGCTGTTACTGAGCAGGGATGCTGTACACCCTGCAAGGTGCAGACCGTCCCATGCAGAGACGCACTGTCCTACCCCCAAAGCCAGTGTTGGCTCCCTTGAGAAACAATGTGTCACACCAAACTAGAACAGGGCTGCCTTCCTTACGTCCATCCTGGGCTTTCTTCATGAGACCTGTGACTCGTGTGTTTCTGCCTCTCCTTGACCAAACTCTAGCCCTTTCTCTCTGAGCTCTTTCTCAGCAAGGCCTCAACCTTGGTCTATAAAGCTTTAAACAAAACACTAACATGGTTTCTAACAGCTCAAGAACACATCCCTAGGATGGCTAGTCCCCCTTAAAGCTTTTGCCTAAGAAAACTCAAGGCTGCCAAGAGAGTTGACTGTTCCAGCCAACACCTGAAGGTAGAGTCTGTGTCCCAGCCTCTGTGGGATGTAGGAGCTTAACTTCAATAAGCACCAGTTAGCAAACCTGGATGGGATTCACACGGATCAACCTCGCCTTCCATTTTTTTTTTTTTTTTGGTGCAATTTTTCACTTCCCTGACTCTACTGAGCCCCTGCTCATCCCCTCCCTCCTTATTCCCTTATTTTCCCATTAAAATGCCCAGTCACCTCTGTACAAATCAAAGTTAAGTTTGCGCTGGACTCTCTTCCCTATCGCAATAGTATATAACTGATTCAAATTTGTCCCTTGACTAGTCCTTGCTTTTAACTCTCTTTGGCACCTATCAGTGCTCCCGAGACTGTCTTGGCATTTTTGGCAGCATTTACCAGGTGATTAAAACGCAAAGGTTTCCTGGGGGAGGGTATAGCTCAGGGGCAGAGAGCATACTTGGCATGCATGGGGTCCTGGGTTCAATCCCCAGTACCCTCTCTAAAAAAATAAATAAACCTACCAAAAAAAAGCCCCCACAAAAAACTGCGTAGGTTTCCCCCCCACATCAACTGCTACTAAGCCAAATTTGCACATCCTGTATCTGTGTGGTCAACTTAAAAAAAAATCTACTGGCAGGAACTTAGTCTTATCTCTTATAAGAGAAGTCTGTTGAATTCTAGCCTGTCGAATTATTTTGGGGTGAAATCCTGCCATATAATGCATTATCAATCCTCCCCAGTCTATCCTGTATACGATTTGATCAGTGTGTCTCAAAGTTTTCCTCCTATGTATTAACAGAAAATATTCAACAGGGCACAGATGAGCTCTGAGATTTGTAACTACCAGAAACCACTTTCTTGGATAAGAGGTGATTTCTTCATTAATTCTCAGTTAACTAGAAAATCGAATTAAACCTTCCAGTCCCTGACCTTTCTTATTAACTGTAAAGTTCACAGCATTGTTGTTAAAGGTTTGAAGAAGTCTTGTTGGACTGTTCCCAATTTGGGGCATACATAATACACGCCAAGTGCTGCTTCTGGGGCTTTGACCTTGCAGATGGACCACAACCAACCATCAGGCATATGAAATTAGCTTGAAGCTATTTTTCCTGAGTGTCTGTTTCCAGTGGATTTGCACGTTCCTCTCTAGCCCATCCTGGTGGAGGCACATACATCATGGTGATAGTTCGCATCTCCAGGAGATTTCAGTGCATGGACTTAAAATTGCTTTCTCTCCCTCAACGGTCCTGGTTTTAGTGCTCAGATGTCTCTGTAGGGGATTGAGGAGCCCAGAGAAAATCACACTGTTTATGTTTCTCTGCCTGTGCAGTACGTCCACCTCCTCCAGTTACTCACCAGGGGAGGACATGGGGGAGGGACACGAGATTCAGGTGGGAGGGGGACATCACCGGAGGACAACTGGAAAGGTTTGCTGGAAGTAGGAGAAAGTGCTGGTCACACTGACTTTGACCTGGATGGGGTGGGAGAGCCGGTGCCAGCCTCCTGTTTTCTGTCCCTCGGAGTGTGTGTGTGTGTGTGTGTGGTCTGCCTCCTTAAATCAGAGCCTAGGAGCTGAAACAGTTCAGAGCCAACCGTGCGACCCAGAACTCTGCACGATCCCCCACCCTCACAGCCTTGCAGGATTAGGCCCAGAAGCCCGCAATTCTTCATCTCTGGCCCACCGACTGTGAACGAACACCCGCTAGCTGTCCTTGCCTCTTTACCGCATCAACTTCGCGGGTTGACACTAGGTGGCAGCAAAGCGCCGATTCACCAACCTCTCTGCGTCCCTGCTGCCTTCTGACGCAGAACTTAAAAAAAAAAAAAAGTGATACTGCAGGCTTTCCTTTTAGAGAAAGAGCCACCCATGCAAAACTAGCAGTTTTAAAGAGAGCCATGGCAGTAACTGAAAAGTCGTCAGGATGAAAGCTGCCTTCTGAACAGGAGAGGCAAACAACCAAAACAAAAAAACCAACGGAAACCCCTAAACCAAGTCATCACATATGAAACCCCTCTGCGAATACAATGCAGTCTTGCTCCTGCTGCTCCAGGGCTGACAACTGGATGGCAGGTGTGCAAGGAGATAGAGTTTGTGGTTTTCAGAGGCCCTTTCTCCGGGCAGCTTGACGGTTAAAACGTGAAGTTTTCCTGAACGTTGCTGGCTCAGCATGTTTTCCTGACGGCCAGCTTCTGATCCATGCCTGCAGGGTCTGCGGCATCAGGGTCTTGTAGATAATATATGAGTCCCAGGCAGATGTCAGGATGGGGCTTTCTAATTGACAAGGATGAGCTCAGGAGGAAGATGCTGTCTACTTTGAAGGCAGAGCCTTCAGGGAATAGATGATTCAGCCCATCACATGACACAACTTTGCTGCAAGTTGCATCCCAGAGGAAGAAAAAGGACAAATAGGGAGAGAGGAGGCAGTGAAAACAAGAGCATCCTGCTAGTGTCCAGAACACCTGAGTCCTATCTCCCAAAGGCCAAATGGTTCTTAGAATTCAGTAAACCCACCCCCATCATCCCTGCCTCCCACTCCCACCCTCATGAGCTGTTAATTCAACAGAATTTTTCTTGGAGTGCTGTCAAAGTCCTTTAAGAAGTCAGCCTGTTTCAGCTGAGACTGTTACACTTGCAAAAGCAATCTTCTTGCTGAAGACGGGTTTTTTAGCTTGTTTGAAAGCTATTCATGTGGCTCCAGAGATGGCAGGCAAACTCCAAAAGGCCACGGAGAAGCCAGAATCAGAGCAAGGGGTGTAACCCTCAGATACCTCTTCTTTTTCTCTTTCACCATTGTCTAAGTAGCCCTGAATTTTAGTGGCCGTTGAGAGCTGTCAGTTTCCAGAGAGTGAGAAACCGACCTTGCCCATGGCCTGCTGAGAGGTGCACAGTGCTCACGGGGGTGGGGGTGGGGGCAGCAGTTCAGAGAACCCAAGAATAGGGAACAGGACAAGGATCCGCAGAAGCCAGGCCACAGGAGTGAGCCCTTGGGGGAAGAAGACACTTACTCAATTCCATCATTAACATATTCAAATGCACATATTTCCCCTGAAGGCAGAGCTGTAGGAAACTGCACTGGCTTGCCAGGCCAGGTCTGGGCAGGCTGGTGTGAGTGCCCCTCAGTAAGAGTCACTTGGAAGCCCTGGTCACTACAGAACTCCTGGATCCCCACCAGACAGCATGTCCAAACGGGGACTGACTGTTGCCCATTTGAAGCCATCGCTTCTTAGTGATTTTCAGGGGATAAGGGCTTGGGCTCCCTCCACACTCCACAATGTAGTCTATGCAGGTACTTGGGGCCGGGCCCAGATCCACACGCCTGAGGAACTAGTACCCAAGGCCCACTCAAGGGGTCTGTAGTGTGCACGTGTGTGCAGTGTGGTTCAAGGGAGCCTGAGATCCGGAACAGGGTGAGGTTCCAGAGGGTCTTGGTCTTGGTATCTGGTTCTGACAGCAACCAGGTTTCTGCCTTATACTGAACCCTAGCTCACTCATTGGAGAACACTCCTCCTTAGGCAGAGCTGGAGGGAAGCTGCTGCCTGGCCAGCTAGCCAGCTTATCCCCCCCGTACTAGAAACCTGGGAGCCCTGTAGGGTTGTTGGGGAGACCTGGGTTCCACCAGGCAGCGAGTCCAAATGGGGACTATCTGTTGTCCATTTCTGGCTGCCGCCTCAGAGTGACTTGCGGGGCATGTGCATCTTTCATCCTGGAGGCTATGAAAGTACTGGGGCCTGGTGATAGCACCACAGACAGACCCGGGGAGCCCTGGCTGCCAAAGGCTTGCTGAAAGGGTGCGTACTGCACATGCGCATTCAGCAAGGGTCAAGGTAGCCAGCGATCTGGCACAGGGCAAGGGTTCGAAGACATCCCGTCAAAGGTGTGAGTTCTTGGGGGAAACAAGGCATCTGCCTAATACCAATCGATAAGCTACTCAAGGGTGCATATTTCCCTCAAGGCAGAGGGAAAAAACCTTGACTGCCTGGCCTGGGCGGGACCTGGCGGCTGGCTGGGGTATACTCCGCTAAGACACTCCTGGGAGCCCTGGTTGCTGGGGTAGCCTCGGGTCACATCATGATGCATCAACTACAAATGAGGTCAGACTGTTGCCAATTTGCAGCTGACACCTCTGAGGGATTTGCTAGGGAGGGGCTCCTTCCGCCCTGGAGAAAGGCAGGCTTTGGGGCATGCGTCTAGCACTGACCTGGAAGAACCAGGCTGCCCAAGGCCTTCTGAAGGGATGTGTACTGCGCATGTGCCTGCAGCTCCGGTCGGGGGAGCCAGGGATCTGGAACAGGGTATGAGTCAGGGTAAGTGTTGAGAAAAGCCACGTCTTAGGGGTGGACTCTTGGGTGAATAAGGCATCTACCTAATTCCAATTCCTCAGACACTGAAGCCCAAGCCTTGGTTGGGCGGCTTAAACTGTTCCGAGTTTACCACAGTTAGGTCCTGGGTACACATTCATGATGATAATGGATGGAGATGCTGTAGACCATGGTAAGATAAATTAAAACTCAAATGAAAATTGAGCGGTATGTTGGTTAATTTGCCACTATATTTTCCCTCACAGTCTCCTCTGTTTCCTGATTTTTAAACATAGTTTTAATTTTTTCCCCGGAATATCAAACTTAGCATGCTTATTGTAGAAAAAAAAGGGAATCTTATTTATGAAAAACCATACAGATGCTCTCATAGTTCAAAAGACACAGTGGAAATGACCGGGGAGACTGGAAAAAAAGAGGAGATTGAGCACAAACCATTGTGGCGTGTTTTTCATTTTGGGGGCTCTGAGCAAATTGCTGGGCGCTGCTAAGGACCAAACTCTTCTTCCACCCCCAATTCTCCCTTTGCTGGATGTTGTAAAACCATGTGAGGGGTGCAAAAGGCACCACCGTACTGGGGGCAGGGCAGACCTGGTTTGAAACTCTGGCTCTCTGTTGCTGTGGTGAGCGGTTTGGCATAATTTGTAAAGCTTGCGGAGCCTTTGCCTCCTCTTCTAGAGAGTGGGGGATAATAATGCCTGATCGGCAGGGCTATTGTGAGGTCAAAGGGAGATGATGCTTCATATGCCTGGCACTCTGCAGGGAGTGGCTCTGAAACAAGCAAGTGGACTCCATCTCCTGTCTAATATCAGAGTAGGCGTCAGGATGTTACACAGTTGCCTGGTCCTGGGATCTGTTGGGAGACTCACTGCCCTCCCTCCATCAGAACTCCTAGTGCGTGGGCTGGAGTTGTGGCTCCTCCTCTCCGTGTGAGGCTCACATCTATGCAGTCACTTCGTTACCTGTCCTCCCAGCAGCACAAAGGCTGAGTTGGGAAGAATTCCCTTCCCCCTTCCGTGCTCTTCTCCTGGGCTCCAAGATTTGTACTTACTCTTTCCTCTGGACATGGCACCCTCCATTTGAACTAAGCCTGGCTATTGCCTGTTTAAAAATGTGATTTTTGCATGTGTTTTAGGGAGAAGAAGGCATCTGAGAGCCACAGGAGATCCACCCAGCTCCCTAAGCCCACGAGATACCTGACCTCAGTGCCCTCTGCCCTGGCACATTGCTCCCTCTCCGTGATGTGTCAAACAGGGGCCGCTCCTTTTTGTGACCTTCTGGAGGGGAAGAAGAGATCTGTTAAACTCTTGCAGAACTAGCCTAGGAGGGTAAGGTGACCATGTTAGAAAAACAGTAATTGTATTTTCAGAAATAGCATGAGAATCCAGGGGCGAGGTAGATACTCAACATCCATTTTTATTGAGAGATGAAGTCAAGTAATTTTAAGTTTCAAGAAGAAGGAATCTAACTTGGGTGGTTCTGTCTAAGTGATGCTTACGATGTCTGCCACGGGGGCAGCCCCAACCCTTGCACAGGCGGTTTAACCCTCCAAGAGTCATACAAAATGACTTTAAAAATGATCATTGAAATTTAATCCCAAAGAGCTTTACTAACCCTTGTCTTTATAGGCAGTGTAGTTTTCTTTCTGTAAAAAGCACTTCTGGGGTTGGATATAGCTCAGAGGTAGAGCGCAAGCTTAGTGTGCATGAGGTCCCGGGTTCAATCCCCAGCACCTCCATTAAATCAATCAATCAATCAATAAACCTAATTACCTACCCATCTCCACTTCTGAAGTGGCAAAGAAAATACAACAGGATTAGAGAAAATTTATTAAAATTACAAAAACAGCTTTCAGTCCTCTCACTTTGCTTAACTATTCTTATTTTTCCATAGTATCCTCCTTATGCATACACATATCGATTTAATTGCAATCAACTTGAATATTATTTGGAAATGTAGAAGGTTTCGTTTTACACTGTGCAATCTTCCCCGTATTCTAATAGACTTTCATTATAATTTTGATTTCTATGTAATATTCCATCTTGCTCATGTATCAAAATTTATTAAATCATTATCAGAGTGTTGGATGCATTTGGCTTTTCAACAGATTTTTCTTTGTGCATAATATCTACCTGGGACTGTGCAGGGCTGGCATTTTTCTGTTGCCATAAACAGCTTTCGGCCTAGATGCTTTTTCATTCTCTTTGTTTCCTTAGGGTAGCTTCTGTGGAGTGGGACGACTGGGCTGAAAGTTGTGAAATTTTTCTGACCCTTGTTTTGCATTAATGATCTAAAATGTCCGTACCAGTGTATCTTGTGACAAGCAACAAACGAGCACACTAATTTTGCCCTATGCTGACCAGCATTAAGTATTACCATTTTTTGGACTGTTTTTCCGAAGGCATCATTTCCGACAGCAGAAGTCTAAAATGGTCTGGAGAAAGCAGGGTTTACTGCTAAGTCTCCTGTTTCCAGGCTATGCTTACATAACGACAGTGAGGTCTTAAACAGGTAATTATGCTGCCTTTTATTTTTTTTTTTTACTGCAGACTATGTCTTGTTTTTTTTCTCTTGAGAGGAAATGTTCAGCCATTGACTCAGATTCATATCATCCCTTTGCTTTGACACCTCCAACAAGTTCCTTGAGACAGACCATATGAAGGGAGAGGTGAGCTGGTGGTAGGTTTGGGGGTGGTGAGGTGAACTTGCCCAGTGACTCAAAACAGAGCATCACCAAGTCAGGGAGAAGCCAAGTCTGGCACCTGGTGTGGGGGCTTCTGCTGCGGGTCCTCCCACTCAGGTTGCTGCCTGCAGGAGGCGCCTTGAAAGAAAAGGCAAAAATCTTGTTTTCAGTACCTAGAAAAAAAGCACTGTAGGTTGGGCAAGCTTCTCAAAATTGCTGAGCTTGATAGAAAAGGCTTTTAAAATCTTGTTTGGATCCAGAAATCCTCACTCTTCAGAGCAGCTGATTCAAGAGTAAAAAAAATTAATCTTCTCTTATGATGCTCTTATTACATTTATTCATGCATATTTATCCCCCCCCCACACTGTATTTCATAAAGGGTCTGATGCAAGTTGTCTTTTCTCCAGAGGGAGAATGGAAAACTTAAAAAAAGAGTCCGGCCCCTCTCAACCCAGGCCAGGCAGCGGTGAGCTCCGCGACGAAAAATGCAGATATGACTTCAGAGTTTTTGCAGAAAACAATGGGAAATCACAGAGAGCTTCGGGCAAATAAGCAAGCTATTGACACAGATCATATTAAAAAACCCATTTCTGAAAGAGGCTCAAGACAGGCACACCTCATTTTAGTGTGCTTAGCTTTACCGTGCTTCACAAATGTTGCAGTTTTTTGCAGGTTGAAGGTTTGTGGCAACTCTGCGTTGTCAGATGATGGTTAGCATTTTTTAGCCATAAGATATTTTTAAATTGAGGTATGCAGATTGTTTTTAAGACAGAGTGCTATTGTGCACTTAGTAGACTTCAATATAGCATAAGCATAATTTTTATATGCAGCGGAAAAACCAAAAAATTTGTGTGACTACCTTATGGTGGTGATCTGGAACTAAACTTTCAGTATCTACGAGGTATGCCTGTATTTTGAAATGGGTACAGTGATAAGTTCGTACAGGAAGGAAATACGAGATGACCACCATTCTCCTTTTCAAAAAAGGGCAATTAATTTGCAAGCTCAGGGAACGCTGTGGGTATAGTGTATTGCCATGTCTGCTGGCATTTAGGAAAGCATGTTCTGTGCTGTGCCGTTGGAGAAGACTGTAGAATATTTGACTGGATGTACCCAGACTTGCTGGAACAAATAGCACCACTTTGCAGCCTGTGAGATGGTCTCTGGTTGAGGCAGAGGACTCTGTCCTTGACCTTGGCTTTGTCCTGTTCAAGAACATGACTTGACTGAGGGAAGAAGTATTTTGTAATCTAGCAGATGAGACAAAGCTCAGAGGAACCAAGTAACAGTGACGGCAGGACAGAGATTTGAACATAATTTTCACAACCTGGAATTAGGCTGAAACTGCAACTAACATGATGAAGCTAAAAACTTCGTAGATTTAAAAAAAGCAGTTGTTCAAATATAGAACAAGAAACGTTCCTGGGAAAAGATCTGGGAGTAATGAGATACAGCAGCCAAAGAGATGATGGGAATTCAGAGACACGCAGGCTCTTGGTAAGTGTGAAGACATGTGCCTGTGGACTCCGGTCCAGCGCATCCAGGCCTGCGGTCCACTGCGGACTGACCATCTGAGGAAGAGACTGAGGGTCAGCAGTGCAGGCAGGGCAGGTCCCCACGAGGGTTAGGAGGCTTGAGAGCAAAAAACCCCACAAAAATAGGGGTGTTGTAAGAAAGAGTGGAGAAGTGTAAAGGGGGACATGAGAGTTACTTTTAAGTCTTGAAAGACATTTCATGTAGAAGTGGGACTGATAGTTGTTGGTGGCATCCTGGGCCAGAGCTGTTTCTCCAAACCTGCTCTAATCCAGTCTTCACCCTCTCAGTTCCCAGCAACTCCATTCGATGAGGCCTCCCCGCGCGCTGACAAAAATACCAGCCCATCATCTTTGTAACCCCGTACTCCTCTCCTGGCTGTGTTTTTCTTCACAGCATGAATTAGCAACTGAACGCTGATATTTACGTGTTTCTGGGCAGTTTCTGAGAGGCAGTAAGACCTTGTGTATGATGCTGTGTGGTAGAGTCTGACTGCCTGGTTCAGATCCTGGTCCTTGATTCTTTCTAAGCATCTTACTTCAGGCATGCTTGTTAACCTTTCTAAACTCCGTCTCCTCACCTACAAATTGAGGGATAATAATTGTACCTGCTCCGCAGGGTAATTGCAAGCATAAAATCTTCCTGCAAAGAGCTTAGGAGCATGCCTGCATAAGCACCCAGTAACTGTCTTCTGTTCTTGTTTTTTTTTGTTTGTTTGTTTGTTTTTGTTTTTTTATTATTACCACGTTAAAATGCAAACCTCCAACGCAAAACCTTCCTTTTAAGCAGAAACTCTGCTTCGTTTCAATCCTCTGACAAAGTAGTTGCTCTCTAAAAATTTGATGAGCCAATAGGTTTAATAGGTAGAAGTTTCAAGCAGCCGGACGGTACTTTGTTATAAGTGGGAACTTGCCCCAAATCAAAGCTCTTCAAAATCAGAAAGTCTGTCTGGGAGATAATGGATCCAGGCACGTGAGATGCTGAGAGAGGGGCTGGTGGCCCTTGGTTTGGGGGTGGGGTACAGAGCATCTCTGCTTCGGGTGGGATGGTGGACCTTCAAGGTGCTCTGTAGATTCTGAATGGAGAAGTGACCTGATGAAGGCACAAAAGTCATCATGACTTTGTTGCCAGGTAAGGTTTGTTTGGGTGGAAATAACAGAAAAAAGACTCTGGGCTTATAGCTCGTCGGGAAGCCGGAGAAGTAGGCTTGGTAAACAGGCAGGAACCAGGTTGGCGCTGGTGGGTCATGAGATGGGGAGCACATTGCTTTAGTCACAATTCTAAAGGTTCACTGGCTTCTGTAACATGGATGGGGTGGACTCTCTCCTATGAAGACCCACAATGTAGGTAATTCTCCCAAGTAAGAAGTGGGTTGGTTGCTGGGCAGTGTGGCAAATGTCCCCTGTCCCCACCCGCTGAATGTCCACCTTCCCACTGAGCTCTAAGTGTTGGGGGGACAGTCTTGTCCTGCAGGCCCAGATGATGCTGTCAATTTGAGCTCAGTTTCCAGTCAGCAGCCTCTCCTTTGCTATTTCTTCTTCTCCCAGTCATCTTGCTTGGCGATGTGCAGCGTGTCTCTTCACGGGCCACAGGTGAGGGCTGGCATGAGGTGACTGGGTCCTCTTTGTGGCCTTAATGGTCTAATAACACTAACAGCTGTCCTAGAGTATTAACAAACATGACTGCTACCGTGTCTGAGAATGCACCAGATGCCAAGCACTGGGCCAGGCCACTGATACGCGATGCGGTATTTCTTTTAATCCTCACATGCTTGAGGAAGTTAATGTTTTTTTCCGTCTCATAAGTGGGGAAACTGAGCTCCGTAAACATAAGGTGACTTTCTTAAGGTCGCAGAGTGAGGAAGTGTGGAGCTTGGATTTGTAAGCCTTTGTCGGACTCTGGAGTCTGCACTCTCTTCTCTCATCATGTGGGTGGAAAACCAAAGGGGAAGGCATCTTCCACGCTTATCTCTGCAGAACTCCCAGAGCAGGTCTTTGGACTGGAGCTTGGTCTTCTCTAGCTGACTTCATTAAACAAACATGTTTACTTTTACAGTAGAGGAACTCCGAAACAGTGAAACCAGCATAACCCTGGCCTCTGACCCCGCCACGCAGGTGCACTCAGGTCACAGTGGGCGTGTCTGAACCGCCCTGGTGAAGGAGCAACAGGAGGGCTGGAGGCTCTCAAGTCTCTTCCCGGCCACAGCCTTTCTTCCTCCCCCCCAGGAAGAGCCTGCAGCGTCGGGCCCGCTCCCTTTCACTGTCTTGCCTTGTCTCCATTTTTCTCTCCTCTCCTCTCCTGTCTTTTCCTCTTTCTGCTTCTTCTCTTTTTTCCTTTTGTTGTCTTTTTTCTTCAAGCTTAAGAATATTCCTTTTCTTCCCCACTTTTGCCCAGATCCCTGAAGAAAATTTCCCTCATTGACTAACTTTTTTTTCGTCTCTTCCTTTTTCCCTTTTAATTTGCTTAGTTGATTTGTGGACCAAAAAAAAAAAAAAAAAAAAAAAAAAAAGAAATCTTATTATTGATAAATGCACGAATATTGCCACTAATAGATCTGGGTAAAGGAAATGAAAGTTCTAGATCTAAAGGGACAACGAGACAACTGGGACAGTCAGGATCTACAGTCCTGGAAGGCAGTTTGGAACATCCATGCAAGTCTTCAGACTCCTCCTTACCCACCTTTAAGAGACCTGTTTTATTTGCAAGCACAGGAACTCCATGAGCGAAAATGTCCAGTGGTGGGCGGTGAGCTAAGACCTGGAAGGCAGAAAAATAAACAAGAAAAGTTCATGCCCTCAGAGAACTCTCAGTCTAACTTTAATGATGATTTAAAGCCACTTTTTGGTATTCGGTATTCATTTCTTGCATCACAGTCACCACCTCTGCCCAAGTGGTTTCCCTTTTTTTTGCGAAGGTGTGCCATTTCAGATAGTCTTGGGGTGGGAGTTAAGTTTTTGTAGGTGGTTTTGGAACCTAGTCATCTTTTACAAAAAATAATTCTATCGGGAAATGCCTTTTGAGTTCACGAAAACTGACTTAGAAACAAACGGGGCACAATCCCTTCATAGGTTGGGGAGGTCTACCCGAATTTTATTGGAGCAATTCTCTAAGTCACTAGACTTACTTGTGGGCAACAGAAGCCTGTATCTGGCACCATCTGGTGTCTGGGCGAAAGGAAGTGCGGTTCTCAGCATTTATTCTAAGACTTGACCTTATCATGCCACTGAGAAAATCCCAAGCTGGAAATGGCACCAGAGACACAGATACAGGTTGCTAAATGGTCCTGTTATTTCCACCAGCCATTCACTTTGATCTTTAGGTTTTAGCTTTCTGCCTGTCCTCCTGTCATGGCCCTCCTCTGCCCCTTTCCTGGCTCCTGTCACTTCATCTGTCCGGGATACTTTCCAGTGAACCACTCTGTCCATAAAAGTCAGGTGGCAGTCTGGGAATGGATGGAGCTGTGGAGGGCTCGGGGAGCAGGGCCACTGGGAATCCTGGTTCTCCACGGACAGCAGAGGGAAGATGCAAGGTGGAATGAGATAAGGGCTGTGAAAGTGCTCTGCTGATTGTGAGGTTATGATGATTATTATTACACAAGCTTGTGCAAAAGAAGAAGGAGGTGACGGCTTGATTCTTCTATTCCTGGAAGACTCATGGGAAGAGCAGCAACACTGTGTACTTTAGAAGAGACAGAGGGTCCATTTTTGGTAAAAATTAGTCATGAAAAGTAGACTGGGTCCACAAAGCCCGGGGGGGACTTACATCAGGTAAAAGACTCAAAGGGAGGTGGGGCAGTTTGAGGGATGCTCTTCTTGTGCATTTCCTTTCAGATCTGATTTTTTTGGGTAACACCAGTGATGGGGCCAAGGATTTATGGGTGTGGGTCAGGAGATAATAAAGGAGAGTTAAGAACGTGTAGCTCACTTAGTGGAAGGAGACTCAGATCCAGGGAGGTGACTGGGTGGTTACTTGTGAGACTATCAGCCAACTCTGAGGCACCCCAGTTTTTTAAAACACCATCGTGGTTGATAAACCAGAGCTCCTTCAGTATTATCGCTGGCACCTAGCATCATTCCCTGAGCACCCATGATCACTTGGAAGATGTACGATTCACGCAGCAAGTCACTTATTCAACCAGTGTTCACTAAATACTAGTCTTTGGCTAACAGATGTGAGGCAGAATGAGAAGAAAGTGTCAAAAGAAAGAAGACAGGGCCTCTTCCGAGAGAAGCCCGTGTTCCTAATGAGAAGAAAATAGTACTATGTAGCAATTAACAACAGCAAATATAAGACAATAAGTAATGCAGCGTGAAACCGTGTACAGAGACGTTGAATGTTGGTGAAGAAGGCCAAGGCTGTCCTGGGTTGGGATGACTGGGCAAAGCTGCATGAAGTAGCTTGGTTCTTGAAAAGCAGGAAGGTGTCAGGTTTGCAGAGAGGAAGGAAAGCATGTTGGGGGAAAGGATAACCAGCTAGGAAGGAAATGGACCTGGCTAACTGGTAAAGGGAAGAGTTTGAACTGAATGAGAAGCTGGGAGTTAGACAGGAGAGCACACAGCCCTCTTAGCCAGGGAAGTGTTGATTCTTGGTCCTAAAGGCAGTGGGGGAGCCACTGAAGATGTCTGGCAGGAGGAACGACGTGGCTTGAAGCAAGCCATAGTTAATATTTGAATAGACTCAGGTATTTTTAGAGTTGGAAGAATCCTTGGAGAGCATAGAAGTCAAGCCCCTCACTTTACAGGTGAGGAAACGGAGGCCCAGAGAGGCAGGAAGGCTGTCCAGCAAGTCAGTGGGATGGCCAGGTATCTGATCCCACCCAGTAGTCCAGGGGTCCTTCCCTCCAAGTTTCAGGCTGCAGTTTTGAAGATGAGGTTCAAGACTGCTCATTGTTGCCACCTCTTGGTCAGCCAGGCTCAGCCTATGCCCCTTGTCCATCTGGGATTTGGATAATCTTGGAAGAGACGAACTTTCTTCTTGGCACTGACAGCTGTGTTCAAACAATGAGTATTGGGAGGTTGGAAATATGGCTGATGACTGATTGATCAGACAGCTTGGACATTTGTTCTTTCATCAGATATTTATTAAACATCTACTTGGTAAGAAGCACCATGTGACATGCTGAGGAGACGACTGGGTTTTTTAAGCTAGTGGAAAACAAGCAATTAGAATCTAGCCTAGGAAGTGCCAGGCAGGAGGTAAAAACTCGGGAGTCGTGTGTGTGCGCACAGGGAGAGGCCACTAGCCCAGTGCTGGTGGTGGGGGGAGCAGGGTGATGGGCAGTTAGGTCAAGAGCTAGCGAAGGGGAAAACCTTCCAGGCAGAAGAAAAGCTCAAATAAAGGAAGGGGTGGGGAGGGGACAGAGATAGAGATGGGGGCGGGTGGAGGTACACACAGGGTCTTTACTAGGCTCAGTGTCTGAAGCACTGCCTGCTGGCTTGGGGGTGTGGAGGGTGAGACAGGAGAGGTCAGTGGAGCAGACAGTGAAGATATTTTGAGACCATTTAAAGAACTTGGATTTTAAAAACCACTTTTTTATATGTTTGTTAATGGAGGTACTGGGGATTGAACCCAGGACCTCATGCACGCTAAGCCTATGCGCTACCACTGAGCTACACCCTCTCCATAGGAACTTGGATTTTAAATGGTGGGTAGTGGGGAGCCATTCATCTGTTCAGTAGGAACTTAGGGAAGACTTACTCTGTGTAGATATTGTTCTGTGCCTAATATTAACCTCAGTCATGCTTCCAGGCAATTCTCAAGAGACAGATATTATTGTTATCCCCATTTTACAGGTGAGGAAACCAAAGGCCCAGGGAAGGTAGGTCACTTGCTCAAGGTCACCCAGGTAGTAATGGGAGAGTCAGGATCTGAGACCAGGCAGTCCAGCTTTGGGGCACACGATCTTAACCACTGTGCTCCGTGGCCTCATTTAAGGGTTTGAAGCAGAGACGTGACATGGCCAGAGAAAAGCCTGAGAACGGCCACTCTGCCTGCAGTGCGGAAAGACCTGTTGGTGAGGAAATGGGCCTGAGATGCGGCTTTCCGAGTGAGAGGGTAGTTGCTGCGGGCGGCCGCCCAGAAGTGCTGTCCCTGAACCCGGGGGTCGCAGCTGCCTCCTCCGAGGTGTGGACAGTAGCATCTCCTGACGGTTTCATGACTGTTACCTTGTGAAGTGCTGGAATAGACACACGTTTGTGGGTGTGGAGGGGAGAGCAACAGAGATGACTGAGGAAACAGAGGAAGGGAGATGGTAGTCAGAATTAGCTGTCTGAGCCGAGTGCCTCCCAGAGGGCTTCCCTGGAAAGTCAGGGTAGGAGTCAGGTGGACGGAAAGCAGGTCCCACTCTGCCCAGCTCAGCCCTGCGTTGGGTCCACACAAAGGCTGTGTATCGTCGTCTGCATTTTAGTTCCGGGCTGGCCCCTCACTGGCTGATGGGCTTCTGGGGCAGAGCCTCTCAGGAGAGTAACTCAGGCAGCCGGTGGGCTGGGAGAAGGCAGGAGCTCCTCCCACCTGGCCTGACCTGCCAGGATCCAGCCTTGCCTTTTCATCTGCAGGGCGTCCCTCTTTGCTGCTGTGGGAAGGGAAGATGGAGAAAAATGGCTGAATGAGTCTGACCCAGGAGGATGCTGCTGTGCTGCGACCTTCACAGCCCCAATTCCCTAACACCTGGCACAGCACTTAGCTGTGATCATGCTCAGCAAGCATTGATGAATGGATGGATGAATGCTTGCCATGCATATCAGAAAGTCCGGCAAAGTCCAATTTATAGCTGGGGATATTGAAGCCACCAGAGACTGACAGCTATGAGGGGTCAAGGATGTATCTGGAGTTTTGCATTTTGGAAACCCAGACTGGGGAAGGGTTGGGTGAACATCCTTCCTGCTCTGGAGGGGGACTGTTGCTTCTGAGGCAGACCACTCCCCTCCTTAGAAACCTCTGAGAGACTCATCCTTTAGAAACAGAGAGAAGTGACCTGTTATTTGGGGGTTAAAAGCTCGTTTTGCAAGAACACCCAGCATAGCTGCTGAGTTACGGTGGGGAGGGTGGAGGCTGTCCTGGCTCCCTCCCTGCTGCAGGCTGACTCACTCCCCTCTGCGGCAGACAGATTGCGTCTTGCGTGGGAGCTGCTATGCAGAGCTCAAAGCTGTTCTCTGAGTGTTACAGGAATTACAACCTGCTGAAGGGAACAATTGTTCTAAATATGTTCTTTTAATGATACTTCATTTTTATGAGCATTTCATTAATGCGCTCTTGAGAGGAAACAGCAGGTCCCACTGTCTTCAGAAAATCATTTGCTTTTCTCCTTGGGGGCAATTGGTCTATTGGCTCTGAATTCTAAATCCCGCCGTGTCAGGTCAGGCCTGACTTTTAGTGCCTCTGTGCCTGGCATAAGTCCTGGGCTAAAATCCCTTTCGTAAGGCTGCTGCCTTAGGATCCGACTCTCTGGGTGTTTTCCCCCCCAGCAGATGGCATCACCCAGGGATCTGATGATTTAGCAAGACCCTGAAGAGGCATTATTGGCTTATTATCATCAAAATCTGTCAGAGCAGAGCTGATAGCTGTCAAGGTCTCTAAGGCAACAGGAAGGAGCAGATACTGTGTGCATGATTTCTCCAGGTACCAAGGCTGAAAGTTCACCTCCCCAGGATGGGACCTGGCTGGCAGGGGCCCTCACTGCTTGTGAGCACACCCCTTAACCCTGGATGATGGTTTTTGGTTCTGTTCTATGGGAGACGTGGCAAGAGGGAGATTTCTAACCCCTCTTTGCAAAGCTCCGGGAGTGTCTGGTGGCCCCTTTGATAAGGCAGGTGTCGTTCTTGTCAATTTCCGTTGCGTGAACACGAATGAGAGAGGGCCCTCAGAACAGCAAGACCTATTGTGAATGTTATCAGGAGTCAGGCTGCATGGAATGCCCAACTGGCTTGTTAATCCAGCGCAATTTAACACCAGCCCTTTGCTAGGTGCCTGCTGGGGGCCTGCGGCAGGAAAGTGAAAGATAGGTGTAGCTTCTAGGAGCTCACAGACTAGCAAATGGTTCCCAAAGAATTTGAAAAACAAGTGCCAAGCGCTCAGCTTCCTCGTATATGAAACAGAGGTCATAAAAACCTAATGGTGATGTTGGGAGGGTTTAAAGGAATAATGCCTATAGAGAAAGCACTGTGTACTTTGCCTGGCACGTAGTACGTGCACATTATTTGTTGAAGGAATAAATGAATAAAGATGAATAAAGGGGACACAGGGGAGCAAGCATGCATATTGTGCAGGTAACTATGAAGTCTAAGTTAGCATTTTAAGTTAGCATTTTCCAGGTAGGGAGAAGTGGTAGAGGTTAGTTTGGGAACGGGCTGGCCTATTAGCCAAGTTAGGCAGCATGAAGGCTGGAGGCTGACGGTCAGAATTGGTCACCGAGGGAGTGCTAAGCTGGGCTGGAGACACAAAGTCAAAGGGTCATCAGAACAAGGAGTCCTCAGGTGACTATTGGCATCCAGGGTTTAGTGTCAGTGAGGATCAGAGAGGCAGGGCAGGGTGAGGGGAGTGTGGACAGAACGGGTGAATGCATTTGGAGGCATGAGGCCCCGCCCGCCGGGATATCCCCTCTGTTGGAGATGCGTTTGCATAGGTGGGCCTCGTCTTTGAAAGGCACTGGAGGTAGAGGCTCCCTCCTGAAGCGCTTCCACTTCCCTCTGACCTCTACTTGTTCTGAGTGCAGAGTTAGTGTTAAATTAATGCATGTTGAATTGAATGCTGCTTCCCTTTCCACTGCTGCCCCTGGTTCTTAGCAGAGCGTAATTATTCAGCCCGTGGCCCCCAGGGCCAGGCTGCCTAGGTTTACTCCTGCTTCTGCCCCTTGCTAGGTGTGTAGCCTTGCTGGACAATCTCTCTTGGCCTTAATTTTCTCGTCTGTTGAAGGTGAATTAATACCTCCCAGAGATGCTATGAGGATGAGGTGAGTTAGTATAAGTAAAATGCCAAAACAGTGCCCAACACATTCTAAATTCTCCATAAATTTTAGGCATCATTATTACCACTTTCACCATTGAAATAAAGATCTGTGTGAATCTAGTGGATAACCAAGTCAGAGAGTCCTGATTTGGAAGAAGGACCTTTGGATCTAATCCTACATGGCTGCATCCTAATGACCAGGGCCTGGCACATAGCAGGTGCTCAGCAAATATGTATTGCTTTGAATTGTGCAGACTGGAATTGCTGGGGCAGAGTGGGGATGGGCCCAGGGTCTTTCCAGCAGTTGCCTGACTTTAGAAAGGTGAAGGTCTTCAGGAATGGGACTGGGACTGGGACGAAGGCACAGCTGGGATCCTTGAGCAAAAGATTTGGGAACTGACCAGAAATGAGAAGTAGGGGAGGCAAGGGAGAGAGGGGAGTGAGAATGACTCTGACTGTGGCCAGCTCCATCCTTGGATGGCAGAAATTCGGGTTTGGGTCTGTGCTCAGCTTTTGACTTTGGGTAGGATGGGATTTGCCGGCGGGAGCAAGGAGGCACTGTCCGTATTTCTCATCATCTGGTGTCTTATCTGTAAAATGAAGTCGTGTGTTTCTTTGTGAGAACCCAGTAAGACTGCATCCGTGAGGGTGCTCAATCAGCTAAAAATGCCATGGAAACATTATGACTAGTATAATTGTCTATCTCACTGAAACTTTGATTCTCAAGCAAGCCCTCAACTCTTCCACCTCAGGGATATTTGCATTTTCAGAGACAGTCTAGGAAAAAGTCAAAGGAATGAGTGGTGAATGCTGGAATACCACCTCTATGCAAGAAAGCCCTCTTGTCTCGAGCAAGGAGCTCTGCAAGCCGAGCTGGAAGAGGCAGGTGGAGAGGGTGTCTTAACATGAGTGGCTATAAAATGCTTCCAATTTCCATTACTTCTTTGAATTTCCATGGCGCTTTTCTTTCTTTCTTTCTTTCTTTCTTTCTTTCTTTCTTTCTTTCTTTCTTTCTTTCTTTCTTTCTTTCTTTCTTTCTTTTCTTTTCTTTTCTTTTCTTTTCTTTTCTTTTCTTTTCTTTTCTTTTCTTTTCTTTTCTTTTCTTTTCTTTTCTTTTCTTTTCTTTTCTAAACCCCTGTAAGTTGTAAAGTGTCACAGAGGGTCAGAATGAGAACTCTCTCTGGTGAGGCTGAGTAAAGGTGAGAGCAGGAGTCAGTGGAGGGGGATGTGGAGCACACGGCAGGTCAAGTCTGGGTCTGACTGTGAGTGAGGGTGATACTCGGGAGAAGGGAGAGTAGGCTCTGATTTCTTGGGTTGTTGAGCCCTTTCTTTCCTTGGAAAGATGCCAGGAAGGTGATGGGCCCTGAAGAAACAGACTTTGATACAAATGTTTCTGACATTTAGCCACACAGACCTTCGTCCAGACATGGTGAAGTGCACATAACTCTTGGAGGTGCTTTCACCCAAAAGAGGAAAAGTGAACCTTTTGGGAAGTGACATAGACTCACTTTTTAAAAAAAACTGATGAGAGATACACAGCATAAAACAATTACTCCTGAATATAAATCAATAATCTGTTCCCAGAGAGTAAAATTCCTCTCGCTTTCATACAAATGTCATAAATAAATTGAAAGTGTTATAACGTGGAAATAATGAATCCACATCGTACTTTATGGGGAAATGTTTTTTCATTTCTTCTCTAGGGCACATAAACCTATTTTTTTCAATATTGATCAAAAGACAATTCTTTTGGATTTTCTATACAGATGATCATGTTCTCTGTGAACAAAGGCAGCTTTAATTCTTCCTTCTAGATTTGCTTACCCTTTATTTCCTTTTCTTGTTTTCTTGCATGAGCTGGGACTTCCAGCACAATGTTGAAAAGGAGTGGTGAGAAGGGACAGCCTTACCTTGTTCCTGATCTTAGTGGGAAAGTTTCAAGTTTCTCACCACTAAGTATGATTTTAGCTGTAGATTTTTACGTAGGTATTCTTGAGAAAATTTCTTCTGTTTCTGGTTTACTATCTTGATTTTTTATCATGAGTGGGTGCTAGATTCTGTCAGATACTTTTCCTACATTTATTGATATCATTGTGAGATTTTTCTTTTTTTAGCCTGTTGTGATGGATTAAATTAATTGATTTTCAAATGTTGAACCAGCCTTGCATACCTGGGATATATCCCACTTGGCCATGGTGCATAATTCTTTTTATACATAGTGGCTTTGATTTGCTACTATTTTGTTGAGGATTTTTTTGCATCTATATTCATGAGAGATATTAGCTTATAGTTTTCTTTGCTTGTAATGTCTTTGTCCAGTTTTCATATTAGGGTAATACTGTCCTCATCAAATAGAAATATCCCTGCTTCTATCCTCTGAAAGAGATAGTAGAGAATTGGTATAATTTTTTTCTTTAAATGTTTGGTGGAATTCATCAATGAACCTATCTGGGCCTGGTGCTTTCCATTTTTGAAGGTTATGGATTATTAATTAAATTTCTTTAATAGATACCAACACATGTGTAGAAATGAGGATACAGATGCAAATGGTACTTCACTCACAATTTTCGGTTGGGGAGGGCATCTTGAACCCAAATAGTGCTTGTCTTTGGGTACAGACATGGCAGAATGAGGGAAAGGCCTGCCGAGGGGGCTCTTTTAGCAGGAGGAAGTGCTTCTCAACCTTCTCCAGTTTATGCTAGATAGTAATGGCTGTAATTATACTATGCATAGAGAATCATAGTAATTGGGCGGCACACTGGGGTTCACTGTGGGGACCGCTGCTTACATGAGGGGTGTAAGTCTGCAACTTAGACTCCCAGTCCCAGCCTAGTGACCCTGGAGACTTCAAGGGCATATCTTCTGGCACACCAGTGACCCATTTGCAGCATGCTGCAGAAAGCTCTGGCTTGAGGAACCAACTTGTCTTGCTCGTGGGAGAGAGAATCAAGTTTTGCAAGCATCATTGAAGAATGATGCCTCGGAGCCAGAGACCAGGGTCAATTTTGAGTGCAGCATTCATCCTGCAGGAGTCTTTCTAGCTCAAGGACCACCAGTTAAATGATGCGTATTGACTGCCTATTAAATGCTATGCTCTGTGTAGTGAGCAGAAGACCCTGTGGAACATGCCTGTAACCTGAGGAGGAGGAGGAAAGCTGTCTCTGTAAAATCTCTGAGAGCCCCAGCCCCAAAGTAGGAGGACTTCTGCTGCTCCATTGGGTTAGGACACTGGGCCTCTGGCTGTCCGGGGGTGGTAGGCATTGACCGAATCTATGGCTCTGGCACCAGAGCACCTTCTCGAGGCTGGCACAGCAGACTCAGAAGAAGCAGTGACAGAAGGCAACAGCCGTGGCCAGAGCTGAAGGCCTTTTTCTGGGGACTCTTGAAACTTAGTGCCTTCGCAGCACTTTTGAGAGTTTCAGAGAGCTCACAGTGGGAGCAGGAGTGAAGAAAACTGACTGATGCCAGTTCTGTGAGCATGTGGAGACAGAGAGAAGCTGGATATGGAGACAGGCGAGATACTGGGCTCCTGTTCCAACAAAGGCAGTGTTAAATAATGTTGTTATAAATTGAATGTGTCACCACTTCTCCCCGCTCCCTCCACCCCTGCCCCTCTTTCATATATGGATACCAATGTGGTGGTATTTGGAGATAGGACTTTGGGGAGGTAATTAAGGTTCGATGAGGTCATGAGGGTGGGACATTGATCTGATGGGATTAGTGTCCTTAGAAGAAGTGACACCAGAGAGCTTGCTGTGTCTCCATGAGCATGCACTGAGGAGAGGTCATGTGAGCACCAAGTGAGAGTGTGGCTGCTTACAAGTCAAGAGAGGAGGTATCAGAATTAAACCTACCTTGCCAACACCTTGATCTTGGAACTACCAGCCTCCAGGACTGGGAGAAATAAACCTCTGTTGTTTAAATCAGCCAGCCTATGGTAGCCCAAGGAGACTAATACGGTTGTCAAACCGACCATCAGTCTTGATTTGATTCCCAAAATGGTTCAATCTGAGAAACATATACATGTTTGAAAGTAAAGCTTACCTGCCAGGAACAGATACTCTTTAAGCTGCACTGGTCACAATGGGCAGGGAGTGGGGAAGGGATGGATCCCATCTGTGCCTCAGCCAAGTACCTGGTCCTTCACCGATGGTGCTGTTTAATTCTCACGACAGTCCACAAAGTGAGTATCATTATCTCCGTTTTACAGATGAAGAAACCAAGTCTCAGTAATTTGCTAGGAAGTACATTATTCAAATTTGGACCCCTGTTGTTTAACTTACAAGGTCCCATTCTCTTGAGCACAGCTTAAGCTATGAAGTGGAAGAGCTGGTCTTTTATCCAATATCTTGCAATTCAAATTTCATACTCTGCACTCTTTCCCTCTAATTCTCTGTACTCTGGGAATAATGTTTTTCTACTATTTTTAAGTCTCTCTTTCACTCTTAAAAATACACATATATATATTACACCCTTAAAAATATGCAACTAGGTATGGTTGGAAAGGAAGACCTACATTTTCTGGAGTGAAGATGACATGTCTTCCTTGCTTCTCTAATGAAACTTTGCTTTGGGTGATTTTTACAAGGGAGAAAGGTTCAAAGGAATGCTGAGATAACTGGACTGGACTCTTCATTGCTTCAAGCAACGGGTCCTAGGAGACTCCACTCCTTGAGGGCTAGGGAAGGCAAATTTGGGAAAGTTAAAGGGGAAATGAAAACCAGATGGCTAGATCAAGTGCATTTATAGGGTCTAACATCCAAGTGAATTTGGTTGGGAGTGAATATGAGCGACATGACATGATCTGGAGTCTGAATGAGGCAATTTGAGGGATGTTTTGGGGAGACCATCTTCGTCTTCATCTTCATCAACACTGACACTTGCTGAGAGCTAGGCAGCATGGTAAGCACTTTATATATATTATTTTACTTAATCGTCACAACAGCTTTGTAAAGTAAGTACTGTTAATACCCACGTTTAACAAGGGAGGAGACTGAGGCTTGGAGATACTGTTTTCCTCTGTGTCACTGATAAGTTAACTGTGAGCAATAAGGATTTCAATAGAACTGAATGTTGCCCACGTGTAGGGGTTTTATGCTGTTTTGGGGGCAGATTGGGCTTGATTTAGTAAGCAGGAGGATGTTAATGAAGGTCTGGGGGCAAGAAGTGGTACGTTTAGAACAGCATTTTAGGACAATTAGCCAACACAATGTAGGATATATTGAAGCAGGAAGACTGGTGAGCTGAAGACCAGTTAGGAGGGTATCTTGTGGTTCAGAGAAGAGGAGATGTATGTTTGAACTAGGTGGTGTAGGAGGTCTGGGAACAAGGGAATGGATACAAGTGACCCTGAGGCAAGAGCCATGGTCCAAGGTAGAGCCATGGTCCCTGAGTGAACACTGAAGTGGGAGAGGGTGAAGGACTCCAGCGTGATTTCAGGATTTCAGACGCAGGCAATGGGAGAATGATGGGGCCTTCAGCAGAAGTGGGAAGCGAGAAGGTGGACCTGTTCAGCTGGGTTTAGGGGTCCCAGAGAACCTCTGGATGGACTTGTAGAGCAGGTGACAGGAGGTCAGATTCAGGGGTGGAGATCTGGGCACCAGCTCCAAAGTGGTGGCAGGTGTAACTCTGGAAGTGTCTGTCCCAGGCGGGGCATCTGAAGCCATAGGGCCCATCCTTGACCCTGGCCTTTGGGGCTCGGCTTGCTCACCTCAGCCCTCTATCCCAGACCTTCCAGCTAGTCTACATTGAAATTTGGTGCAGACTAGAAAAAAGCATCCTTCCCCAAGACACTTTTCTAATATCTTCCAGAAAACATCAAAACATGAATGACATAGAGATCCAATCTTTGGATTCACAGTTCATTATTTGTCCTACTGGCCTAGGGATCCTCCATTGTACAAGTCCTAGGCAGGGGTGCTTGATCTTAAAAGCAGTCTTAATGTATGATAAAGTGCAACTGTCATGTGTGTGTGTGTTTAATGACTCTTGTATCACTTACCCAACTAATGTGAAACTGAGTTGCAGTTTCTCAACCAAGTCTTCTGCTCCCCAGCTTAGTTCTCTGTTGCTATCTTGTGCTCAGATGTTTTTGTAAGCACAGGTTTTCTCTGCTTGATTGCTAGGCATCTGGAGACCAAGTATTGCATCTTATTATTTGCTTTTTATAGCACTTAGCATAATGAAGCAGGCGGATAAGTGCTCATAAGTGGTGTTGGTGACCCCATCGTCTCCCTGTGTAGAGGGTTAAGTGGACTCAAAGACAGCCATTTGTTAGCCTGTAGGTCAATGACAGGGAGCTAATTGGATGGTGGAAGGATACTGGGTGGCGGGAGGTGGGAAGTTCTGCCTCAGGAAAAGCCACGTTACATAAAGGAGTCTAGTAGAAAATGATCGGGAACGCAGTGGTGAATTCACAGCTGTACTGACATGCATATTGCGGAAAATTTCTTTCTGCTAAATCTAACTCCAGCACGTTACCAAATCTCAGGAACACCAAAGACACCTTGAAAGGTGATCAAGTTGGCAAGCAGCAGAGCTTTTTAAAAGCAAGTAACTTGAGGCTCAGTTGATGGCTGTTTTGGTAAAAGAACGGTTGCATTAGATGAGGAGAAACCACTGTTCTGAGAACTTAGGAAATGGGTTAATGGTGTTCCCCACTCACTTCCAAAATGATTCTGAGCTCAGTGTAATGAAATGCTGTCACACCAAATTAACTGCTTTTGACTGCCTGCCTGAAAGGGTTTGATGAATAATTTTACGATCAACGTGAATGGTGTAGTGAAACATCCCATGTTATATTTGGTCTTATAGGTGATGTTTTAAATATCGATGCTGAGATTTTTTTTTTCCATCTTAGTTTTTTAAAAGTCATAAAATACCTTTTCACACTTAACTAGGATATACAACAATGTTAATATAAGCTGATGAGCTGGGCGAGTATGGTAATAGTCACCTTTAAAAATTTATAATGCTTCGCGGGGGAGTAATAGCTTAGTGGTAGAGCACATGCTTAGCATGCACGAGGTCCTGGGTTCAAGCCCCAGTCCCTCCATTAAAAAAAATTGTAATGCTTTGAAATGTTGTAGTAAGGGGTTGCAGAAGGAAAGTGACAGGTTACTTTGTAGAGTCATTTGTAGGTCTGTTGGTGACGTTGGTCTCCTCCCTCTGGTTTCTCAGTCACCTTTGGTGTATTACGTTTTTCTGAGTGAAAAATACCTTGGCTTAGTAAATCTTAATCATTTTTTGAAGAGTGTCCTGGACCTGAACTCTTTGAGAAGCTCATGAAAGCTACACACTTCCCCCAGAAAAGGGCTGTGTATAATTTTAGGAGGTCCAAGGTACAGACAATAAGTGAAAAACCCTTGACTTATTTCATCTCAAGAACTTAAATGGCCAGCCACATTCTTCTTCTTTTCTTATCTGGGATCCCTTCATTTCCCTCCTAAACCAGCAACAGCATGGAGTGGGGAGTCAGGACACAGCTGAGGGGAGAAAAGCATCCTAGGGTGAGGATGGTTTTCACTGACTCTGCTTCTAGAATATAGTGCTAAATATACGTGTTACATACGTAGTATTTAAGTGTAGTATGTACCGAGGGCATGAAGCTGCATTTGATCAGGCCCAGTTAAACCACGAATTCATTTAACAGGTAGCACTTGAGCATGCACTATACACTGGACTTTGCGGTGGATCTGAAAGTGACAGTCTCTGAGACGTGGTCCCTGCCCTCAAGAGACTCAAGTCTAGATTGGCTTAGAAACAAAAGATAAAATGCTGGGTTTTCACTTCTTTACGAGGTCAGATGACATTTTAAATCCTAATCAGCCGCCTCTCATATGTATAATGTTTCTCATTAGGAAAAGAGTGACAGGATTTCACAGGAAAAGTATGTCTTAGCAGCAATGAATGCCTTTGTACAGATTTCTTGACACGTTGCTGAGAGTGAGAGTATTTCTGCTGAGTAGGTTCCTAGAAGTGGACTTGTGAGATCAAAGGGTTTGAAGATTTAAATATGTAATAGAGAGACCCAAACCGCTTTCCTGAAAAGGCTGTGTCAATTTCCTACATCAGGAAAATTCCTGTCATTTATGAATGATGCTACCTGTTCAGTGATGAGTTTTGCAAGAATTAGTGATATTCCATTACACAGACTTCTGTGTGAGTTCTTGTTTCCTTCTGTTAGAGCTTTACTTGTAGTCTTCCCTGGGAGAACCCCGCTGTAGGAATGACTTCGTTCACTGTTGCATCTCCAAAGCATCGTTTTTGGAATTTCACTTGTCTTTATCCTCCCAGTGGCCTGTCCCCCTGTCCTTCTCTTTCATCTGCTGCTCTGGGCCTGGTCTCCTCTGCAGCTGCTTGCTTTGTCCTCATTCTGTTCTTTGGCAGCACATCAGGGTCTCTGGGGGGTGAAACCCAAAGTGGCTTGTTCTAACCCCCTGCAACAGAGAGCATTCCTGTCTTTTCCCTTGCAGGATTTGGCTGACCACAGCTCAGACTCTTGAGTTGGGGAGGAGAAGATGGCTAGGAAGGGAGGAAGGGCAGCAAGTTTTTCTTTCGGCTTGTGGGGGCAAGCTCTCCAGTTTTATGTTGGTTATCCGATTCTTGCTTCTTTGAATGTGACTTCCTGTTGAGGCTGGTTGGAGGGTAAGGACTTTGTGGCATGGCGGTTATGAAAATTAAAGGGGTCAGGTCCACCAGTCGCCCACTGCCTTTATGCTAGGCGTCTGCAGTGCCCCCACGGGTGCAAGGTTAGTCATGAATGGCACGTTCACACAGACTTTAAAAAGGCGCCAGGTGCCTTTCCTCCAGGTGAACTCAGCTCAGAGCCACCGTGCCCGGTGAAGTGATAAAGGAGCAGGTTGCATTTCGGCCCCCACTCACACCCCTGGCCATGTGCCTTTGTGCATAACCTGCCCACGGTGGTCCTGACAGTGGATTCCACACCTGCTGCTCTAGGGCTTCTGCGTCAGTGACCTGTGGTGTGCTCAAGGAGACACAGACGTGGCTCAAGGCTGGGCAGAGACCTCAGCCCCCACCAACTCATCTTGCTTCCAACCTCCACATCTCTACCTGTTCCTTACTCTTGCTTCTTGCCCAGTGATGTCTCCTGTGTCCTGGATGAAAACAGCCCTGCCGAGGGATTTTGCTGGAGCGTAGCTTACTTCATTTAGGGAAACTTCTCTGTTTAGCTGTGGTTGGTGGCTTTGCATTCTGGACAACAGCTGTGCTGGCTCTTGAGAATCAAGATCCCTGGCTCGAGGCATTGTCTCAGTGGCTTAATCTTGTTGGGGAGAAGGCTGGGTAAGTTAATGCTAGCTGCTCTAACAGAGAAACGCTGAGAATCCAGCCGCCTAACCCAAGAGATTTTTATTTCTGTCTTACAAAGCAGTCCGATGACTGTGTTCAGTATGTGATTTGGGGACCCAGGCTCCTTCTACCCCCTTGCTCTGCCACCTTGACCTTGAGGCAGGACAAGGGGCAAGAGAGGATGGAGATGGCCTCATTTTGACCTGTGAATGACCCACATCAGCTCTGCTCCTCTTCTATTGGTAGGAACTGGTCACCTGGGGCCAAGATGCAGGATTCCCTGGGAAATACATCCTTGGCTGGGGAGCTGCTCCTCAAAACAGCTTTACATCATGGTAGAAGAGCACTGAACTTTGGTGGACAGTGAGCCGTGTCTGCCCAGGGGCTGAGCTGAGAATGGCATCGGGGATTTCCAACTTTCTCTCCCTTTTACTCTGTGGGGAGAAGTCCTTATACTTTATTGGGCAATGGATTCTGCTCAGAGATGATGTGAATGTTAATTGAGGCTCCACATCGGAACAGGTGGGGAGAACAGGGCTTTAACCGTTTTTGATTAGATTGACCTCTGTTCCTGCTCTGCTTGGTGACAGGACTGCTCCCTAGCATCTCTCTGGATGCATCCCCTTTTCCTCAATCTCAAAGGAAAGTCACAGATACATTTCCCAAGCAACCCTTCAGGAGCCCCCTCCGTGATTCCCCCTCCCAGTTTGTTTGTTTGTTTGTTTGTTTGTTTGTTTGTTTGTTTGTTTGTTTTTGATGCTTCTGGTCGGAGGGTGACTACGGATTGAAATAATGTCTGCTTCTTTTCTTGTGTTTGCTGAAGTGGGTAGGGGTGGGAGGATAGCTCTTAGAGTTCTGGAGAAACTCAGGGAATTAATAACCCGTAACAAAGGCCAGCCAGGCGCTGATCCGGAGGCAGAGTCCTCGTTCCCGCTGAGGTGTCCTCCAGTGACGTGGGAAGCTGCTCCCGTTGCCTTGGCAACTTCACCTGCTCCTTAAGCCTTGGGAACACATGCTGATTGCAGGGCTCTCTTCTCGATGACGAGGAGCTAAAAATGAATCTCACTGTCCCTCAAAATGCAACTTAATCATAGGGAGACGCTATCCAGTGCTCATGCAAGTTGTAGGTAAAAATAGCTCAAGAGAGCGGATAATGTTGGAATAATCTGAAGGACACGTGGAGGGGTGGGGGGTGGGGCAAGAACGCTTTCTTTTCACACAAACCTTTATGTTTCAGAAAAAGGAAACTGCTGATCCGCCCTCTAAAGTACTCTTCACTTCCACCTGCTTTACAGGAAAAGTCCCATTGAATTATGCTGTCCCTTACCCCTGAGTCCTGCTGCAGGGCTGGAGGGTTCTGGAAATATTGCAGAGGTGGGCACCGTGACGTGCCAGCGTGCTAGAGAAGGGGCAAAGCACCTACTCAAAGCCTAAAAATTCTCAGGTACCAACTTGCAACAAATACATTCTTTTTCTTAGCATGCTTACTTCCTGAGTGGCTGAGAAGTTTAATGACGCCCGGCACAACAACTAGTGAACGAAGGTGAGGCAGAATTTCGTTTGTGTCACACTGACCCAGGGGTTCTGCCTCTTCCTAGCTGTGCGATATTGACCCAGTCACTTGACCTCTCTGAACTTCAATATCTTTGTCTGTAAAATGATGCCAATATTTGGCCTGTGGCGTTTTAAGGAATAAATAACACATGTAAAATTCCTAGCATGTAACAGGTATTCATATAAAACATCGGTTTTTTTCTTATTTAGGTTATTTCTGAAAATGTTCCTAGTCCATGGCTGACAATAGCACATATTAAATCTTTGTACAATTTTTTTTTTTTTCAAAATACCTCCTCTGGCAGACAGGTTGAAGCAGGAAGAAGGTTCCCCCTCCCCTATCCCGCCTCTGCTGCAGCCCTGGGCAGCTCCAGAAGCTGATGGCTTGGCCAGAGAAGCATAACTTTCACATCTGCTTGCAGCAGCCCTGGCTCCCACCTCCCACTTCTCTCTTTCCTCAGCAAGTTTCCTGGAAAGGATTCTGGAAAGGTTAAGTCTCATAGAAATATTAAAAGATTCAAAATAATCACAGCTTTAACCACAGGAAGTCAGGATGACACCACTGAAGTCAGTGATGCTGGTCTGATCTCTCTTCCTAGGAGTGAGCTCTCTGCCCTCACAGTCTGCCTTCTGTCTGTTACGAGGTTCGAGTAGCATTCATTGCTTGGTTTTTTTTTTTTCCTTCTTGTTGTTGTTGTTGTTGTTGTTGTTGTTGTTGTTATTATTATTATTATTATTATTGTTATTTTAAAAGTTGGTTGGCTGTCAGCTGGCCCTGGAGGAGGTGTAGACTTCTTGCAGGTGCTGTAGGATTTAGGAGAGTCTCGTGTTGGCTCCGAAGCCCCTGCTCAGTGCTAGCTCTTCTCTCCACTGACGTGCAGCCATGATGGGCATTAACATCTGTCACTCACTGTGTGTTTGCAGATCACCTGTCATGCACCACCGCCTGGGATGAGGCCTGGGCGACCACACACTGGACATAGTCCCCTTCTCAGGGGACTCACATTCTGGCAGGGGAAGCACAAAGAAAATAAGTGATCACAGTCTTGCATATTGATATGTCTTGTAATCGTGAATGCTGGACGATTTAGATAAGAAGTAACAGAAGCTCTGTGATGTTAACTTTGTCTGGAGAGAATTTATTTCTGCTCTGGCAGGCTGTTACACTGGGAGCATAGCTCCTTAATCGCATTTGGGGTTGAGATGATTCAGAGCTGTGTTTCAGTTCTGTGCAGACTGGTTATTTTGTATTCAGCTTTACTTCTAGGAGATAGCCTTTCAAGGGTGTGCTGGTGGAAGAAGGCCCTCTCATCCTCCAAAGATGTATATTATGTTATAATATATTAGTTAGGTGGTAAAGTGGAATGAAGGTTGCAGACAGAATTAAATTGCTAATCAGTTGATCTTAAAATAGGGTGATTATCTTGGATTTTCTAGGCGGTCCCAGTGTAATCACAAGGGTCCTTAGAAGTGGAAGAGGGAGGCAGAAGAGGAGGTCAAAGGATGTCTGATGAGAAGGACTTGATCTGCTGTTGATGGCAGTTGAAAATGGAAAAAAGGGGTCACAAGCAAAGAATGAGTGCATCTTCTAGAAGGTGGAAAAAGGAAGGACACAGACTGTCCCTTAGAGCCTCCAGAAGGAATGCATTTGATTTGAGCCTAGTGAGACCTGTGTCAGACTTCTAGCCTACGGAACTATAAAATAACAAACCTGTTGTTTTAAGCCGTTACATTTGTGGCAATCTGTTACAAAAGGAAACTAACACAAGGAGTCTCCGCTGAAGTCTTGAGTGCTTCCCAGAGCTGCTTCTGGATGGGCTGCAGGCTCCATGTTCTGTCCCCCCAGCACGGTGAGACTGCTGACATCTTTGCCTTGTGTATCAGCCTCTTGCCCAATGGTTTCTGCTTACAAGCCAGCAGCAGCCTGGAGAGTAAGAGGCGTCCAGAGTTCAGAATCACTTCTCTGCCCTTTTTTTTCTCTTAGGGATCTGCTCCCCCAGACTTGGGCTGTTTTGGTGGCTCTGAACTCGAATTTCTTTCTCTCTAGCCACGTAGTACTGGTCAACTTCTCTGCATTGGGCCCCATGCTGCTTATGGATCAGCAGATATATGTAGTAATAAACAAATGGTAGCTATTGTGTTACTGTTACCATGTACAGAGTTTATGAAACCTGGGTGCTGGTCCTGGCTCAGCCTAATGGCCTTGGGCGTGTCATTGCCTCCTTTGGGTCTCTTTTCCTTCCTCTGTTTAATGAAGGTTTCAGATGAAATGGTCTCTAGGATCTTTCCTATCTTTTGTCATCTCTAATTCTGGAGTCACCTCTGTGTGCAGGAGGGGCACTGTGCTGATTGGTTTTGCAGGGGTCAAAGAGGTAGAATCCTTGCCCAGAAGGTGCTCCCAGTATCATTATCATATTGGTGAATTAAAGTCTATTTATGTAGAAAAAAATTAGAGAACTGAGTAGCATATTACCAAAGGACAAGACAATTCAGAGAGGCAGAGAGCAGAGATTTCCATTTGGATCTAATGAAATGACACAGCCCGATGTTACGAGCTCTTGTCTCTAGAAAAATAACCACCTGAAGCCTCAATTCTTTCTTGTCAGCACAGCTTGGTTAATTAATCTGTGATTAATCAGAAAGGTTAATTGAATTCGTAGAACTTAACAAACTAACATCACGATGGAATGGATTTAGGATCCCAATGGAGCTGCAAGCTACGTAACTGGTTATTTGCACAAACTGTGATTCAGACCTGACAGTTGAGATTTTTGTAAGCAGCATGGCAGTTAAATGGATGGGAAGTTGTGTCCAGATTAAATAGGATGGAATTAGGTGGTATTCTGCAGGCTATGAAATTCAATTTGCTTTTTGGGAAGGGAGTCAAAAAAAAAAAAAAAAAAGCAATAAAACCCCTTGGTTATGTAAGCATTGGGCCAAAGCTGGGGCTCCCCCAGGGGTTCTTACTATTATTATTCATCTTTGCCTCCCCAGTGCCCTAGCGTAGTGCCTGGTGCATAGTCAATGATTAACTAACTAACTAACTAACTAAATGGATGAATAGATGATTCCTCCATCCGTCTATGCAATAAATGTTCAATACACTACCCTGCAGTAGGCCCTGTGGAAGGTACTGGGAAACAAGCCACAGTCCCTGCCCTGGGAGGGTGCCCAGTCTACTCAGGATGACTTTCCCCCAACAGGCAATTACACACAACTTGATGTAGTAACAGATGAGTGAAAAGACTGGGAAAGGCTGGGAAACTCCAGATGGAGGGACAGAATGAAGGTTCTAAGGGAGTTTAGAAGGATTTCACAGGGGAAGCGACATTTGAGCCGAGTCTTCAGGTATGAATAGATGTTTTCCAGACAGAGGACTTGGGAAGCCACATTCTACAGAGAAGGGTGGTGCGTGTGAGGGATGGAGGTGTGAGAGCAGAGAGCCTGTGATGAATGGGGTGTGGCTTCGTGTCACTGGAGCATATGGAAGGGAGCAGGGGATGGGACTGGAAGGGTGTGATGAGGAAAGTTTGGGAAAAGTCTAGAATGCTAGTTTAGAGAATCTTGACTTTATTTGGACCTAACAGGGAATCTTTGAAGGATCTCAGTATGTGAGTGACATGCCCAGATTTACGATTTAAGAAGGAATTCTTAAAAGAGGTTGGCAGATGGGTTGGAGGAGAGAGGGACTCAGCAGAGATGCTGGTCAGAAGTGGGTAGCGATTGGCAGGGTAAGAAGGCAGCAGGGAAGGGGGCCACGGGGTGGGGAGAGGAAGGCAAAAGTGCTGTGCAAATCATCTGCTCTGGGCATCTTCAATTTCCCTTATGGCTAAAATGGGAAAAGTGATTTCCATCTCATGGAGTTATTTTAAGGTTTACATGAGAAATTGCATGCAAAAACTGAAGTGTCTATTGCCTAGTGTATAACAAGCACTCAGTAAATGTTAGTTGTTTATTCTTTACCTGAGGAGACATGACAAGAGCCCTGGCTCAGGCAGCAGCTGTCAGGATTGAGCGGAGGAAGATGGAAACAAAAGACAGGAGGCCTGAATTCTGAGTCCTGTTGGCTTGCCCTAGAGCTGAAAGGCAGTTTTATGCTGACTCTTGCTGCAGCAGGATCTGCCCTGTTGGCTTCATTATAAAGCCATGAATGAGGTTTGGAGTTTCTGACTGTGGGCTCTCCTGGGCTCTCAGGTAGTGCCAGCAAAACCAAGAGCTGGTCACCAGCAAGAGAATCTGGTTGAAGGTGGAGACACAGCAGAGGCACCGTGATTATCTGCTTGAATGCTCCTGTTCCTGCAGGTGTCCAGGCACGTCCTGCTTCTGCCCCCTGGTGCAGGATGGTCAGCTTCAGATTCCTGAGCAGGAGAGCCTGGGTGGAGGGCCCTCTGTGCGGAGCAGCGGACACAGTCAGTGTTGGGAAGGAGGCCCAGATGCGGAGAAAGGCTTTTGGGAGCCCCAAGTGGGTGTTACTTACAGGGAGAGCTTGAGGGTATCATGAAGGATGCCTGCCCACTGATTTTCTCTTGGTCTGAAGCCCCACCATTAGGAACTGAATTGTTTGGTTTTAAAGGCTCCTTGTCTCCTGCTGAATGAAAAGTATTCCAGGGGAAAGTAGTAACATTAAGGGAAGGGATAACCGGCATGATGGAAAACAATAATGATAATGGTAGCAATCAGTATCTATGGAGAACTGCTTAGTGTGATACATATCTTTTACTCATTGCCTCATTTAATTGTTCTGATAGTCCTATTATGTGAATATTGTTACATATGAGTTCACGGAAGCCCAGAGAAGTTAAGAAACTTGCTTAGAAACACAGCGCTTACCTCTCTGAGAGCATTATGACAGACAGCGAGGACAAGGGCTAGAGTGGGAGGAGGTGATGCTGGGTAAGGGACTTGGCAGATGTCTTTGAAGAAGAGAGAAAAGGAGTGATGAGAGGGTAGAGAAGAAGCTAAATTCTGGCCAGGACTGGCCCCGTTTGCCTCATAATCATTGGATTCTTACATTTGCCTTTGTCCCTTCTTCTCTCAGTTCTTATCTTAGCTTGGAGGCTCAGAGATGACCATGGGACTTCTACAACGGGGTGGGTTAGAGTTAAGGACTCCAAATAGGACTGCCTGTTTTTTTTTTTTTTTTAGAACTTTAGTTTTTTTTGTTTTAATTGAAGTGTAGTTGATTTACAATGTTGTGTTAGCTTCTGGTGTACAGCATAGTGATTCGGTTATACACATATATTCTTTTTCATATTCTTTTTCTTTATAGGTTATTATAAGATATTGACTGTAGCTCCCTGTGCTATACAGGAGGACCTTGTTGTTTACCTATTTTATATATAGTAGTCGGTAACTGCAAATCCCAAGCTCCTAATTTTTGCCTCCCCCCTTTCCCCCTTGGTAACCATAAGTTAGTTTTCTATGTCTATGAGTCTCCTTCTGTTTTGTAAATAAGTTCACCTGTGTCACTTTTTAAGATTCCACATATAAGTGATATCATATGGTATTTGTCTTTTTTTGTCTGACTTACTTAGTATGATAATCTCTAGGTCCTTCCATGTTGTGCCAGTTTAGTTTTATCCAAGTTTATCCAGCCATAGTTGGAGAGAGCGAAACGGACCTCTTCTGACCTAGACAGGGGACTAATAGTCTTTGCATTCCCCATGCAAGACCCAGAGTATGGTACGCAGTAGATGCTCAATAGATGCTCACTGAAGGAATGTTACCCAGGGAGTCCCAACTGGAACTCAGGCTTGCTCTCCTCAGAGCCCTGCAGATCCCTCTGGCTGCTCTCCCTGTTTCTAGTAATGAAGGAATTACAGGCCTCTCCACTTATAAATTCAGGAGGGACCAGATGAGGATCCAATGCAATTAAGCTTCATTGTTTATTAACGATTGCTTACCCAGCTCCTCTGGACCATTTAAAATTTTAATCCTGAATTCTAAGTTTCCAACCAGGAAGTGGACAGAGAGGCTATAGATGAAAAAAGAATCTGGCCAGATTTTCAAGGTCATGGTGACACATGTGTCTTAGACACAGGGGTAGGAAGGCTTGATGGTCCCCCAGGTGTGTCTCAGCCAGTAAGCAGTCAGTGAAAAACATGTGGGAACCCAGGCAGTCCCCAGATGGTAGAGGAGAAAGCACTGGAAGTTAGGAGACCTTGGTGTTGCCACTGGCTCTATGACCTTGGACATCACGTTCATTCTTAGGGCTTCAATTTGCTCATCTGTAAAATGGGACGTTGGGTTAGATGAGCTGCATTTGAAAAGACATGAAGCCTTCTGAGGTCCCCTGGGGTGGGTCTTACTTTGATCTGTTTAAATATTGTGCTGTTATCCAAGGTATCAACGGACAAAACAGCACTAATGCCTGACACATCAGGGGTCTCATCCGACGTGAGTCTATGTATCTGTAAAAGAAATAACCACTACCTGGATGCAAAAAGTTTGAACTATTGATCCGTAGATAGAAAGTCCCATTGGAAGGACACCACAGAGCCGAGGTACCCCTAGGCTATTCCTACTACCACTTTCCTAGATGCACCACTTTTGGGTTAAGACTTGTGGCTCTAGGGAACTCCCTGTAAAATACAAATAATTATGTGGCTATTCTCCCGTCATTATTAATACCCCGAATGACCTGCGGCTCCAATTCATAGACATTTTAAATCTTAAACCTTCACTTCTCCACACCACCACTTCTAGCATTTCTGTTCTCCTTGGAAAATTTCCGTGTGAAAACCTGGATTCTGATATTTAAAATATATTCATCAATTTGTCCCTCTCCCCATCAATCCAGGAAATTTTGGAAGAGGTTTTGTTCTCCGGAGTATAAGAGAAGAAGGAGAGGGAATGCCTGAGACAACCAAGCATCCTTTGCAATACTAGCCAGGCTGTCCTGAAGATGAATTCGGACTTAATTAAACTAGAACCATTTTAGTCCTCACTCTCCGGCAAGCCCAGCTTGTTAGGTGTGCTTTGAGGACTAGAGTAACTGGGGAATGTTTGATGTGAGGCATGAAATAGAAAGAAGCTGCTTCTAGTAAGTAAACTATCTGTTGTGGAATGATTGTCTACCTCGATTCCACTTTCCAGGGACCTGAATCCACACATCTTGCAGATTTTGGGAGGAGCCCTGGGGGCAGAGAAACACTTGGCTGAGCTCCCAATATTGTTACTCGATAGGCTTCTAGGCTTCTAAAGGGTCTGAGAATAAGTTTAAGTTTGGAAATATTGTGAACAACCCATGGCCCCAGTTTTAAGTCTGAGGCCTGTTCTTCAGTGCCATGCTCTTGCAAAGATGCTTTGAATTAAGAGAAATATTTAAGAAGAACTATAAATAAATTCTGTGGACTTGGGATTTTTGAAGGTTTCTACCTTCAGGTTTTTTTTAAAAAGACAGTAGTTTGAAGTGAGGCATATTAACTTTGTTAAAGACTGGGGGGCAAACTGACCAAGTACAGTGGTTTGTTGAGACATACAAAGCATGGGTGTGATTCAATTTTCTTTATTTTCCAAACTTTATATCATATGGTTCTATTGCCTTATAATTAAATAAAAACTTGAGAAATTGTTTGCTGGAAAATAATGAGCGCTAAAATATTGGTGGTTGTGTTTGCAATCTTTATTCCAACTCTTGAACCTGTTACATTCTGGCTTCCACCCTGCTTACTGCCCTGAATTCGAGTCACCAGCGCTTGGCAAAACAAAGAACCCTTTTCAGTCTCCGCAGTCTTTAACTATTTGGACAATTTTCTTCCTGGAAGTCCGAAGTGTCACCATTTCCTGGGTCCTTCCTATCCGTATCCCCTTCATGGAAGCCTCTTCACTCATCTGCTTGAACGTCAGTGTTTCTCTTCTTACTCCCTGCCCTGATGGCGAGTGACCTCATTTAGAACCAACGTCACGTTCCGCTGATGAGCACGGATTATCTCCAGCCAGACTTCCTTCTGATGTTCCAGTACTCCTGAGCTCTACTGGGAACTCTGCTAGAACAGACAGAGGCATCAGAAATTCAATGCATTAAATCCCTGGCCAAACATGCACCTTCTCCAATGTTTCTCATTCCCTTGTAGGACATCTCAGACCCCTGAGTTGTCCTCTTCAAGGATGACTCCTCTTATGTACTTGTGCTTCCTCTCTTTCCCAGAGAACCAGTCACAACTTTTTATACTCTTTCTAACCTCTCCCATATCCATCATCATATCTCTATCCTCACTGATGTGGCCTTGGATCAGTTTTCATTGCTTCTTACTTGGGTTACTATAAACATTTTTCTTGCCCCCAGTGTTTTCTGCTCTCCAGTACATCTTCATACTGCTGATTGTCATCTTTCTCAAATTCAGTTCCCAAATTGATCATGTCACTTTCTGGACAAAAATCCTCTAGTGGATTTTTCTGGATGTGCTCCTTGGTAAATCCATTCAAGGTCTTTTTTTTGCTTACCTCTGCAGTCTCATTTCTCTTCACTTGGCCACATATATCCTTTGCTTGACATTACATAGTCAAGACCTCAGCTTCCAGTGATTTTTTTTTTTTTGCTTCTTTTTATCCTAACTTGCTGTCCTTTGAGCTTTCCCAGATCTACCTGAATTCACCATGTTTAAAATCCTAATGATTTAATGATAGCAAACTTATAGCACTTATGCTCAATAAAATTTGCATTTTCTTTAGGGAAATGCCCATATAAATTACTCACATAAATCAATGGGAACATACACACAAAAATGGGAAAATATATTTATATTATAATTGGAGATTTTTACCTTTTGACTACCTTCATCCAATTTCCCCTCCCTCCACCCCTCACCTCTGGTAACCACAAATCTGATCTCTTTTTCTATGATTTTTTTTTTTTTTGGAAGTATACTTGACCTATAGCACTATGTTAGTTTCTGTTGCACAACATAGTGATTTGGGATTTCTGTACATTTCAAAATGATCATCATGATAAGTCTAGTTATGATATGCCACCATACAAAGGTTTTATAATATTAGTGACTATATTCCCCACACTTTACATTTCACACCCATGACTCATTTATTTTGCAACTAGGAGTTTGTACCTCTTATCTCCTTCACCTATTTCTTCCCTCCCCTAACCCCCACCCTCAGGCAATCACCTGTTTGTTCTCTGTAGCTATGACTCTGTTCCTGTTCGGCTACGTTTATTCATTTGTTGTGTTTTTTAGACTCTACATATGAGTGAAATCATACAGTATTTGTCTTACTCTGCCTGACTGATTTCACTTGGTATAACATCCTCTAAGTCCATCCACTGTTGTCACAAATGGCAAGATTTCACTCTTTTTTATGGCTGAGTAATATTCCATTTTACATATCTATCTATCTATCTATCTATCTATCTATCTATCTATCTATCTATCTATATCTCACTTCTTCTTTATCCATTCTTCTATTGGTGGGCACTTGGATTGCTTCCATATCTTGGCTGTTGTAAATAATGCTGCAGTGAACATAGGGGTGCATATCTTTTCAAGCAAATTGTTCAGCTACTCTAATATGGCTTCATGTATCATCATTAGAATTAATGTAATAACTTATTTCTGGAAAAATAACACATAGCTATCACCCTGCCTTCACAGTTGAGGGTCTGGGTGGATTTAAAAAAAATCTAAAACTTCTGATTTGGTTTGCAAATAATTTGGACATATAACAGTACTTTTGAGGGGTTAAACTGAGAGTTAATTTTGGCCAAAACAAAATTAAGATGAACGCCACATTGTCATTATTGGTCTCATCAGTGGGAAAGGAGAGCCATTAAGGATTCAACATAGTCTTCTTTCCCTGGTTACTCAGTGTTAATACTCAATCAGATTCATTAAAAAAAAATTGTCCTGTGCTGAAATAAAAGCATTGATTGCATGTGTGTTTTTTATGTTTTTTCAGTGCTGATATGCAGTTACTATTCTAGGTCTATTGCTAGGATTACTTTTATTAGTTGTTGCTGTGTGTCCTTAGGCAAATTCCTTAACTTCTTTGAGGCTCAGTTTTTCATCTGTAAAAGGGAAACAACACTGGCACTCATACCCCCATCACAGGCCCCCTGGATGTGTACATGAGTTTACCTGGCACGTGGTAGGTCCTCACTCAGTTCAGGTCCCACTGATGCAGACACATGTACAAAACACATGGGCTCAGATGCAGAAGGAAGAATACTGCTTTCACACAGACAGGAGAATTGTCCAACGTCACCGAGAGATGAAGCCATACTGAAGAAAAAGAATGGGTAAGGCAGGCAAGTGGACTGTTTCATAGCAACTCCTGAAGGCAAGACTTACCATTTTTGGTGATCATTAGTGTGTTTCATTTTATATGCTTGTTGGTTGCTGGCCAGCCATGAGATCTTATAAGAGTCTGGATTAAAATTTATGATTCTGTTTCTTCCAATGACTCATCCCCACCTATCCTGGCACTATTTTCAGGAAAAGCTGGTATGGATCTTTTGGGAACTTAGTTCTCAGAATCATATCTATAAAGCGATAATTTAAAAGCTTTTTATTTCATAGTGGATGATGCAATGTTTATTTCTTTTTGAAGGGGAGAGGGAGTGGGTGGGGTTGAACAGAGGCCAAGGGGATCAGGGCAAGGAAAGAGTGAGGATAAAATTGGTTACAAATCTCTGGCACTGTTTTCTAAATTATGCTATGACCTTTGGACTCTTTTTCAGATATTCAGATTTCCTCTGAAATCTTACATTGCTCTCCTGTTATTGCAGTTTCTGGGGGCAGTCCCTGAGGTTCCCCAGGGCAGGCTCTGTCTAGAATTAGCTGATAGGGTAGATCAGTGTTTGCCAGCTTGAGGCTTCTCTGGGACTAGCTGAGGAGTGGTGGGGCCCAGAGCCAAATGAGGGTGTGGTCAAGGCCTATCACTCTGGGAGCACCCTCAGATGCTCTTCTCCAGAACACGTCTGGGCTGGAGTGGCAACAGCATCTGAGTACCAGTGTGCAAGTCCCAGGTCTGATTAGTGAAATGGTTACCAGCAAGTCACTTAAGCTTTTTGTTTCTTATTTTCTATGTGGAAATGATGCTCTGTGCTCTACGGAATTGTTCTGAGGCTAAAGTGATAATAATTTATATGGAGAACAAGGGAGCACAGTATAAGTGCAAAACACTTCAGGCTAACACCGACATCCTGGGCTACTTGAAGGATGGAAATGTCACCAAAAGGGCAATAGTGACAAATGGAGGGGTGGGGTAAGCAGACAGGGAATACTGAGTGCTGGCTAAGAAAGAGCTCAGACCTGGATCTGCATCCTAACGCTTTCACGTTCTGCGTGTGTAACATAAGCATGTTATTTAAGCTCTGTTAGTCTCAGTTTCATCAACTGTGAAATGGGAATTAAAACTGTTTCGCACCTGAGCTGTTTTGAGGATGAAACGGAAAGGGCATGCGTTGTGCTCGCCACGTTGTAAGCCCTCAAGGATTATTAGCAACATGGAAGTAGGCCTGGCGGCTGTAGCAGCTCTGAGTTCCCAGGAGACTACGTGTATGTGAGACTTGGATCCTTTCCTCTTCCCCAGGTTCTTTATGCCCTAAACGGTGGAGATAAAATGGAGAAAACACAGAAACAGACAATTTCCTGATTTGTCATAATGTAGGTGTTCTCTTGCCTGTAATGCAGAAATCTCATGGGTTTTAGTACTTTCAGAAGGGGGTTGGTCATACTGACTGAATATTTTTTTAGGGTGGCCTTATCTATGAGGTGGTCTAAGAACACTGCTATTCATTCATTCATTTGTTCATTCATTCATTCATTCAACAAACTTTTGCTGAGCACTTACTATGTGCAGGACAATGAGCTAGGACTGCAGTGGTGAGCAGGAAAAAACAAAATTCCTGCCCTAAGGTAGCACACGCTGTGGTGGGGAAGGCAAAAAAGTTATATATTTAATGTGTGGTATGTCGTCACAAATGTTAGCCGGAAAAATAAAGTAAGGAAAGGGGACAGTGATGATGTTGGGAGGCCTCAGGCTGGGACAGCAGCCACCCTCCCCTACTCTGAACCCAGGAGTGCAGATAGCAGGGCATAGATCAGAGGGCGCCGACCCTGATTGCCCTTGGTGACTGTATTTCCTCACCCAGGGAATTGTTTGGCGAAATGAAAAGAAATGAGAGTGACCATATTTATCCACTCTGTCCATAATGGGACACAGTGAGGCTGACAATTATGATGCCCAGGCTAACTAGGATAAGGCAGGTGACAATCTCTTCCTGTCGGTACCCCTGTCCTGGACCACCACCCTCTGTGTGTGTGTGTGTGTGTGTGTGTGTGTGTGTGTGTGTGAGTGTGGGGACTGGGCCTGGGGTCGGGTGCAGAGGTGGATGGTTAAGGACACAAAAAGTCTGGCTCAGAACACTTAAAATGCGGATCTCGTTTGGCAGGGCTTTCTGTGACTCGGATATATTATCTTCACAGCTCCCAGTTCCATGGGACATTTGTGCAGATAAAATTGATCAGCAGCAGGGGGAAAATAGCCGTTGCCTAGGCAACAAGCTGATGACTCATCCTGGCACTGAAGCAGCAAAAGCCATAAGACTGCAGTAATTTTCCAGGTGCTTAACCTGTCCTCCTCTCCCTTCCTCTTTCTTTGTTTCCCACTATCCATCCTTTATTTCTTTCTCTACACCCACTTCCCTGGTCCTCCTAAAACTCCACCGTGCACTCTGCAGGCTCTCCGTGGTGCCTGCTGGGTCCTGAGCTCTCTGGAGCATTTGTACAGACCCTGCCCCACCAGTAATGTGTGGCTTAATCTGCTGCTGCTCCTTATCTCTAGCAACCAGGAAATGGCTGGGCTGCAGCAGTCGGATGCCACTGAGCCCCCGAGATGCCTCAAGGGAGTCTAGCACTTTTTCTTCTAATCTAAGCTAACCTGAGCTCACCCATTTATCTCAGAGATTTGCAGTGCGTTCTTCAGAGGAGGGAGAGCTATACCTTGGGCTTCCCAAGCAAAATTCTGAAAATGATGCTTAAAGGCGACAAAGCTCATAATTTACTCTCTGCCGTTCCAGGCCTTTCTTAATTATCCATTATAATCCTCTCTAAAATGCAAAGTGATAGAAGTTTAAACCATTCCCCATCCAAAAGCATTTTCATTTTAATAAGGGGTTTCAGAGGCAAAATATTTCAAGACCTAGAGGAAAACAATTGTTAGCCTTTCAGATACAGAAAGAGGCACTGGGGCTTGGGCTGTGGGCTATGCCTGCATTGCATAAAGGAATTGCTCTGCACGTCGTATGTATAGCACCTACGTGGTTGCTGATTCTGACTTGTAACATTTTCTATGTTGGATACAGGCTGGTGCCTCAATTCTGTACCCCAACCTCATTTGTACATATGCACTCCATTTACATGTGTGTCTGCGTGTGCACACACACACGCATATACCATCTTTAGCAGTGACAGCAGCCAATGGGGAAGTGACAGCCAACCCCCAGTGGTGAAGGTTGGTGTATTCACTTTTACTTATTGGATGTATATCAAGCATTTATTATGCAAAATGTGGCAGTGGGCAGTGGGATTGGGGTGTCTGCATTCTCTCAAAATACCTTGCAGTCAGAAGGGAATAAAGTCAAGCAGACAAATGCTTGGAGTCCACCCTCTGGGTCCCTTTGCTGCTCTGTGCCTTTTAAATGAATTTAATTGGCTTGGGTCTAAGAGATCTGTCTCACTGGTGCTCCCTCTGTCCCATTGCACTGTCACCCCACCGTGTAGGTGAGCAGCCTGCAAAGCCACCAGGTGTGAGACAGATGCTCACTTCCTTCATGGAACTGCTTTGAAGAGAGCTCTGCTCTGATCTCAGGCGCACGTTGGGCCTGTGTCTCAGGCACCCTCATGATCAGAGAGGAAGCTGCACTGCATGTCCTCCCAGCTCTTGAAACACTTACATACAGAGAAACATGAGCTTTTTGAGATGGGTGAGACCTGAGAAGGTGCACGCTCCACCCATCTATCTAGCGCAGGCATCGCTTCTAAAGCACACTTCATGGCAGTCATCTCATTGGGCTTGAATGGATAGGAATGGGAGCTGCTTTTCTCACAAAGCAGCCCATTTCATTTATTCATATTCATTTATCTATTCATTTATTGAGCAATTCCTTTATGCAATACAGATTAATTGAATGCCTATGGTATGTTAAGACACTGGAGATGCAATGGTGAGCAAAACGTAGTTCTGCCAGCATAGGGTTTATAGTCTCTTGGGGAAGTGGAATCAATGGACAACCAAACAGCCTATGATCACCATCTGGGAAGAGAGCTATGAGACCATAATGTAGGGGACTCTGGTCCAGCAGGGCTGGGAGGCAGGGCCAGGGAAGTCCAAGGATGGCTTCCTTGGGGAAATGATGCAGGGGCCAGAGTCAAGTTAGCTGGGGTATGGAGTGGTGGTGGGGAGAGGGAAGAGCATTTGTGACAGAGGGAATACACTGCATAAGAAAGCACCTTAAGGTGAGGGGGACAAGGGCAGGTTTGAGAAGGAGTGAAGGAGAAGTGGCTGGCGGAGCTGACAACTGATGGAGTGTGGCTTCCAGGACATTGCAGTGGAGGTGCCTGTTGACTTGCAGGGCAGCCCAGGTGGGAAGCCACAATGGTTTCTTCCTACTCTTCCTTCCTCTTCCCTTTTTTTCCTTTTCCCCTTCCTCTGCCACTTCTCCTTCCTACATCGCCTGTCATCTTCTCTTTCTCTTTTCTGTCCTCCTGCTCTCCATCACCTGTCCTCCTTTCCTTCTCTTCCTTCTCCTCCTCCTCCATCTTCTTTGTGGGGGCACCATTATCTGATATAGTCATTCTCAGCAACTTCATCTGCTGGGGAGCAAAAATTTCAGTTTCAAAGCTTAGTGTGAAATAAAAATATAAGTAGTCCTTTTGGAGTAAACATGCTTAGACTCAGCTGCCCATACTTGCAACTCCTCAAGATGGCTTCTAAGAGTATTTGGGTGGGTTTTGGCTTACTTGGTATTTGTTGCAGTGTGGCAAAAGGGACCTTGGACCCCTGTAGTGACCTGGACTATCTTCTGATTCTTTTGGTCTCTGCAGCAGTGTTCCTTGTCTTCCTGGCCACTGCTTGCTCTGCTGATGTTGGTGGCTGCAATCTGCTGCTTGTGCACCTCGTAGCTGGGCCATTCCCTGACGCTCTCTTTCTCTCTCTCTATCTCCCTCCCTCCCTCAAATTGGTCAGAGCCCAGCGATTGTCTCCTGGATGATTCAACCTCACTCCAGCTCTTGCTGTGTTTCTGTTTTTGTCCTCCAAATGGCCTTTGCAAGGAGAACCTTCTCTGTGCTGTGGAGAACCCTGTGGTCTGGGAAGCCAGTCTTGATTCTGGATTAAGCCAAAAGAGGTAAAGGAATAAGAATAAGTAAAGTAAGATAAAGGAGTTCAGAAAAAACTTTTCTTGCATGGCTTGCAGTAAAATCCCATTTGAGTCAAAATCTGGATACTAACTCCCTTCCTCCCCTTGGCATTCTTCCTTTACAGTCCTCATCTTTCCACAGCAGATAGATGTTCTGGCCATCTAAGGAGAAGTTGATTTTTTGAGAGAAGGCAAAAGATAAAAGTGTGTGGGTGTGTGTGTATGTTTCAAAATAGGATTTCTGCTACTATACTATTTTAAGAATTTTGGGTTCTTTTTCCTAAGATCCTTAAGAAATCACTGAACCATTTTTAGCAAGGAAGTGAGAGGTTCAGATTTGCATTTTTATAAAGATCCTGATGGCTGCTGTAGGGAAGGGATTGGATGGGTAAGTTACATGCAGCAGATCAACCAGCAGTTATTTGCTGGTGGCAAAAGAGATAAATGGTGACGCGTTTGAGAGATATTTAGGAGATTTGGAGATAGGAAGTGAAGGTGAATCAGATGTGAGGTTGAGGAAAGGTAGGCATGAAGAAAGAGGCTCAGTTTCTGCTTTAGGTGACTGTAGACAGATTTTGGAAACTATTTAATGAAAAGGGGGAAAAATCAGAGGAGACCCAGATTGAGAGAGTTGGGAAGATTGTAGTATGTCCAGGAGGGCATTTGGAGTGTCTTTGGGAAGTGTAGAGGTGACCGGTAAGTGCATATCTGAGTCTGGAGCTAGAGGAGGGTCGTCCGTGTGTGTAAGTGAGCGTTGGTGCGGTGGAAGCAGGCAGTCCAGGGAGGGAGCACAGAGGGAGAAGAGAAGTGGGCCTTGAGGAGCCCAGGCAATGGACAGAAGAACAGCAGTGTGGTATGTAAAGGAGTAGACGAAGGGGATTTATAGTAAAAGGAATTCTTCCTACTGAAGATGGAAGATGGGAAGGACTGGAGCACATGTAAACACACAATCCTGAGACGGTGCCAACGTGACAAAGGATCTGAAAAGGGGACTGTGGATGGGTCTAGAGCACAGCTGTAGGGTTCACCCCAGAGAGGACAGGAGCACCTCTTCCCCTGTGGCATAGCGGAGGGTGGCCAGGGTGGGCCTGGAGCAGATACATTTGTAGTGGGATCCAAGGAGTTAAGGGGCTTTCCATCAATGGCCTCTATTTCCTTTGTCACAAAGGAGACAAGGTCCTCTTGAGATGGATAAGGGGTACTGGTTGGGCAGGGGGCTGGCTGTAAGGGGTGGTTAAGGAGGTGTTGCTGAGGAAATAGGAGACAGACAGACTGGGACAAATTGAGTGAGTGATAGGATTTTGTTATGTTGTCTCCAGCCTTAACTTTATGCACCATTTTGCTTCTGATCTTTTTTCCCTCTGACTCCTTCCACCCCCAGGCACCTGGGATACACAGCCTCTTTTTGTTGGTTGGCTTCTTCCATTTCTCCCTCCCCTCCCCCTCCAAAAAAAGTTATTGTCCAGAATTTTAGAAAGTGATCCACCTCAGTGAGTTAACAAATCAACAGATCACTCCTTGGAGATTAGCCATCTGAATTTAAAGAGAACTTTAAACACAAACAAACAAAACTCCCATGTCTGTCAATTTCTCTGTAGCACATTGGAATCTTCCCCTTTAATTCCCTTTTTCCTTTTCTCCAAACTAGACATGCTAAGCTTTCCCTTGGGTTGCCCTTCTGCTAAGAGATTAAGACCCTCTGAGAAGGGAGAATGAGGTTATGAGCATGTCAACTTCAGGGATCTGAGAGAGAAAGGTAAGACCAATGTAAGCTTTCCTGGCATTATACAGAAGCATTAACTGTATGGAAAGAATAAATATTTGGAAAGCACAGTAATTTCAAAGCATTACTTTGTTTCGGTCTGGGAGGAGAACATTAAGATGAAAAACTGCAGATTAAAAAATGAAAATAGCAAATGCTAATAATGACAATCTTTATAAAAAAAACACTGAAAACAGTGTGAGTACCCTCCATAACCGTGGTATCTTTGTATCCTTTTTTCAGTTTATTGAGAATATATCATCACTTGGTTTCTTGGAGTGTCGCAGGATGGTGTTAGCCATAGAGTACGAGTTTCCCCCTTAGAATTGTGATTAAAGTTCAAAGCTGAGTACAGAAGGCATTAAACCCATATATTCTAAGTTCAGAGGACCGTGGTGAGTTACTGAGGCAGTCATGTCTTCGGGGGACAGTGTCACTGCATCTACATGTAGAAGAGGACTGGGGAGAGAGGACGAGGCCTCCTTTCAGAGGAGAGCAGTGTTTATGATAAGAAACAGGTCCCTTCCCTCCTCATCCCCTTCTCTCCAATGGGAAGGTGTTTCCTACCTCCCCCACATCATGGGAGGATGTCCCAAGAGAACTACCTGTATTGAGAAAGGCCAAGTCAGGTCTTTTTAATGTAAGTTTCAAAGCCATTGGGCCATCTGATTTCTGGTGGCTGTTGGAGTATAGAGAGAGTGTCAGAAAGAAATACTGGAGAGAGAGGGAAAGAATATAAACAGTGGACTAGAATACCCTTCAGAATAGGAATAGTGAGCTGGAACAGTGGTGTGATAAGAATACTGTTGTTAGCATTAGATTTGACTGCAGGTGGCAGAAAGTAAAAATGTAACAAGTTAAGTGTTTATTTCTTTCTCTCATATAATAAAGTATGTAACTCTGGGCAACTTAAAGGACTTTCAGTTATGGTAATAATAGAGTAGGTAATATGGACCAGCCATCACTTCTAAAGGCAATTAAAAAAAACTGGGGAAAAAAAGCCTCTCTTTAAAATCATCTAAGAGCTAACAAGATAGTGAGCAAGCCAGGCTACAACTCAGAGAGGTGAATGAGGAACACCAGGCCACTTTTGCCCTGAGGATACTTTTCACCTTCAAAGGAGAGCAGAGGGACTGAGCTGTACTTTTGGTGGCTTCTAAAGTGAGTGAAAAAGAGAGGAATCTGTGTACTATAGTGAATCATCCCTAGTTCATGCTGGGATCCCCCAAAAGGCTACACCTTAGGAATAGAGATAAACCAGGAGTTTATTTCTTTGCACAAAGAGTATTGCAGTGTTTTGGGTCATATAATGTCCCAGGAATCTGAAAGCCTTCAACCTATATTAGAATGGTCTTCTAATGCCTCTGGTGATAAACGGAAGCAAACAAAAATGCTCTAAGAAGATAACACCATGTTTGTTCTCCAACTATTTTGGCAAATAATTTTTTTTTCAAATAAAATTTCTAATACACAAGCAAAGATAAGGTAGTACATGGGAAGACACCACAAACAAGGATCAACAGCAATAAAAGACCCCTACGTGGACCTATGAGTGATGTAGATACTGAAATTATTGGACATAGATTGTAAAACAACTATTTACTCTGGAAACATAAGGATTTTTATTCCAAGGAAATAATTTTGCAGAAATTTTAGCAAAAAACCTGAAAATTCTAAAAAGAGACATGTTAGAGATGAAAAGAATATCAAGTAAAATTCCTAGAATGACAAAATACAATAAGCAAAGTAAAGGACTCAGATGAAATGAACAATTAGATACAGTTGAAAAGAGAATTAGTAAATTGAAGATTATTAGAAGAACCTTCCAGAATGAAATATGGAGAGACAAAGGGATGAAAAGCGAAGAGAGAGGGTAAGAGACACAGAGAGTACAGTGAGAAGGTAGGACAATCATTTAACTTGAGTCTTGGAAAGAGGGGAGGGAAATAGTGCATTTATCAAATTTTCTAATATAACAGAAGTGATCTTTGAGGAGAGAGTGACTGAGAATTTTTCAAAACTGGTGGGAGACATCCATCCTTTAAAAAAACCCAATACATTACAAACAAAATATGTAAAAAAAAAAAAATCATGTGCAGACATATCATAGTAAGAAAGACCAAGGAAATACCTTGAATTACCCTGAAAAAAGCAAGTTAGGTCAACAGCTAACTTCCCAACTGCAACAGTGGGACCCCCAATGCAGAGGACTGGTATCTCCAAAATGCTGCAAGAAGAAGACAACCAACATATCCAGGGAGAAGAGATATTTCCAGACAAAATAAAACTGAGAGAATTTGTCATTAGCAGATTACCAGTAAAGGAAACACTAAAGGGTAAACCTCAGGCACAAGGAACTTGATGTCAGATGAAAGACTGGAGATACAGGAAGAATTTAAGATGAATAAAAATGTTAACATGTGGGTATATGGAAATGAATATTGATATATAAAGCAATCATCTTCATCATATATTTTTGAATTGAAAAATATATACAAAATTAAACACAGGACAGCAGTAGCATACAAGTATGTGTGAGATAAGGGTTAGAGAATGGAGTCAAAATGTTTCAAAGTCTTTGCATTGTCTAGGATGAGGGTAAGGGTAATTAGTTAAGAATTCAAAAAAGTTGACTAGCACATTGAGCAAACCTTAGTCAGGGTCATTTATAGAACAAATTCTTAGAAATCAGAATAGAGTTATTTTCAAGTGCACAGAGTATTTATAAAAATTTACCTTCTAATGGGTTGGAAAGGAAAGCTAACATTGTCAAGGAATTGTATTTGTTCAAAATCTGCCATGATACAATTTTGCTACAAATAAATATGAGAACAATAACTAGAACATGCCTACATATTTGGAAACTAAAAAATACACTTCTAAATTACCCGCAAGACGATGAAGAATTGGAATTTAGAAAATAGACTGAATGGTAATAAAAATATGACATTTGATTATTTGTGAGATATAGCTGAAGCAGTATCTAGAGAAACATTTATATTCCTACATTCAAGAATGTAGGAAAAACTAGCTAAATTACTCCCTTCCCCCTCAATAGAAGAAAATAAATTATACTGGTAACAGAAAACATATCGATAGAAGGAATAAGCAACAAGCTAAAAGTTGATTCTTTGAAGACTAAAAAAATTCATATAACTTTGGCAAGACTGATCAAGAAAATAAAGAACACAAAAATAAAAATAAAAAAAGAAGACATCACTGGGTACCTCCAGAAGCAGATGCCAATGTGGGGTTAAATAGACCAGAATTTTATTAGAGGAAATGTCTGTGGGGAAAAAATGAGGAAGAAGCCAGAAAGTCTAGGAGAACTGTCAAATCCTAATGCAAGTCTGACTCTCAGTGAAGGGAAGAGGGAAGGAAAGCTGGATGGAAAGGTCATAGACTGCCATGAGTCTAAGGAATATTCCAGAAGGCCTTTGAGAGTCCTTGAGCCAAAGTTGGCCTTCAGAGGGGCCCCGCACCTCCCAGGAGTGGGTATGTCTTAGCATCTCTGCCGCACTCAGCCATGGCTGGCAGCAGCCGGGGGCAAGTATGCCCTCTGTGCACAGCTGCTGGGTCAGTTGTCAGTTTTGCTCCCTATAGTTGGAAGTTTTCAAGGCGCAGGCTCATGGCTGCCATATAAACTTCAAGGATTGTCGTCCTACACCACAGAGAGATGTGAATTTTACCCCAGTAGGTGCTAACTGTGAGTTTAACAAAAACCAATTAAAATCATGTGGGAAAAATATTCACACTACGTAGACCTGACCTCAAAGGAAGAAGGCAAAAGTAGTTAAAGGATAAAAGGGTTCCAGGCAAGGTATTTGAAGCTGTTATTTTGACTATGAATGGCACCCTTAATCCCATTATGTTCCATATTCTCCATCCTTTACTCTTTCGATCCACTCTCTAAGATATTCCTAGAAATTCCAAATATTTTATTTTCACTCATAAGTTACAATTTTTCACACTGCCCCTAAAGTCCAGCTTATACGTCTTCCCTTGTGCAGAAGGGTGGGATGGAAAAAGAATAAACCAAATGTACATGCTGATATCCGCAACCTTTTTCTGTATCTCTGAGTCAGTGATGAACTGGGATGGCAGAGAGACCACTGGACTCTGAGTCAAGAAACCTGAGTCCTGGCCATTGCTTTGCCCATCTGTTTCTGCATCTTTCTAACAGTTAGCTTCCCCCTCCAGCCTTAATGCCCTCAGCTGCAGAATGAGGCAACATAGTCTCCAATTTTTTTCAAAGGATCAATATTTCTATAATCTTCGGTATTTTAATGCAAGGTAGGTATGGGAGAAGCAGTGGGCTAAAAATCAAACATCCTCAAGCTTTGCTAAAAGTTTCTTTTTTTTCCTACTTCAAATTGCATTTTTAAAACCTTGAATTGTAATTGCTTATTTACATGTCTGCCTCTAGCACTAGACTGAGTTTCTGGAGATCAGGGTTCATCTGTCTCTCATCTGTGTTCCCCCAGCACCTTGCACAATGCCCCCCACACAGCGAGGGTGTGAGGAACGTTGGTTGAGTTGGTTAAAGAAACAGTGACTTAGTGGCTGGATGTGGTTGGCACTGGGGGAGGCGATGGGACGGAGTGGAAAAAGCACGAGCTCGACGTGCGTGGGTTCAAATCCAACTCGTGCCACTTGTCGGTTATGGACCTTGGACAAATTACTCCTTGAGCCTCAATTTCCTTATGTTAAAATGAATATAGTCATTCCTACCTGGCAAGGTTATTGTGAAAACTGAGTGAGATAACGCACATTGTGTGCCTCTCAGAACTTCTGGCATGTGGTGGATGCACCTTTCCAGGCTGTGTGCCCTGTGGCCACCATGCTACAGGCTAGAAAGAAGCGAAGGCTGGGGAGATTAGCAATTTGATTGGTAGTCCACAACACAATATTTCAGGATATTTTGATCTGCATTTTATAGAAAATATCTTAATTTTCGACTGCATTTTACCATTGACCTCAAATCTAAGTAGTCTTCTCAGGGGCAATAGTGTCAGCTCTTTTCCTGCTGTGACAAATAGGCAATTTTCTAAAGAGCTTTCAGTGTCTGCGTGGTAAGGTGCAATGCAGCGTTCTGCTGCAGACTTGCTGTGGGGGCCTCTCAGATACCCTGGGGCTGGCTTGATGAGGTCGCTGTTTAGCATATTAATACTCTTGGCAGAGAGAGGGCCATCAGGGCTGTCACTGTCTTTTTTTCTTTGAACCTGTTTCAGTCAGTAAACTCCTGAAGAGGAAGTGAAGCAGTTTTTCCTCTTTGGGAATTCAGTGCAGTTTGGAAAAGCACCAAGTTAGGGCAGTAGTGGTATCTGCTCCTCTCTGTGATCTAGCCGGTCTGGATGGCCGGGGGCAAGGTGTGTGTGGGGGGTCTACAGGTAACTGCCACTGTGACCCCCTTGCTTCTGTCTGCAGGAGCAGAAAAACAAGAAGCAGGTCATTCTGAAGGAAAATGCATTCAGATTTACTAACCTGGGATTTTCTGATTTAAGACTGATAGCACTTGTGAATCAAAAATACTGCAAACCATATTAGTAAACAAAGAATACTGAAGCCATCAAGTCATCTGTGGCTGCCCACCTCCCAGTGAAGACAAGCTTGCAGCCCGGCCTCTGCAGCCACTCACACTGCTGCACCCTGAGGGGACTCAGAATAAGAAAGGACAGGATACTGGCCCTAGATAGCTAGGTGCTTGTCAAAGGAATGAATTCAGTGAGCCCAAATGTTTGCTTCCTCCCATATGTAGAAAAATACTGAATTCTTTGAGATGTCTGGTTTTCCTTAGTTAACAAGTAATCTTTGATGTTCCGACTACCTGGTCTTTGTTGTAAAGCTCCTCTATATCCTAGCTCCTCCCCTACCTCTTCGGACCAGTCCCTCAGAGCGATCTGCGAGGCTGTCATCCCAGCTCGAGTCCTCCAGCCAAATAAAACATATCTCTCAACTTTTAGGTTGTGCGTTTATTTTAGTCGACACATTTGATATTAAGGTTAATAAGCCAACAAAAAAAAAATCTATCTCTAATCTTCAGGAATGTCATTTATGTGTATGTATGTATGTATGTATGTATGTATTTATTTATTTATTTATTTATTGTAATTAAAAATTTCCTCTGAAAGGGATAAAATTGTATTATACAAATAAACAGTTATTACCAGTTGTCTTGTTCTCCTAATGTCGTAATTAAATGTTACACAATAATTATAATAGTAGTTATCCTTATTGAATACTTCCTATATAATACCGTGCAAAGTACTTAACATATATAATCTCTTTTTATTTTACTTTTTCTTTTTTTTCCCTAAGGAGGCACTGGGGATTGAACCAATCTCTCTATTTTTAAAACAATCCTGTAAGGAAAGAATTACTTGACCCTGTTTTACTGCTGAAGAAACTGAGGCTCAACTAGGAAACGACATGCCTTCAGTTTCACTCTGTCTTTCCTTTAATACCCCGCTTACCTTATATTGACAGCTGCTTTCTGAACCCTTGTGTCTGTATTTTTAGGCTTTTCAGTCTCATCCCTTGAGGTTATACCAAATACGATCTGAGCTGGGAGCTCAGCATCCGAGCTTTGATGTATGGGCTACAGTCCATGAACATTGGGTGTTCAGGGACCTTTTCATCTGGCTTAGACTCTAGGTTATTGAGAACACCAGGGAACTGGCTCTCAGAAAGGAGCTGTGGTTCTGTGTCATTTTGTAAAATTGTTGGAGGTGGTACAGGCTCAAGATAGAAATGTTTTTTTTAAGAAAGTATTTAGTTGCATTTATCCAAGAGGTTTTACTATGAACATCAGGACTAAGGTTCATATGACTGGCACCTCTTCTTTTGTCCATGAGTCCTGCTTCTCCTGGGCACGTGTTGTTCAGTCCCAGTCAGTGGGTATCTTTCCCTAGGTGATGTGTGCTGCTGTCCATTCTGCTCTCCCAGAACCCCTGTCTCCAAGTGTGGATGAGGTGGGTGAGAGAGGGAGAAGAGGCAGCCTCGTGTCTGTGGACCTGGTTTCTCTCCTTGCCTCTGCCATCAGCCAACTGTGAGACTTTGCGGAAGTCAGTTACTCTCTCAAGTTTCCTTACTTGTAAAATGATGGCATTGGACCTACAGATCTCCTGAGAGGCCATTTTAACAGAAAATTAAGATGTTTAAAATGGAGAAAACCATCGAGCTTGTCGACTGAAATAAATGCACAGCCTAAAAGTTGAGAGATATGTTTTATTTGGCTGGAGGACTCGAGCTGGGATGACAGCCTCGCAGATCGCTCTGAGGGACTGGTCCGAAGAGGTAGGGGAGGAGCTAGGATATAGAGGAGCTTTGGACAAAGACCAGGTAGTTGGAACAATAAAAGATTACTTGTTAACAAAAGAAAACCAGGCATCTCAAGAAGTTAAAGAACTTAGTGCCTTTCTATGTATGGGAGGAAGCAAACATTTGGGTCATTGAATTCATTCATTTCACAAGCACCTAGCTCTCTAGGGCCAGTATCCTGTCCTTTCTTATTCTGTGTCCCCTCAGGGTGCACCATTGTGAGTGGCTGCAGAGGCTGGGCTGCAGGCTTGTCTTCACTTGGGGGTGGTGGCAGCCACTGATGGCTTGATGGTTCCAGCATTCTTTGTTTACTGATATGGTTCGCAGTAATTTTGGTTCACAAGCTCTAGCAGGAAATATCCTACTGGTGCCAATGACAGACAATTGGATTAAGGGCATAACTGAAACACTGCAGGAATTTCTATGTTTATATCTTCTGAATATTGCTGCCTTCCCCTCAGATGTTGAAAGTATGTTTTCATTTTTCAGATGAGAAAGCAGAGGCAGATTTGACGTTAGCTAGCCATGGGCAATTACTTATTGCTGATTGCTTAATTTGCTAGGCAGATACATTACTGATGGGTGACAGCTGCTGTCACGGTGCCTGGGAATAGTCAGCAGCAAAATAGAGAGACCCATCCTCCTTTGCTTTATTAACAGAGGGAGTCGGCCCCTGCAAAGGCTCGAGTAGCTCCCAATGGTTTTTGTTAAATTGGTAGAAAAGTTGGACTGCAGATTAATTTCAGCATGTTTTTTCTCTGACATTTCTCATTTAAAAAGTGCTAAAACTCTAAAATGAACAAAAAAATAAAAATGTTTGCTTTACTCAAGGGGAAAATTGCCTCTTTGCAAAAATGTTTTCTAAGGAATATTGACTTCTTGACTTGATTGAGACATGTGTCTAGCATGACTTCCCTCACCGACCCTACTTCTCTTCTTCCTCCAAGTATGTTTGCTTTGACTCTCCCTCCCTCCCTCTTTCCTTCCTTCCTTCTTCCCTCCCTCCCTTCTTTCTCTCTCTCTTTCTTTTTCTTCTCTGACATAATAAGACAGCTTTCCTCCTTTTTAAGTACCAACCCTTCTACCTATACTCTGAAATTATTTTTCTGATATTTTCTGAGACATATCCATTTGAGGTGGGAAGCCCCATGAAAAGACCAGCAGGACCCACAGGCAGGGCCGCTACTTTCCTGCTGGCGCCATCCGGTACCCTGGCCCAGCAGCATTATCTCTCTTTTGTGCTTCAGTAAAACGGCTTGCTTCTAGGAAACTGAAACTTACCCCTAAGATTCTATTGGTTCCCAAAGCTCACTCCTGATTGGTCCATTTCTAACACCTAATTTGCATATGACACGAAAATGGAAACCTTAAACTCTATAAAAGCCTGTGTAAACCTACAAATGGGGTCCAGAGCTTGGAGTGTTGACTCCTCTGGGCCCGCTGGCATAATAAACCTGAGTTCTCCAACCCTCTGAATGTTGCTTGGTCTCTCGCCAGGATTCAGGTTGCTGTCACACTTTGCTGTAACACATTGTGGAAAATTTGGAAACTATTCAGAGGTGAAAGAAGAAAATCAAATCACTCAAAATAGATAGCTGCTATTAACATTTTCAGGTCTTTATGATTTTTCTTTTAGGCATACTTTAAAAAAATAACAAAGTTCAGATTCTACTGTTTATTAGTTTGAATATAACTTTTAAAAATTAATATTGTATCAAGAGTGTTTTCCATGTGGTTCAGTATTTTTGAGAACCTCACTTTAATGATTGTATTACATTTTATTATGTGATTGCACTATAATATATGGTCATTCTTCTATCATCTGGCATTTAGACTTGTCACCTGTACTCTTGACCCTATTCTTTCTCAGCTTCCCTGAAATTTTACCCCATACTCATGCCTCCTCTCTTCCATGATTCCTGTTGCTTTGTCCATTGGCGCCTTTCCCTGTGCCTTCAGACACCTGCAGGAATGTGAACGCATCTTTACTCTTATCTCTAATGGACCTTGTCTAGTGCCCTTTCTGAACTTTGGTATTTTCGTATTTTGGGATTTTTCTCCAATTCAGTATCTTTCCCTTTTATATATCACAGATAATCTAAAGCAGAGCCGTGAGCATGCCATTTCTGCCAGTGATCAGGTCCCAGCCTCATTCACCCTCCACGTATGCCCATGATCTAACTCTGCTTGTACTGCACTTGTGCACCGAGCCATTCTGTTCATGATCTCCCTTCTAGTTTTCCATCATTGACAGGCTTGATAATCATTCACCTAAGCCACTGATGAGAATGTCAAACCTCAGTCCTGCAGCCCAATACTAGAGAATTACTAACAAGATGACACCAGTCCATTCATCAATATCCTTTAAGCTAAGATTATTTTACCAATTGTTTATGCAGAAAATTGCTTCACATTGTAGACTGTATTTCTCTGTTCTGCCTGCTGGGATATTATTAAAGTTGATAGTGTGGAGTAGATCAGACATGCTGCATCTCCACATTTCCTTGATCAGAGTGTCCTCTCAAAGGGAAAAAAAGAAGATGAAATTGTCAGGTCCTGCTCTTCATGACCTGGTGTTGACTCTTGGGGATCACTGCTGCCTTTTCCAGCAACTCTTAAGGCTTCTTCAAGAGCCACTCCAAACCTGTGAATTTTTCTTTCTCTCAGTTTGAAAAATTAAATCTGTATTGATTGATGATATCCATAAAGAGACAAATGGAGGGGCCAGACCATGTGCCTGGGGTGGACCTGAACTGGGTATGTGGTCTTCGCAGGCATTCGCTCTGTGGAAGACCTACTTATCCTGCCTTCCCTCTCTTCCATGGGCCCCACCTGAGGTCCACTGCCCTCTCTAGTCACTCACTGACATAGTAGATGTGATAGGGGGAATAATGGCCTTCTAAAGATCTGTATGTTCGGTCCTTGGAACTTTTGAATATGTTACTTTACAGGGTAAAAGGACTTTACATATATGATTATGTTAAGATTTGAGATGGGGAGATTATACTGAATTATTGAGGTGGGCACAATGGAATAACGTTGGTTTTTAAGAGAGTCAGAGAAGGATTTGCAGATGCTCTGCTGATGGCTTTGAAGAGAGAGGAAGGAATGATAAGTCAAGGATGCAGGCAGCATCTAGAAGCTGGAAAAAGCAGGGTACAGACTCTCCCCTAGAGCTTCTAGAAAGAACACAACCCTGACAATACCTTGATTTTATCCCAGCCATTTCAGACTTCTGATATTCAGAACTGTTGGACAATAAATTTGTTTTTAAAAAAATTTGAATTTATTCATTTAATTTTTTTGATTAATTTTTTTTGCGTGGGGGTAGATCATTAGGTTTATTTACTTCTTTATTTCTTAGGTGGAGGTACTGGGAATTGAACCCAGGACCTTATGTGTGTTAACCACGCCACTCTACCACTGAGCTATATACCCTCCCCACCAAATCTGTCTTGTTTCAATCCACCAAGTTTGTGATAATTTGTTATAGCAGCAACAGGAAAGTAATATAGCAGATGATCAATAGATATTTTAAATTCTCAAGATTTGAAAAGAGCCTTTGTGACTGTCTGCTCTAGATCCCTAATCTTGAATCCCTTTTTTGGTTACCCCTGTCAAAGGGGAAGCCTGTTGTGTATGTGGTATATGTGTTGCATTTGGGAAGAGGAGCACAATCAGGAGGAAATGGGAATGAGAAAACATTGTTTATTTACAATAGCTTTCTGGAGATGTAATTCATGCAATTCAACGGTTTTTAGTATATTCACAGAGTTGCGCATCCATCACCCCAATCAATTTTAGATTGTTTTGTCACCTCATAAAGAAACCCTCTACCCATTAGCCATCAGTCTCCATTCCTCTCTGTCCCCAACTCTTGGCAATCACTAATTTACTTTCTGTCTCAATGGACTTGCCCATTCTGATGATTTCATGTGAATGGAATCATGCAATATGTGGCCCTTTATGTCTGGCTTCTTTCGCATAGCATAATGTTTCAAGGTCCATCTGTGTTGAAGCATGTATCAGTACTTCATCTCATTTTAGTGCAGAATAATATTCCACTGTATGGATAGACCATATTTTGTTTACTTATTCAGTTGGTGGATATTGGGTTGTTTACCCTTTTGGATACTATAAATAGTACTGCTATGGACATTTGTGAACAAATTTTTTTGTGAACACGATTTCATTTCTCTTGGGTAAATACCTAGGAGTGGAAATGCTAGGTCAAATGGTAACTCTACGTTTAACTGTTGAGGAACTGCCAGACTGTTTTCCAAAGCAGTTATATTATTATACATTCCTACCGGCAATGTATGAGAAAGCATGTTTAGTAGAAATTCCTGTGGACCTCTGAAAGTATAAAGGACATAGAATGCAAATTGTGGGTGAGAAAGAGTGGCCTGGATATTCCAGAAGTAAAACAGCATCAAAAGAAAATGAGTGCCCAGACAGTTTGTGTGAGAACTCTGCAGTGACATCTGGATTTGTTTTTTTCTAGGAAACAGTTCATATTAGCCAAATTCCATTGGAGAGAGAAGACGCCAACCTTCCTCCCAAAATATTATGGGAAATACACACACACATATACATAAAGTATGAGTATCTTATTCCTGTACCTCCTTCTATCAAACCCTGTTCTCAGTATCTGAACCTTTTTTGTTTGAGGTTTATTTATTTATTTTTAAACATCTTTTTATTGAGTTCTAGTCATTTTACAATGTCATGTCAAATTCCAGTGTAGAGCACAATTTTTCAGTTTTACATGAACATATGTATATTCATTGTCACATTTTTTTTCGCTGTGAGCTACCACAAGATCTTGTATCTATTTCCCTGTGCTATACAGTATAATCTTGTTTATCTGTTCTACATATGCCTGTCAGTATCTACAAATTTTGAACTCCCAGTCTGTCCCTTCCCACCCCCCTCCCCCTTGGCAACCACAAGTTTGTATTCTATGCCTATGAGTCTGTTTCTGTTTTGTATGTATGGTTTTTTTTAGATTCCACATATGAGCGATCTCATATGGTATTTTTCTTTCTCTTTCTGGCTTACTTCACTTAGAATGACATTCTCCAGGAACATCCATGTTGCTGCAAATGGCATTATGTTGTTGGTTTTTATGGCTGAGTAGTATTCTATTGTATAAATATACATCTTCTTTATCCAGTCATCTGTTGATGGACATTTAGGCTGTTTCCTTGTCTTGGCTATTGTAAATAGTGCTGCTCTGAACATTGGGGTGCAGGTGTCTTTTGAAGTAGGGTACCTTCTGGATATATGCCCAGGAGCAGGATTCCTGGGTCACATGGTAAGTCTATTCCTCGTCTTTTGAGGACTCTCCACACTGTTTCCCACAGTGGCTGCACCAACCTGCAATCCCACCCTCAGTATCTGAAACACTCACACCATAGTGTAAATATCCAATAACCACGTCCAAAGTTTTTCTCTGCTTTATGTTTCATTTTGCCAGAGACCACAGCCTTAAGCCAAAGGAATCATATGTTAAGGGGATTTCAGAGATCAGTCAGAGGATGAAAAATTTATTTTCCAAAGTCCTTTATCAGCACTGTGGATATGGTCCTGCCCAGGACAATCACTTACTCACCCTTTCATAATGTCAGCCCTGATAAGAACTCAAGATGAAAGATATCCTTAATTAAAAATAAAGTCTACCTCTAGAGATGGATATCTTGCAAAAAAAAAATTCTCCAGCCCTATTTCTACTTACCTGTGTTGCTAATAATGATGATATAACCTCGATGTGAGTCAACATGGGCTGGCTCCAATTGTCAGCTTTCCTAGATGTTTATCTGCCTGCCATATTTTCAGAACTGACTAATGTCTCGTGAGTATTAATGCGATTAGGACTGAGGAGCGTTTGAGTTGGTTGGTGAGTGAAGTGAGGCTGGGGAGCTGGGTTTCACGTTGGCTTCCTGCCTGCAGAACTGTTGTTATCCATCATGTAGTCTGTAAATTCCACTTTGAAGGATGCTCACAAGGTCATTCACTTGTCTGGAGAGCAACACGCACTGTGAGTTAATACAGGTGATGATAGCAAGGGATGGAAGCCTGAATATATTTGATCTGCTTGATTTCAATGTCTGGAGTGATGACTGGATCTCTTTCCTTTCTAGATGCTGAAAAGATGTTTAATTCTATGGGAAAGTCCTTCAAAATCCACAGAAAAGAATTTGTCAGGGCTTCTTAATTATATGCAAAAGGCTTCCTCAGCATTGTAATGAGGAAACAACTAGAATCTTCCTATCATATTCTGGGCACACTCAGAAGCTTAACAATTCAGGGGAGAATATGGACAAAATACCTTTGGAACTTTCTCATCTGACTAAAATTAAATTTAGCTTCAGAAGGTAAAGTCTGGCAAAGGGTAGGTTTTATGTAGAAATAATTTTCTTCTCTAGCTCTAGAGATGACTTTAATAGTTGAAGGTTGAGATTAATTTAATTAAAGGCTCAATGTTGATCTTTTATTTAAAAAAAGAAACAAATCAATGTTGTTTGAATGGGCTAGGGAAGGTGACAGTCACATGGTCTTTTTAAAGGCCCTCTGATAGAGACATTTCTTTGGGGATTCCATCTATATTCAGCTGAAGGCAAAAAAGTATGATTTACTGGGAGTTTGCCATTTAAAGTAGATCAGTGTTTCTCAATGGGAGGCTATTTTGGCCCCCAGGGGACGCTTTGCCATGTCTGAAGCATTTCTGCACGTCACCCCGGGGGCTTGTTCCTGGCATCTAGTGGGTAGTGATGCTCTAGACATCCTGCAATGCACAGGACAGCCTCCCACAGCATCTGGCCCCAAATGTCCTTGGTGCCGAGGCTGAGAAACCTGGAGACAGGTGCACCGTGGCTCATGTGCCACTTCTGTCACTTGACAGGTAGGATTTGCAGTTATTTAGCCTCTACATGTTGCCTTTCTTGATGATTTCCTTTTTGGGAAGAATGATCACGTCTTCCTTTATATCCTGTTGGGTCCTGCATATATGTCTGTCATAGCACCCATGACACTTGATAGTACTCTTTGTCTGACCTTGGGCAATATATGTGACCTCCCCGGGCCTCAGTCTTCTCGTCTATAAAATGGGAATGCTAACACTACTAACCTCAGAGGGTAATTGTGAAGATTGAGTTAAGACATATGAAGTGCTTGTCACAGTGTCTCTCACACTAGGTGCTCAATAAATGGTAGCCATAGTAGTTGTTGTTTATGACTTAGGTAGCTGTTTGCCCCTGCTAAGTGATATGTGAGGCTTCTGAGAGCAAGAATTGTATCCGGCATATCGTAGGTCTTTGATGTTTATTGGATGAATGTCTGAATGAATCCCTTTAAACCTCATAGTCTTCATCTGTAAAATGGGGTTAATATTTCACTTGTTATTGTTACATTTAATAAGATAATGTAAGAGAAAAGGTCAATAAAGGACCTGGCACATAACTATTAGACACCCTTTCCTTGCCTTGGTACCATGAAAAAACCTTTATTATAAAAAGTTTTGAATCTACAGAAAAGTAGAAATAGAATAGTAAAATTAACACCCATACAGCAATCACCTAGATTTAACCACTGTTAACATTTAGTCATTTTTTATCTCTTTTCAGGGTTTTATTTTGGCTGTAGAATTTGAAGTAAATTACAGACACAATTTTACTTCATCCCTAAGTACTTAGCATGTACCTTCAAGAACACAGTCTCCTATAACCACAATGCTATTTTAATCTAACAAAATTAATAATAATTTAACATGTATTTCTCAACATCAGTAAATACTTAGTCTATATTCATATTTCCCAGTGGTTTCCAAATGTCTTCCACAGCCGGGATATTCAAACAAGATCCATATAAGAGCTTCTCACTAGGGAAACTTGTTTTTTACATTGCTACCCACTTCAAGGGCCAGCCTGGTTCTGTTGTTTGCCAGTCAGCAGGTTTGAAATTCCTTCAGTCAGTCAGGATAGGAATATACTTTAAGTTAACTCAATATGCAAACTTAAATGGATAAATTATTCACAACGGTTAACTACTCACTTTTTTTTTTTCCAGGATGGGCTGAAGACTATTCAGTTGTCATCTTCCTCTTGGTGCATTCGCAGATGGTAAGATGACTAGTGATAATGGGTCTTGGGTGATGCAAAGAAGATGCAAACTAGAGTATTAGAAGATCTGCCAAATGAAATGTACATAAGAGCAAAAAATAGCTCTGGGAAACACAGTGTAAGTCAATGAGAGAAGTGGAGTCAATGCACAGAGTGCAATTTGTGTACCACCTCTCCAGGATAAACAATCATTCCAACAGTATTCACAAAAGCCCAAAGAACACCTACGGCATAAGCAAGGGTAAGCAAGCATGTGGCACTGATCCATAATGTCACAGCAGCCGTGCGAGAGATTCTCTTGCTGTCTGCTTTTTGCGGTGCTAGATCACAAGGTTTTACTCCTAGACCAGCAAGTGAAGCAAGTCAGTTAGGGATGGTCTTGAGTGTCTGTAAGTAAAGTGGGTTTTATCTGGAAACAGTAGTGATCTATTAGTTGTCCTTGAGCAGAGGGCTGAAGTGATGGTGAGGAAGCATTCGAGAAAAATGAATTTTGCAAGGGCAAGCAAGATGGGCTGATTTGCATGAAGGACTAAGACGAGATGTCAGCTAAGATGTGACTGGGTTGATTCAGGATGAGGGACATTTGGGAGTAGAGATATTATAGAGAAACAGATGGAAAGTCAATTCTACTCTTCATCATTCTTTTCACTTTCCATTTGATTTGTGCTAGTTAGGTCTACGTCTTACTGATGTCCGCATTAGACTGCACACTCTTTGAGGGCAGAGCCCACTTCTCTAACAATTTGTACAGTACTTTGCACATGGTAAGTGCCTGATACATAAAATGTTTACTTTTGAGACACATTGGGTGCTTGTTAAGAAAGTGCATGCTTGGTTACATGTAAATCTTGTTTACAAAGGTTAATGTTCCCTTTGTGGTATGATCCGTGAGAAAACTTTATGGAGTATGAAAAGACTCAGATGCATGCAAAGATAAAATAGAAAAGCTAGATACATGAAGGGAAGATTAGAAATGGGCACCCAGAGAGATAATTTGAAGGGCCAGTGAATTCTCATTATCTAGAGAATTCTCATTATATATGAATGGTGGTTGTCAGGGGCTGGGGGTGGGGGAAGTGGGGAGACTGTGGTCAGAGGGTACAAACTTCCAGTTGTAAGATGAATATGTTCCTGGGAGCCAAAGTACAGCAGGATGACTGTAGTTATCAGTATTCAACTTGAAAATTGCTAAGAGAGTAGATCTTAAATGTTCTCACTATACACACACAAAGGTATTATGAGAGGGGATGGAGATGTTTACCCTATTGTGGTAATCATTTCAAAATATATATGTGTATCAAATCATCGCATTGTACACCTTAAACTTACGCAATATTACATGTCATTTGCATCTTGTTAAGGCTGGAAAAAGGAAAAGAAATAGAATTTTGGCTTGATTTGGGCAGAGCATAAAGGTAGATAGAATTCTGTCTAAAGTGGCAGCAAGAAGGTAAGCTAGAACTGAGGGAGCCCCCTGGAAGAAACTTTGGATGAGGATAGAATGGAACTAGTAGTTAATGTGCATAAATTTGATTTACCACCTGCCATGGCTCAGTGTAAGGGTACAGATCTGGGTTCGGACTCAGTCCCACTCCTCTAGGTGCATGACCTTGGGCAGATTAGAAAGGCTTTCAGACCTCTTTTCTTTTCTGTACAGTGCTAATAATTCTGTCTGCTTTTCTTGGATATAGATTGTAGTGTGTGAAGGCAGAGTTCTGTACAGTAACAACACCATAGAGAGTATCCACTATTATTATAGAAGTCCACTTCCTAAGGTGGGCAGTGCTCCCACCTCTACTGATGAGAGCATCCCAGCGACAATTGTGATCAGAAATGTAATTACCTAATGTGAAAAAAATGTAGGAGACAGGGATTGGGTTTTCTGTACTGGCTCAAGCAAAGCCATTCTCTCCTGACCTCCATCCGTCTCCTAACCCTCTTGGTCTATGTGGAAGTCTTCTGCTGCTCAGGGTCATGAGGCTATCCATGGCTGAAGCTTCTCCCTAACTTCTGCTTGCCAAAACCTTGCAAGGCTTTGTTTCCTGTAGGCATGCTTTCCAAGGTCAGTTCTGGATCTAGCCCACTGGCCAGAGGCATTTTACAATGAATAGCACTCTCCATTCAGATCCCTAGCAAGAACAGCTTTCCCTAACTTCTTTGGTCCCCAAATTATCTTTTATCTAAAGCACACTGTTCCTAAAGAATTTAGAGAGCTAGACATCTTCGTTTTCCCAGGAAAGACAGTTTCCCATCATGGCTGTCTACTCTCTAGAACCGCGGCCCTGCTCTCAAATTTTAGCGCGCATGAGGATCATTTGGGGCATTTAAAAACCTCATTTCCTGGACCTTATTATTAATAGATCTGGGATGTCCTGTGCTTTTAATAACCATCCCAGGTGGTGATAATGCAGGTGACACACGCATCACACCTGGAGAAATATGGAAGCAAGCCCACTTGCCCAAACGTCAGTCTGTGCAATTAGCTCTCTGGGAACTGGTTTCTAGCAAATTGAACAGGAGCTAGGAGACACTTCCCTAAAGAAAATAGGGTCTTTTCAGCATGGCTTCAGGATTCTGAATCTCTACAGCCATGTCTTGGTTCTGGGGCCATGGTCTTTATTATCAAACCATCTGCAGTCACCTCATAGCTTATTTGACATTTCACAAGAGGCTTTCACACACACACACACACACACACACACACACACACACACACACACACACACACACACACACATATGTGTCCATATATTTTTTTCTAATTCCTCACTTTGTTTACTTTAGCTTCTTAATTACAGAATGATTTTGATAAAACCTGCTCTGAATAATCAAGATGGTCTGAAGGAGATAGTGTGCTGGAGAGTCGCTCCAATCATACTCAGGTTAACTTGGAAAACTTCTTTTGTTTATTCATTCTTTGAACAAATTTTATGAACTATGGTAGTGACTATCAGACAGTGGTGCACGGACACAGACCACTCTCCAGGAACTTACAATGTTAGTAGAGGCATATACTCCTCCAATCACCACACCAACAAATGTAAAATTGCAACAGTGACAAAAAGCCTCTGAAAGTCCAGTAGCAACGAGGGGATTTGATCTCAACACAGACACCAGCATAGCTTCCCTGAGGAAGTGATCATTGACCTGAGATCCAGGTAGCCAGGAGAAGAAGGAAGAAAGAGCTCTCTAGGCAGTGGAATAACACATGAAAGATCTGAAACAGGAAGGCGTACGGAGAGCTGAGGTGTCTGAAAGATATTTAGCAGGTAAACTGATAAGATTTGGTGACACCTTGGCCGTGGGTCAGGATGTCAAGGACGATTTGTAGGTTAATGGTTGAAGAATGGTATCATTCAGGAAGTTGGGAAACACTGGAAAAGGAATCTTTTTGTTTGTTTGTTTGTGTCTTTGTCTGGGAGACTGGGACATCGGAAAGATAGCAAGTGGGTTTTGGTCCTGGTTAATTGGAGGTGCCCTGAGTTATCTAACAGGAGCTGATGGGCATGGGGCTGAGGAGGGATCTGGACTCACCATAGAGGACTGTGAGTCATGTGAGAATTGATAGTAAAGGAAGTGGTGGGTGTGGGTGAGATTTCCCAGAGACAGAGTAGAGGGAGAATCGTGGAAGTCTTAGGACTGAGCCCCGAGGAATCCTAATATGTAAAGGGCAGGGAGAGGAGGAGGAGCCAGCACAGAAGGTTGAGTGAAGCTCATTGTTCTCATGTGAAAAGTTTAAATATTGAAAGTCAAATGGAAGAAACCAGTGATCAGAAGGACGTTGAATGTGTGAGAGAGAAGGTTCAATAATGAAAAATGCCTAGAAAGGCAGGCGGGGATGGGATCCAGAGTCCTGTGTCTCAAAGGGCTTATGGTGGCATTGTCACCAAGTATTTTGCTGAATGTATGGCAGGAAACAGGTATTATCAGGGATTTCAGAGAGCTTTTAGTCTCTGAAGGGCTGGTGCACTTTGGTTTTGGCTTCCAACTTGACCTTTCTTGCCTGGGGAGGAGACGTCTCAGTGAACATGCAGGATCCATGCATTTTTAAAAAAAAATTAATTTTTTTAATTGAAGTACAGTCAGTTACAATGTGTCAGTTTCTCCTGAGCTGTGCATTTTTGCAGAGATCCTTTCAGGACCCGTAAGGGTTTCTATGTGAGAAAGTTCATCTCTAACATCCCCATCATCCTAACGGGTCATCCAGTGTCCACAGTGCTCGGTGCCCTGACTTGGCCTCCAAAGGAAGGCCTTGAAGAAGTCCATACTTGGCTTTTTCCTTTTCTATTTTCCTCAGCAGAATTATTCAGCCATCCGGAAATCCTATTTTAAATTCCATGATTCAGCTCTCCCTAGTGAAACATTTTAGCATTTGGGGGCAGTTTTTGTGGAAACATTTTGCAGGATGTGAAGTGGCAGCTGCCTCTTTTCAGACACCCTGATTCCAGCTGCATCAGTGTCTTGGGTTCCAAAAAGTGATCAGACCAGAGGGACTCATACTATAGACAGAAAACAAACAATAAATGTAATTCCACTAAAACTCTACTCATCCTATAATATTATTAGAGGAAGCATATACTTCTGGAATGGTTGTTGGAAAAGACTAAATGCTGACCCTGAAATGAGACCATATTTGGGGAGAAAGCTCAGAATTTGGGATAGAAGTGGGAAGTTCTAGGAAGGGGCACTGGGGTGAGAGCTGAGCCATACAAGATTATTTTTTTTAAAGAAAGAATAATCATCAAAAGACAGTCTGTGAGCAAGAGACATGCTGGGACTGGATTTTTGGACTGAGAGGCAGGAGGAGGGACGCCAAAGAGACAAGAAAGGCCCAGACCGACTGGCAGGTTGCAGTGGGGAGGTTTCTTCTGAGGACCACATGTAAGCCTGAGGCCTAGAGAACAAGGGACAATGTTTTGTTCATTTATTTCTGACTTTTTAAATGCCCAGGAATGTTAAACGAGGGAGTTCTGATCGAAACTCAGGGACTGGAACTAGTTTCAGAAACGTCCCCGATGTGTGAACCAGTACCAAAGGGAGCTGGAAGATGTGCAGTTGTGTGCCTTTTGCTTAATCTGTGTGTTCATCGTGTCCCGGGAGTCTCTCTCGTGGTTGTAGGTTATTTGTGGTGGGCTGAGCAGGTAGCTGGGGAGAAGGTTCTGATTTCCCAAAGCAAAGCTTTTGAAAGAGACATGCCCACTGCCCGCGATGAGAACACTGGAAACTTACCCAAGTGCCGGCAAACCAGTAAGGAGGCTTCGTCCTGGTTTGTTTGATCTGGGCGTATTTTGTCACCACCCTAATTAATTCCTATATCATCTTTTAAAATTTTATTTTTTATTGAAGTGTAGCTGATTTACAATGTTAGTTTCAGGTGTACAGCAAAAGTGATTCAGTTATACATGTACATACATATATATTTTCAAATTCTTTTCTATTATAGGCTATTACAAGAAATTGAATATAGTTCCCTGTGCTATACAGTAGGTCCTTGTTGTTTATCTATTTTATATATAGTAGTATGTATCTGCTAATCCCAAACTCCAAATTTATCCCTCTCCTGCCCTTTCCCCTTTGATAACCATAGTTTGTTTTCTATGTCAGTGGGTCTGTTCTTGGTTTGTAAATAGAATTTGTATATATATATATATACAAATATATATATATATAGATTCCATATATAAGTGATATCATAGGATATTTGTCTTTCTCTGTCTGACTTACTTCACTTAGTACGATAATCTCTAGGTCCATCCATGTTGCTGCGAATGGCATTATTTCATTCTTTTTTATGGCTGAGTAATATTCCATTGTATATATATACCACATCTTTATCCAGTCATCTGTCGATGGACATTTAGGTTGCTTCCATGTCCTGGCTACTGTAAATAGTGCTGCTATGAACACTGGGGTGTGTGTGTCTTTAATTCATATGTCATGTTGTATATAGCACCTAAGTCTTATTGATACCACTCATATACCATCATATACACACACACACACACACACACACATTTTTTTAACTTTACCATTATATATCCAAATGCCTATAATACCTCCTGGCACAAAATAGATTCACTGTCTCTCACTCCTTCTCTGTAATCGTCTATGTCTAATTCTTCTTAGAAATATTCCGTCAGCAAATGTTCATTTTAATGTTCCCTGCTGAGTACTCAGGCCTTCTCTATAGGCATCTCTCCCCAGGGTATTAATCTTTTGGGACACCTTACCCAGAGGAACTCATTTCCAACCGTATCTCACCCAGCAAACAGAGGGTTATGTTCTGCTGAGAGACCACGGCGAGCCCAGGCAACCTTGCAGCTGAAAACAACAACAACAACAACAACAACAAAAACCCTCTAGTCCAGAATTATCATTGGAAAGCAAGAATGACAAAATACATTGCTGTCCTACATCAGGAAAATGCAAAGTAGAGAGGGAAGAATGAGTATGGAAAAGGCAATGAACATAAAAAATGAATTGCAAGGAACCAAATCAGCATGCAAATGGTGAGGGAGCGCCTCACTGGCATCCTTCATCCTGACAGGTCTGCAGGCACAGCCTGCGCCTTCCCAAGGAGTCATTTCAGCCTCCTGGGGAGGAGGCGGCAGCCGCAGTCTGCCCAAGACAAATGCTTGTCTACAGGCAGGAGTGAGGGCACTGCAGCAAAGTATCCCTCACCGCGGGGGTTGGGGGGCTCTGCAAAGGGGAAGGGAGGACAGGAGATGGCACCGGAGGACTCCTGCCTGAAACAGTCACTTCCATCCATCTTCTCCCCGGGTCTCTGGGCATCCCCCAGCGGCTTGAGGGACAGGAGTGAACTGAGCTCTTTTTCTGTCCTTGATTTACAGAAGATGCTCAGGAAATGTTCGTCCTCTTCCCCCGGGGCCACGTTTCAGGCCTGGTACCTGCAGAATTTGTCTGTGTGATTTGGCAGCGGCTGTCCCACCTAAGGTGGCGTGAGCAACATGCCCGAGATTTTTTGCTGGGTGAATGCCACCGGAACCAAGCGGGGCCTGCCCAGGGGAAGCCGTCATAGCTTCTGTCAGAGAAGGAACAGAGTCGTGTGAGCCATCCTCCTGTGGGAATCTCTGTCCAGACGATCCTCGCTATTTATGGAAGGTCCACTCTGAGTCCAGCACTGTGGGTAGGGACTATGAATCAAGTCTACAGGACCATTTAGAACAGGGGCCTCTGCCTTCAAGGGTTTATAATATGGATGGGAAGAAGGTAACGTTGCCCCTTGAGAGATTATAAATGCTGAGCTCAGAAACAGACACACAACTCCAGACATGGGGGACACTGCAGAGCGCAGGAAGGGCTGTGACATCCTGGCACTGAAATGCTATACTCTTGTCAATGCGACAGAAGATGACAGTGTCTCTACGGGTGCAGCATCTCAGACTGAATTCAACCGATTTCGAAAATCTAATAAGGACAAATGAAAGCCCTAAATTTTTTTAAGCGTTCTTTTGTGCCAAACACTGTACCAGGCACGGTACCTCATTAATCCTTATTATACCCTGACAAGGATGAGTATTATATTATCAGCCACAGTTTACAGGTGAAGAGGCTGATGCTCTGACAGGCAACCCAGGGTCACATGGGTAGAGTCAGGAGTCAAACCCGGGTATTTCTGATGATAAAAACCAACGTTCCCTTTCGCAGGAGTGCTCGGCTACCTCTCACAGAATGCTCCAAGGAGCCTTTTCCCTAATAACTTTCCGACATGCATGACCTTGGAGTAGGGACCCAGAACCCTGGCAGAAAGGTGGGAAACTACAGCATCACGTGGACCTGGAGATCGTCCTTCTAAGCGAAGTAAGCCAGAAAGAGAAAGAAAAATAACATGTCACTTAAATGTGGAATCTAAAAGAATGACCCAAATGAACTTATTTATAAAACAGAAACAGACTCACAGACATAGAAAATAAATTTATGGTTAGCAGGGGGGCGAAGGGGATGGGGAGGGATAAATTGGGAGTTTGGGATTTGTAGATACTAACCACCATATATAAAATAGATAATAAACAAGGTCCTACTGTACAGTACAGCACAGGGGACTATATTCAATATCCTGTAATAGCCTATAATGAAAAAGAATATGAAATGGAATGTACATATACATATAACTGAATCACTGAACCTTCTGGCTGTACACCAGAAACACAACATTGTAAATCAACCATACTTCAATTAAAAAAATGGGATTAAAAAAATGCAATGGAACGATGCTATAGCTGGAACAGACCCCTGGTGTGGTAATCTGGAAATGGGGGCTGCTTTCCAATCCAGCCCTGGGCAGAAGAAGAGTGGGGAGGGAGCTGGTAGACCATGCTTTTGGGTTGACACTGTCCTTCGTTCAGGGAGGAGTTCACACCTTGGAGCTGGGTTGCCCTGCCTCGGTTAGTCCTGGGGCCCAGCGGCCACGTCAGTCTTCCTGCTGATGTCAGGAGCCTGTTTTGTAAAGATCAGACCCTCTTGCCTTGATCTCCCTGGGAGGGAGGATTGAGGGCCCAAAGATGAAAAGGAATTTCAGGTTCAGGACTGGAAATCTAAAGTGGTCAGAGGAGCTCCAGGGAATGCCAAGAGGATTTGGATGGGTTTTGAGCATCCATTCCAGCACTCAGCCAACCTAAGAAAACTGCTCAGAGTCTGGCCCTATCCAAGAGAGTCAGACTCTATAATACAAGGGCCAATAATCATGAGAACAGGACTTGGAAGCCACTGTTCTCTCATTAGGGGTCTCTGGTAGCCATTGTCAATCAATTGTTACCCTCTTTGAAATTGAACCCAGTCTTCTTGGCATTAGAAGTCTTTTCAACAGAGAGCTCGCAGAACATTTACAAATTGTCAGGGGCTGTCACTTGAAATTTATTTATTCATTCACTCATGTGACAAATATTTATTGAGCTTTTACTTTATGCCAAGCAATGTAATAGACACCAGGATATAACACTGGGAGGAATTGGAAAATATTCTTGTTCTTCAGAGTTTAAAGTTCAGTGGGAGAGCTATATGTTACTCAAAGAGTCATGCCAATAAATGCAAAACTGCAATGGTGACAAGTGTGTCAACGGAGAAGGATCTTGTGCTCATGAACAAAAGATTGTACCTGGTCAGAGTAATCAGGGAAGAAGTGATGGCCGAGCTGAGACCTGAAAGATGGATAGGGGTAAACCAGGTTGAGGGCAGGGGATGGAAGAACACTTGAGGCTAGGGGAAGAGCTGCCTGCAAAGTGAGGGAGCATGGTGAGTGTGAGGGTGTGGAGGGGACTGAGGGTGAGATAAGGCTAGAGAGACAGGTGCGGCCCAGGTTCTGCTGGGTTTCCTCAGCCCAGGTTAATGGGGTTTTGCTTTGATTTTGAGAGCAATGAGAGGCAACCAAGGAGTTTTCTGTAGATACAACGCGTGCTTTGAAAATCTCACTCTGGATAGAGTGAATGTGGGAAATAGATTGGGGGAATTCATTGGGAATGTGGGTGGACCAGTGTCCTGGACCATGACGTTACTGGCATTTTGTATTGTGGGTGGTGGTAAAATAAAATTCTGGAAGCCACTACTCTGCAGGCTTCTAAGGAAACAGGTCTGTTCTGGGGTTCTGAGTCAATGAAAAAAATTCAGTATTTAAAGGGGAGGGGCTTTAAGATGATCCTTAAATAATTTACTCCAATCTTGGGGCCTTGGTCAGGATGACAGAGGGTGGTCTAGGGTGATTCCACAACTCTGGCCCCAGAGGCAAAGAAGAATCTCAAGCATCTGTCTCAAGCATCTAAGTCGATGCTAGGGTCATGATATAAACCCACTCGTCCCCAATCCCATGCACGTTACTTGCTGAAAGGAAGGAGACACAATAAAGCAAATTTGCTTTTGAGGACTCATGACTGCCCCGAGGGGTCTATCCACACCAAACACATATATCTGCTAAGGCTTCATGGGTTGGCAATGACTTCGTTAAATCTAATGCCTCCTTTAGTCTCCACAAAGTCCCTCTCCCCAGTCCCCTCAAGCCAATGAAGAGCCTTCCCATGTCTAAAGATCTCTAGGATTGAAAACTCCCTAATCCTCCCTTCCCTACATTTTCCATGTTGGGTAAAGAGTTTAACAGAAGCTTCTGTCTCTATCCTTGTACCTGTGGATCAAGCTCAGAATCAAGGGCTTCTGAGAACATCAGAGCTCAGATACCTGGGACGTTGAGTGTGTTGTAGGCACCCTGCATTTAGAAATCTGACATATGAGCCGTGGAGAGCTGGTTCTCTCGGTTGCCACAGAAACCAAACCGAGCTGCATTTAGCATTAAATTACAGGGTACACACAGAGATGGAGTTAAACATTTGTCTACCACTGCTTTCTTCTTTTCTTGTTGAATTGAACCTTCCCAGCAAGTGGTAGCAACACCTGCAAAGCTAAACAGGGGCAGCAGAACAGATTCTGCCAAAGGAGTGGGGGTTCTGGAAGCTTCGTAAGTGGCAAGGACACAGGTTGTCTGCCCAAGCATCTCCAAGGCTTTAGGTCCTGCCGATTCAGAAGGAGTATCTTTGGGAGGATAGGGAAGAGAACGGGGTAGAGTCTAGGGCTATGGCTTCTGATACAGGTGGGTTTTGAGCACTTGAAACATGGCTAGTTCAAACTGAGATGCATTATACATATGAAACACATGCCAAATTTCAAAGGCCTAGTATAATAAAAAGAATGTAAAATATATCGTTAATTTTTAATATTTATTACATATTGAAATGATAGTATTTTGGCACACTTGGATTAAATACTGTATATTACTAAAATTAATTCCACCTGTTTCTTTTTTTTTTTTTTTTTTTACAATTTTTAGTGTTGCTACTAGAATTTAAAATTCAAACTTAAAATGACCAACGTGGCTCCTATGACATTTCTTTTGGAGAGTGATGCTTCAGGAACTGTTGTTCTAGTGTTGAATTGATTTGTCATCAACCAATGTTGTTTAATCTTGAGACATTTCCAATTCTTCATCTGCCAGATGGGGGTACTTACCCTGTCTAGCTTCTTCACAGGTTTACTAAGAAGATTTAGTTTGATCCTAGAGTGGATTCTGTAGTGACCTGTTCAGATTTCCCCTTTAGGGTCAAAGGACTTGTTCCCCCAGCTGCCGGAGTGTTGGCTACTGAAGACTCATAGGCGAGTCCGTCTTCAGGAACTGCTTGAAGCTGTTCTTTCAGATGGTCTGTGAAATGCAAGTGGCTCATCCAGTATCAAGCACAGGCAGGGCCAGATATCACAAGGAAGTGACGTGAGCAGGTGGCTCAGACCCTCTTGTCACCACTGCTAGTCCTTCCCCTTCAGCTGACATCCACGCCTGTGGCTGCAATGCAGCCTCCGTTATTAGCAGCTTCTGGAGGAGAAAAAAAAAGATCATGTTTGGATCACAGGTAGGTTGGCTTTATATGTGGGTGAAGGCTAATAGTGGACGGCTGCGAACTACCGCCCCACTTGCCGGCGGCCCATAAAGAGAGATGAGAGGAAAAACTCTCAGTAGGCTGAACTTTAGCGGCAGTCCTGTCACCCATTCTGTGTGGAAGGAGAATGGACCAAAGTCATAATATACATAGACTCACGAGGAACAGCGAATGGTCAGGGGCCTGGAGAGGAAAAGACTGAAAGATTGAGGGTGTGGGTCGGGGCGCTGGGGAAGAGGCATGTGGATGGACCTCTGAGAGTCAGGATAAAGAGTTAGGATGCCTGCGTTGCATGTTAACACCACTGGAGAGCAGCCATGGTGGGAGAGGCACCAAATAACTAAGTAGATAAAGTGACTCAGCCAGTTGTCATCAGCCAGCCTCTGTCTTCAGCCACCTCAGTATCTGAGCACTGGTGGCTGGGATCAAGAAAATCCACATGGCATACACTCTAAACCAACAACCACCATAGGACGCTGTAACCCCCGAAGACAGAATTTATGAATCCAGGAACCAAAGAGTGAAAGTAGGAGTGGTCCTGCACACCATCCCTCCTAGTGACTCACCTGTGGGATCTGTGGTCCCCAGCCCCACAGCTGTAGACTCTGTGGATCTAAAGGTGCTGGTTCCCGGAAGGGGGATGTTTTCATCACAATATACAACAAGGGCCTGCCATGCTCAAAGCTGTCATTGCCATCTGGTCTCTTCTGGCTCCTTGTACCAAGAGATCAGCAGCAAGGAAAGAAGTCATCAGGCTGGCAGGAGTCATTGACCCTAGAAATCAGGAGGAAGTAGTGCTGTTGTTATATAAAGGGGCAGGAGAAATATATTTGGCATTCATTTGCTCACTGGGGCATCTCTTGGTTCTCTCCTGCCCAATGTGAGGTAAATGGACCAGAGCAACAGTCATGGCCCGAGAGAGATGTGGTGACCAGGGGCTTGATCTCTTCAGGGATGAGGGTCTGGGTCATCCTACCAGGTCAGCTTCCTAGAACAACAAAGGTGTTGGCCAAGGGTGAGAGGAATCCAGAATGGATAATAGAGGAGGGAGATGTGAAATCAGTTGCAGCCTTAAGATCAGATGTGGTAACGGTGGTTTGTCCCACCAGTTTTCCTCCGGTAGTTCCCCTCAGTGAAGAGAGAAGCCAGGATAGCATAGAAGATGCTTCCGGAGGGGTCACATTTACCATATGAAGCACATGATCTGGGTAGTACAAAAGGATTACATGAATATCTGGGAGGGCCTTTAGGAATCCTTGAGATGTCCTTAACTTTTCAGATGAGAAAACTAAGAATCAGAGAGCTTAAGTGACTTTCCCATGGCTGCCCTGCTAGAAAGTAGCAGAACTGGAATTTAGACCCAGGCTTCAGTCTGACTCCATGTCTGGGGTTTATTCCCTTCATCAGCTCTGGTTCTCTGATGTCAGTGACTACGGCAAAGATGCAGGAGTGGGTAGGAAAGGGGATGCTCAAGTTTGCTTAGAGGGTCCTGACCAACCAGCTGCTCCTCCTGCACAGCTCTGAATTCTACTCACCACTCAGGACCTTAACCCCCATTTCCAGGGGGTCATAGCCTTTGTCCTAGGGTGGTGCTGCTCAAACTCCAATGTGCAGACGAGTCACATGGGATCTTGTTAAAGTTTAAATTCTAATTCAGCAGGTCCGAGGTAGGGCCTGAGGTTCTGCATTTCTGGGTGTTGTCACTGCCAGTCCACAGATCACACTTTGAGTGGCAAAGTATTAGAGAGCAGTTCTCAGATGCTGGAGTGCATCAGAAACACCAGGGAGCATATTCAAACTACTCACCCTCAAAGATGTATATTTGGTAAGGTGTAAGGTTAGTGGGTGGACATCTCTAGTTTTAACAAGGGCTCTTGGTCATTGAGGTAACCCCCAGTGTCTGAGGATCATGGTTCTATAGCCGTGACCTTCACCGTTGCAGTCCACATTTGTGTTCATGATTAAGCCGAGCAGGCAGCACATGACTACTGCATGCAGAAGAAAGAGGCACAACTGTAGGCTGGGCATCGCTGGGGACACAGCTACTGGAGATGCACTGAGTGTTCAACAGGCACTGGGCACCAATAAACATAGAAAAAATCCAAGGGACATTGAAAAATTAGCCTTAAAAAGTTATAGTTTTATTAAAACAATCAAAAGATTGAAATAAAATATGGGGTTATTTATAAAATGTATTTTCAAAGTAGTCTAACTTTTACAGTAATTAAAGAGTTCGATCCCCCTCAGGGTGATGGAGATTGATGGGGTACTTGTGAGTTGCACAGAAGACCATTTTGTGGTTGTTATGATTCTGGCAAGACTGAGATTGAGACTGTAGATTCAGGCTGTGGGCACTGAGGGTTCTGCTTGAGAATACAGTTTTGTCCTCTGAGCTTCATCCCAGAGCTTGTGTAAGATGTCAGTCTAGATGGCATCACCATTCTGCTAAATGTCTTTCTTAGTCTATTGAGGGTGTGAACGCCCAAATGGGTTTCTCAGTGATGTCGGGTGAGGCAAAACAGACCTACCTCCCCTCACCTGTCTCCAGATGGTTCACCTACTAGCCAGCCTGCTTCTCAGAAAGACACCTTCTGTCTCCCCCACTGCTCGCTACTGGCTGCTTGGCTAAAGGAGGTCCTCCATGCCTGACAGAGGAGAAGGTTCTACTGCCTCAGCACAGGGTGGGCTGGGCATGGAGAGTGAGTAATGGAATGTCCCCGAGAAATCCGCCCTCCCTGGCAAATGTGCACGCCAACTTACACCTACGGAGATTCTGGTTGCCTTTGCTTGAACATCAGAAGAAAATCAGATTAACCTTGAAGGGAGGTGCTGCTGGCAGGACAGCCGTGGCGGCAGGCTGCTGTCTTCCCACAGCGCCTCTCAGCACCGGGGGCTGCAGGCACGGTGGTACCCTCACACAGCTGACCTAGGACCTGCCACACAAAGCCTCGGTCACGTGGCCGGCTTCAGACTCCCCAGTAACGGTGCAGGGTGCAGGTCGAAGTAGCAGGGGAGAGGAAGAGTCCTGCAGCATGGAGAAACCGCAAGGAGAACAGGAGGCAGCGGGGTGGATTACTGGAGCTGGAATTCAGCCAGAAGAGCAGTGCTGGTGCCATTCTCTACTGAGGGACATGGCCCAGATGCCTGTGGACAAAGCTCCATGGATGGGGCCAAAGACCTGGGTTTTGCTTATGCCCACTTTTCACCAATTTTTATTTTATTATTTTATTTTGTATTTTTTTAGCTTGATTGATATATAATTGATGCATAATATTGTGTAAGTTTAAGATAGGTACAGTTCTAGATCTAACATTTAAGTCTTTAATCCATTTCAAGTTAATTTTTGTGAGTGGGGGTCCAAATATATTCTCTTGCATGTGAATATTCGGTTTTCCCAACACCATTTATTGAAGTGACTGTCCTTTCCCCACTGAGCATCCCTGACTGCTGACCACCTTTTAAAGACATCTGGTCCATCTCCTGGTATTCCCTGGCACTTCCCCCAAGTTCTTACTCCTTATACTTCTGTTTGGGCCCCTGTCACCTTCCTTGAAGATTTTTGTCCTTTGTGCTCCTTTTGCTATCAGTAGTTTGTTTTATGAAATAAATTACCTAATTAATTAAACAACTGTTGAGGCTGTGGACCTAAATTTTGCCATGTACCACATTGGGAACTAAGTGAGGAAAACGATCCACCCAATGACCAAGTAGAGTTTGTTGAATGAATGAATGAAGTGATAATAGCTGCCCTCCTCTGGGTGCTCACTGTGGTCTCAGTACCTTATTATCTCAGCTCATCCTTACAGTTTTCCTACCAGGAAAGCACTTCTTTTATGCCCATTTTACAGATAAGTAAAGTGAGGTGCACAGTGTTTATGTGAGGCTGTAGAGCCTCCTTGGATGGAAAATGGTGGCCCTGGGCATTTTTCTATCTCTAGGCTGTGAGGCTGTAGTTCCACTTCCAAGGTCCTTTACTAGGGGTGGAATGAGAGCAAAGATCAATGGAGTTCCAATAGGATTTTTTTTTTTTCTTTAACAGATGAACATTCAGAAAAAATTGAGGAAACTTCACCAATTACAGAATCATTGTGTTAGTGATCGCATCTCTTTATTAGAGTGGATTAGAAATAAAACTCTGAAAATAACAAGTTCTGATGTCATTTGGGGGAGGCAGTGCATAGGGAAAGAAGAAATTAAGAAAGGACCCCAGGGAGCTTGTGTTCTTTTCAGTCAGTCTTGAGGGGGATAGGACCCCCCACGAGACCAGTAGAGGGTGACAGTTTCAGCTTTTTAAAACTTGAGATATAGCTCATATATAACATTATGTAAGTTTAAGATGCACAGTTAATTGATTTGATATATTTATATACTGCAATATGATTTCTGCTGAAAGAGGCCAGAAGAGTGGATTTGATTTCAGAGACCTTGGAGAAGAAAGAGGCACATGGGGAGCTGCTTCCCAGATGTTTAACTGGCAGGAAGCCCTCCTGGATGCAGAGACGCCAGGATATTGAACCTCCTTTCATTGGACTTGGGCTCCAATAGGGAAGATGGCATTTGAACACAAACAGCTACTCTTCAAAGTATAGTGCAGAAGAGAGGGGGGCTGGTAGCCAAGCTGTAGTGAAGAAAATTCTGCTGCAAAATTTCTACTGCAGACAAAGAGAAAGACATTTGAACTGCATGAATTCTGTTCAGCCATTACTTGATGTGAGAGAATTCTGTGCTGGATTAAAATGTGGCCACTGTGAGACGGAGGGCAGCCTGGTCACCCTGGGATCCTCAGCTGAACTAGGAGTCTCTAAGGCTTCCTTCTGCTCTGAGTTGGAGGGGAGAAAGCAAACAGTAAAGGAGGAGAAAGCCATGTGCTGTGGGAGCTTTGCTAGCGTTTTCCTGGGAGAGGCGACTGGTTCACCATCTGAAGTGGGGAATTGGTACCAATTTTACAGGTGGCCCATTTTCCTCTCCCTGTGGGGGATCTGACCCCTTCAGGCACTGAGCTGCTTAGAAACAGCACTGTGGTTTTCAAACAGGCAGATTTCAGAGCCAGGAGGTGGCACTCTTTCTCCTGAAACAAATGGACGCCCACAGCTTGGCTTGAAGACGGCGCTGGGGATGCAGGCAGAATGAGATCTCTGTGGTCGGCAGGCATTCAAGGGGCCAGGGCAACATGGCTTGCCAGGCCTGCCCCTCAGGCTTAACTATCCCTCACCTGGATGCACCCTGTAGGGTTCAGCTGGGCTTGTGCTAGTTCTGACCAAAGCCAAGGGGCAGAGACCCCTCCCCTGACCTTAGCACTAGCTGCTGCATTTGTAAGGGAATCTTCAGTGTCACAAATGATTGCATATTTACATCATGATAGGGAAGAGACACCATTTCTGATAAGTGATAAGAATTCACGTGGGCAGGTGAGGAGTCCAGGTCATCCTGCCATGTGGGGTGAGACAGTGTTCCATGGAGAACATTAAAAACTCAATGAAACCCACCCCCCCAAAATGAAACACTTAACGATACAATCTAAGGTAGGAGGGTTCTGGGAAAATCCCTTATCTGGAGGAGCTGGGTTTTACCTGGGAAATGTTGCAGTTTTTCCAGAGAAGAAAAATCTGAAATTGGGTCTCCTTTGAAGACATAATAAGCAGAAGCAAGCAAGCAAACAGACAAACAAACCAAAACAAAATAATGACATAATAACACAAAAAGATCAGCAGATTGGAATTCAGGAATCTGGTAAGGAAACAACTGGCTATGTGCCTTTAGGCACATTCTTTCCTCTGGTTCTCAGTTTCACTTCGATCATCAGTAGCAGTTAATGGCTAAGATCTCTTCTAACACCACATTTAATAGCATGCATATCCTTGTGTGTGATGCAGGAAAACGGACGTGTTTCTTGGGATGTGCCCCACCAAGTGTGGGTCCTTGGCTTCGCGCAGGAAAGAATTGAAGAGCGAGCCACAGTTGAGTAAAGGTAGACTTATTCAGAGAGATACATTGAAAGGCAAGAGAAAGGCCACGAGGTGTGGGGGTTGGGTGCTCAGATTAAAAGTAGGCTCACGCTCCATAGACAAGAGTATGGCCCGCCTCTGAAGGGGGAGAGAGAGAGGCCGTGAAGGGCAGTTTTTATGGGCTTAGTGGCTTCATATGCAAATAAGTGGAAAGACCAGTCTAAGTAGCCTGGGGAAGGGGCTGGGATTCCCAGGAAGCTGGCCATTTCCCACTCTTTGACCTTTTGTGGACTTGCGCCTTGGGACTGCCATGGCGCCTGTGGGCATGTTACTCACCATGCTAACATATTACAATAAGCATATAATGAAGCTTAAGTTCAACTAGAAGTTAAATCTCCCATCATCTTGAGCCTCAAGGCCTCCTGGGGGTTGAATCTTTCACCATTTTGATGTTAATTGCTGTAGCATTCCTTGAGTGGCTGTGCCCTGCCCCCTTCCTGTCTCAAGAGTGAGAGAGAGAGAGAGAGAAGAAGAGAGAGAGGGAAAGAGAAAAAGAGACAGAGACAGAGAGAAAAGAGAGAGGCAAGCTCTCAGATAAGGAAGGAAGTGTGCCTTCTTGGGGACTGAGCAAACCTCTTCACTTTGTTCCATTTGAATCACTAAAGCTCATAGTGACCACACTCAGAGAAGAAAGCCACACCACCTTCACCCTTCTGGGAAGCAAGGTCCTTCCCTCAGAAGCGTTATAACCAGCCTACATGCACTTATGACCTTCATTTGGTTGCTAGAACAGCCATGTGCCTCCCATCAAAACCCATGTCTTTCGGCTTCTGGGGGACAACTTCAACAAACTGAGTTCCTGTGGGGAGAGAGGGTGAGCTCTTCTTTGCTCCTGGGGCGCTGAAGACATTTGGTAGCGGTGAGGAGAGAGGAAGCATGGCGGAGGACAGGTCGGTGGGGGATGGAGAGTGCAGCATTACACCCCTACTCCATAGGCCTGGCAGTTCATCAGCCATCATCAGCCATCAAATATTATTGATTGATTATTTACTGCATAACCTAGGCAGTGGGGATGCAGTTGGAGCCTTACAGGTTCTTTGCTCTCAAGGAGCTCCCTGACTTGCCAGGAGGAAATAGAATCTATGTTTCCTCTTCGGCTCCAAACAAGCAAATGCAGGCCCTGGGGCTCACAGAGTGCCCTGCACAAAGGGCTCCCCTCCCCACACCCCCTCCCCCTGCTTGATGACTGGCCAGACACAGTCAATAGCAAAAAGTATACTCTTCAGACCGAGGGACTCAAGCTTTGCGTTTGCCTTGCCCAGCCCTGGTATCCAGATGATCACCAGGCCGCCATGTTGAAGGTTTTGTTTGGCAGGAACGTGCTCTGATTCCTTAACTGTAGGCTTTGGGGGACCAGGCAGCTTAAATGCAGCAGCTCTTCAGCACCCTCAGCAGTGTCAGGCTGTGAATGCTCCAAGCCACCCTGAGGCAGGTACCCTGGGCAGTGGCCGTCCCTTGGATAGGATGCTGCAGCGTGTGCTCTGGGCGTGGCCGGCCCTGGCGGCTGCAGGACACACTGAGCATCGCCTGCCTGCCGCAGGGTGAGCTGCTGACTCATTGCTGCAGCCATGTCGCCTTCAGCAACTGGAACAGCTCTGGGGAATTCTTTCATATTTTAAAGGACAAGGCGATGTTACCTCTGGAGGTGGCAGAGGAGAGCAACAGATGATGTTCCAAAACCCGACTCTAAACAACAGCTGTAGCAGAGCATTTCCATCAGAATTCTCAGACAGAAACGTTTTGATCCGACCGGGAAACCACTTTAGGGCAGCTGTTCCATCAGTCAGCGTGTGTGTGTCAGACATCCACCGTGTGCCCAGCGCCTATTGTGGGCCTAGATAGGAAGAGGGAAAATGGGAAGTGAAAGGTGGTGCTTGCCCACTTGGGAACGGTGACATGGCTGAAACTTAGAGAGTCTTCCTCTGTGCCCGGCACAGCATCGTGGATGCACTAGCCTGTGAAGTCTCATGGCGAACCTGTAAAATGGCTATATTATGTCACCTATCCTACTGTAAGTTGGGGAGCCAGGATTTGAACCCGCATCAGTTCAGATTCAGACTCTCTACCACGGTGCCATACTGTTATTTGGAAGGCGGAACCAACGGAGGTGCACGTGGCCACTGGAGAATCATAAAGCACTGAATGATAAATCATGCTCATAATGTCAGCATTTATGATGAGTCCAGAGTAAATCCCTATCCATCCACAGTCCTGGGGCAGCCGAAGTGTGCAGATATGCTTATGTTTAAGCAGATATTGAGCCTGTGGAGGGACTTTGCTGAGAGTCAAGAGGAGAAATGGTCAGGTGGGAAAGTGGGAGCTATGGGGAAAGGGATAGGAGGGCTGAGGCAATCAGGTGACCTGTGGGTCTAGACCATGATGTGCCTAGGATGGCTCTAGTTGTTGGGGAAAAGGCAGGAAGATAATTAAGCATATTTTTTGCCCCTTGGGAATTTAGTCTAGTTGGATTTAACATGACCAATCAATTGATTTAGGAGCAATAGGCAAAATAGGAGGAGAAAGAGAGAGGAATTTTAAGAGGGATCAAGGGCCCATGACTGTCCTGTTGGGTCCTTAGTGGGTCAACATCTGCTTTAAGGAGGAGTCCATGGGCCGTTTTGTCAGATGATACTGACAAAGACTCAAAAGCTCTTTTGTTTTCATTTAGAGGCGCTGGTCATGCATTTGTGGTGGGGCTGATCAGAGTGACTTGAGTCCCTCTGGTTTCCAAGACGGTAGATCCTCTCGGACAGTTGTCAAAACAGCTGCTCATATGAAACCCAGGAAACACCTTTGCCTCTCAGCTGGTAACTAGATGCTTCCAGGGCACAAATGCTCCAGCTCTCTGACCCAATTCCCAATGTTTTCCATGCTTTTCAAAATAACTCATTTGAATTATTTCTCAAGTGATAAAGTGATGGCAGATTCCTGTTGATCCACAAAGAACTGGGGAGATAAGGCTGCAAAATATGAGGAATGATAAGTTATCCCAGAAACAGAAGGACTTGTATCTTTAAGGACTGCATGGTATCAAAAAATGAGTTGTTCCAATGCCCCCAGGGAATGTTTATGAGGTGTTTATCAGGTGGAGGAGGACAACATGTGCAGAGCAGGTGTGGCCCATCCAGGGACCTCTGCGAGTGGAATTGGGGGGGTGGGTTTGGTGGGAGCACAGGTGGAAGGAAGAGGCTAGAAGGGTTTTAACAGTGGGGTAGTATGATCGCATTTTCCTTTTAAAAAGAGAGCCTGGAAGTAGTGTAGAAGGAGAGGGAGAGGAAATGAGGACCAGCCAGGAATTGACTGTAATAACCTGAGTGGGACGTGATAAGCACCCAAGTGGGGTGGTGTCAGTGAGCACGAAGAGGGGTCAGACGGGGCAATAACGAGGAGTTACACTTGACTGTGCTTATAAATTGAACACGGAGAAGGAGGAGTCCAGGAAGGTGAGCATCCAGGGGTTTGAGGTCCTGCTGAAGTTCTTTGAAATGTTTTAATCTTAAAAACGTATGCAAGTTTGCATAAAGATAAACCAGTATTTGCATTCTTAGGAAGATGATATTTAAAACCATTTAAAAGACACAACCTTCCTTTCCAAAGCTTCAGAGGGAACCAACACCTTGGGAAAACGCACTGTGGTTGTACGCGGTTTCCAATGTCCCCTGCAAGTACATCTTTTGAGAAGCGTGAGCATCGCCCGTGATCTGGCTGCTTCTCTCCTTGCAACGTTCACGTGGCCAGACTGGGCTACTCACTTCCCAGCCCCCAGCCTCATCGTGAGTATTCTGCTGCTCTGGTTTTGCATATGTTTAAGATTCCCTTCCAGTCTCTGGCCCATCTTCAAGGCCCAAGTCGGATGCTCCCTCCTCTGCCCGGCCTCCACAGCTCTGTCTGACCTCCTTCCATGTCCCTCCTCTGAGATTCTGCAGACTTGTTTGCTCCACTGCTTTTTTTGGAATTTAATCATAGATGAGATCATAAATAAAAACTGCTAAAAAAAATGATGGTGGCTCTCACTGTCACGGCCTTCAGAGCTGTGTACTTTGTTTTTCAAAGCTGATTGCAAGTCCTACGAGGTCAGGGGTTGTGCTGTTGACATTTTACTTGTCACAGCACTCAGCTCAATGACTACTTTTGGAGCAGACGTGGTCATTCTGTATACATAAAACAAACATATTAAAATGGACATTAAATTTAATGTCTATTTCCATTAAATGAAAGCTTTTACTACCTCAGCAAGACACATTTAAATATCAAAGCCAATAGCTTTCCGCCCTATACACCCTTTTTACTTTTGTTTCCTTTGACGGGACCAGTAAAAGGTATGACCAGGGTCATTTCAGGGGGCTGTCATTCTGCTATTGTGAAAGTGTAAACACTTTTTCAGGCCAGCCTGCCTGAGTCAGTTCACAGCTGTTTAGTGAGACATTTCTCCGCTTGCAAAATCAAAAGGCAGAAAAGCTAAGAGAGGTGTAATGGGAAATTTCTTTCTAAAGAAAAGACCCGTGTCTTTTCCCGAAGCCCTCCTCCCTGCCCTGCTCCCTCCTTCACCAGGTTAGGGGTCCCCAGCAGCTCACACTTCATTGCTACTGCGTGTTTGCGCCTGGGAATGAAGCTCCTCCAGAGAATGCCTGTATCTACACAGCTCATGATCATGTTCTTAATAAGGCAAAATCTCATCAAAGAGTGCACTGGGTTCATGTCTTGAAAGAACATAGGAAAAGAGAACTGAAAAATGGGCCAGAAGGAGGTAGGAGACAAGGATCATGGGATGCTTTTTTGTCCACTAAACCTCTGAGTTTGGTAAACATGGAATGGAAAAAAAATGGAGAAGGAAAAAAATGCAGAGACTTTCTGGTGAGGCTGCTGATGCAAACAGAAAGGGGGGAAGTCACTTACCAAGTCCAGAAGGGAAACATGGAGTCAATGGCTGGGGCTGTGCTTTGGAGGAAAGAAAACAGTCTATCTGTTAAGTGGATTTAGAGTCAGAAAGTAAATGGAGCCTTTAGAATTAATTTCATCTCCTTTTACATCCTCTTGGAACCATTCAAGTTCTAACTAGCAGGGCTCTGGGTAATCTGTTGGATCTCTAAATCCTGTGAATTTCACCTTGCATGAGTTTCCCATGGCAGCTGTAACAATTTAACACACACCTAGTGGCTTAAAACAATTACAGTCCTGCAGGTAAGAAGTCTGACATACACCTCACTGGGCTAAAGCCATGGTCTTGGCAGAGCTGCATTTCTTTCTAGGAGAGAGACTGTTTCCATGCCTTTTCTAACTTCTAAGGCTACCTGCATTCCTTGGCTCACGGCCCCATTCTTCTCTCTGCAGGGCCAGCAATGTCGCAGCTCTCTGACACTACTTTCATCATCACTTTTCTTTCTCAGATCCTCTTATTCTGCCTCCTCCTTCCACTTTTAAGGGCGCTTGTGATTACTGTGGGCCCACCCAGGTATTCCAGGATGACCTCCCTACTTTAAGGTGAATGGAAGTTTCCGTTATCAACCTTTATCCTCCTTTGCCTTGTAAATGATCATAGTCACAGGTTTTAGGGATGAGGACACGGGCATCTTGTTCTGGGACATTATTCCATCTAACACAATCCCTGGTGCCATTACCCAAATCCAAGTCACCGTTACCCTTACCTGGATGACTGCAAAAGCTTGGAATTTGGAGTCAGATTGCCCACATCCAGATTCTGGCTCCGTCTTTTACTAGCTTTATGATGGATGGGAGGAAGATCTTGGCCTCAGTTTCCTATCTGTAAACGGGGAACTGACACTACTTTATTTCATGAAATTGTTGTGAGGATTAAACACATACTTGGCATCTAGCAAACGCTCGGTGTTAGCTGTTATTACCACTAGCTGATCTCACTGCCCACACTCTCAACCTGACATCCTCCGTGTACTGAAGCCATCTTCCTTACACACAGATGATCATGTTTCTCTTTACCATGCCATAACTGTCATTCGTGTTATGGTCTTTGCTGTCCAGCCTCTCTCCACATCTGCGTCATAATAGATGATTTGAAGTCCCCTGAATGCAACAGATGTTTCATGCCTCTCTGCCTTTGCATATGGTGTTCCTTTTGCTGGACTTCCTTCTTTCCCTTGATTGTGTGTCCAAGTTTACTCATCCTTCAGAGCCAGTTCTCCCACATCCTGGATAAAGCTGATCACCCACTCACCTCTTCTGTGGCAGTACATGTCCCTGAGTGCACCACCCAGCCTGGCAGCTTCTCACAGGCGGGGACCACATTTCAGCTCTGCCTTCACACCTGACACATACCAGATACTCAAGAAAAGAGTGCTTAGAGCCTGTGAGATGGAAATTTATAAGTTTTTGAAATTTATTAATATATTTTCCCTCATGCATTCCTTTACATGTTTCCCCTCCCATGCTGACAGAGGCATCAATTTGCTTCAGGGAGTGTTAAACTTTTCATAACAGGAATGCAAGAAGAAAAATATTAAATATCTAGCTTTTGACACCCAGAGTAGAAATTACTTTAAAAAAATCTTTTAGTTTATTTTTCAATAAATTTTGAAAATCAAGCTTTACAAATGAGAAAAGTTTATAAAACTTCTTAGTTCTTTTAGATTAGTTTAGACCAGGTCTTAGAGATTCTTACATAAAGGTAGAGAGGACACTGTCCTCTGCAGCTCACCTGAGCATGAAGTGTTGTGACCTTGAGAAGAAGACAGATAAGTTGTAAGGAACTTCTTCTCCATAAGTTGTAGAGGAGATAAAATAGAAATCTCCCATTTGGATCCTAATGAATTTTTGGAGTGAGGGAAGGTATAGGGGCGGTGAGCATCTGTGTCATGATTCCCAAGACAGAAGTCAGGGGCATTTGTCATTTTCCCAGTTTCCTCTTGGGACTTGGAGGAAACTGCCCTGAGGTTGTTCCCTCTATCATATGAAACAGTAATATCAGAGTAAAGTAAATGGTGGGTTATGATTAGGCAGTGGAAAACCTTGAGTCCAGCTTCCCGAGATCTTTCTCTGCTCCCAGATAAGAAGCAGAGAAAGGAGAGAAGCAAGCAGAATTCAGAAGTTGCTCTTTGCCCCGTTGACTGATGCAGAAAGCAGTTGATAGTGTAGGGGGCTAGAGACCCTGTAGTGAAAGCTCTATGGTAGACTCCTGGACTAGGGGGTCAAGTGGTCATCATAGCCAGACCCCAGAGAGTCACACCATGCTAGTGTGAGCTGATATGGGGCCAAGTCAGCAAGGAGGTTCACTGGGATCAAACAAATGAAAAGGCAGACTATGAGTCTGACCAGCTGCTCACTTTGGCTGTGGGCTTTGGCAGGAAGAGCACTGACCGGATGGACAGGATCCACCATGGCTGCCGGAGGCCCAGGAGGATGTGAAGAGAGGCATCAAGACCCACATGCAGATCTGAGGTCTCTCCACCCAATGCCACATTCTCTGCCATATGTACAGACACTATCTTGGGTGGAAGAGATGGGAAGGGGAAGAGCTCAGAGACATTCAGCATACACCTGCAGAAAACTTTTACAGTGGGAAGGAGACTGTTTTCAACCAAAATGATTGATAAATCATTAACTGGGAAGTTAAACATTTTTTCTTCTTGCTACACATTTTTCGTTGACTATGTTACTGGACTAGCAGTGAGTTCAGTGTAGGATCAGCCACACATGAAGTTTGACACTGAATCACTGAATTCTTATCGTATAATCAGGGCATTTAGCAGTCTTTCTATTTAGTCCTTGGAGATAAGAATGGCTTGATTCCTTGGGCACAGCTGTCTAGAAGTGTCATGTGTAGCAAATTATCTTCTGAATCTCATTCCTATTGGAACTAACAGCTTATTTGGGCCCCATGTGTCCCTCCTTGCTGCTTTTACTGCTGGTGTTTTATTTTTTCCTTTGCTCCATAGAGGAAAAATTGATGTCAAAATTAAGTTGGGATCCTAAACATTTTAAAGGCATCCTTAAGACTGTTCCCATTTTGCAGATGGGATATAGTTCAGAATGTCGCTTGAAAGCTGGTTGTTGGGAACTCAGAAGGGACTAGTTTCACGTAGAAATAGTGTATTACTGATTAGATTCCTACACATGCATAGCTCAAAATCCAAGTGAAATACAAAACATGTGAAATAAATAGTTAAGACCATAATGGTGCCATGCCAAAGATTAAACAAAGCAGAAAAAAAAAAAAGAAATTAAATTAAGCCATGTTCATTTTGAATGCTAGTGTTTTAGAGAAAACACATTTAATTAAAAAGGGATACGAGGTACAGGAAGATGCTGAAGAGGGTTTCGCAGCAAGTTTCAGGGCTTTACTGCTCTTTGAAATATGATTTTCATTTGAAAGTCTCCAAATTTTCTTTCTCTTGTTATTGTTGCCAGAGGCATGAATCTTATGCATTATTTGCTATGATAATAGATTTTGCATTATTTAGGAATGAGTAGGGAAGGGAGATTGGGGAGAATTTCCATTATGTGCCAGGTCCTGACCCATGCATTTGAGACACAGCAGGGGGAAAAACAAAGTTTCTGCTTTTGAGAAATTTTCCTTCTTATGAGGGTTTTCAGATAATAAATGGATGAAGGGCATATGCATTATACATTTCCCAACAATAATACATATTAATATGTGACATACAAATTTCTCAATCATATACAGTACATATAATATATAATAAAATATTAAGTAGTGATAAGTGCTTTGAACAAAATGATTGGAGTAAGAGATTAGACTTTAGACGAAACGCTCAAGAAAAATCTTTTTAAGGGAGCTGATAACCAATAAAATTCCTCAAAGAAATAGCAGGGCAATCAATGTAGATATGTGGGAGGAAAGACATTTTAGACAGAGGGAACTTTGAGCAAAAGTACATCCTTAAGCAGGGATGTACTTGGGCATTTTCAAGGAGCAGCAGACATTTAGTGTGAGTGGAGGAGGGTTAGCAAGGGAAACAGTGTAGAACATGAGGTCTGGGAGGTAGAAAGTCCATGGAGAGGAATTTGGGTCATATTCTAAGTGTGATTTTTTTCCTGTGTGTGAAATTCTGTTTTTCCAAGAGTATTGAGACAGAACTGGGCACAAGACAAGGAAAGCCAGAGTTACATGCATTTGATATTTTGTGGTAGAAATCACTACACTCTTGGTGGTAAAAAAATGATAAAAGAGGGAGAAAGTGTTTTTGTCTTACTCCTGAGTAAGTAGGTAATAAAGGCGAGGTAGAGGTCATTAGTGAAGGTAGTGGAGGGTCAGATAACTTCCAGCACTGACCACCAGATGGCGTGGTTAGCCAGGGACAGCTTGGTTGCTGTCAGAGCAAACCCAGGGTGGGGAGGGAGCAGAGGAACCACGAATTCACTTAGGTGGAGAATCTGTGCTTTGGCACAGAATCTTGTCACTTGCTGAAATCATGAAAAAGACAGGAGACAGTGATAATTGTGAGTAACTTACATATTTGTTGTTTGTTGTTTTGTTGTTTCCGGGACACTAATGTTGCCTCCCTGGCCCCCATATCTCTTTTTTCAGGAATGGAGAGGGAGCTAGGACATCCATGTGGTCTGGATAGGACTACCCCAGCCCTCAATAACCACATTATCAATGGGAGAAGTGAAAGGGGGCCCAGGCAAGACTCCACTCTTTCCCCAACACACACAGCCTCACCACAACTACCCACCGCCAGGCCTGACTGCATCTGGCCCGTGATCCCCTTGGATGTAAGTTACCCCAAGAATTCAGGACTCTCAGGTCCTCCCTCTGCCTTAGACTCTAATCCCTGTGAGGGTGTCTGCAGGGTGTGGCAGCCCTCCCTCCAGGCAGCTCCCTCTCTACCCACCTTCCCTGCCTTACTGTCCTCCAATAGCATCTAGAGCATCTGCTCTATACATATATGCAAATGTAAGCGCCACACAGGCAGGGTTTTTGTCTGTTTCGTTCACTTCTGCATTCTCAGGGCACAGGACAGCAACAAAACAGTGTTCAGTAAATATTTGCTGCACAGTTAAACACTGTTCACTGGAAAGGATGGGCCTGATTGGAGCAGGCACAAATGCGTCCTGAGCATTCTCAGCAGACAGAGAGCTGAATGGGAATATTAAGATGCAAGTTTGGTGTGAAGGCTGGTTTTTCTCCTACTGCCTCACTCCAAAGACCATCCCTTTTGGTCAGACTCTGCAAGTCAGTGAAACGCACAGCTTATCCCTTGGTTGGAAAAAGGTTGCAGTTTTATCCGTTGGACAACACTTAGGAAAAATAATCTTATTGACTATTTCAAACTTGATTTGTCTCAAGTAGGGGAGGGGAGTCCTTGTGAATCTTGAGGCTGGAGGACTCTTTCCTCTGGCCTGGTCTGGTCTCCCTCTTGTGAGGTGTAACCAGTGTTGGGTCTGCTGACTCAGAGGTCCATATGCTCTCTGGCTCTGGGCCACTGTCTCTTCTGCCCTTTGGAGAATCCTCAGGTAGGGAGGAACTGGAGCAGGAAACTACGGGGCGGGATTCTGACACAGCAGCCGAGGGAATGTTCAGGCCAAAGGAGGGCACTGGGCGAATGTGTAGGGAAGACCCAATGTCGTGGAGGGGGGCGGTTGTCATCCTTCAGACTCTCTGAAATTCCTTATAAACAAGCTGATATAAGATAAACTTCATTTTCAATTAAGACCAGAGTAGTAATTTCTTGGAAAGTGCAAAGAGAGGCAAAACCCAATGGGCTAGAGAAGGAAGAGCAAGTCAACACGAATCAGAGGAAGGAAATTGCTTTTCGTTCTGGTTTCTGAATAGGTGGTGATGGTCAGAGCTGGCAGCAAGCCCAGGACGTGTCAGCAGTGCTGGAGGGGAGATGTTCTTGCTGTAAACCTTGTGTTGATTCTCTCCCTTCCTTTCCCAGTCCCCTCCCGGCAGTGTAATGCTCCCCATGGAAGCCTCTTACGCAGGCTCACATTTCCTAGTAAGTAAACCAGACCTGCGTCCCCGAACCCCAGGGCACTTTGTGCGTCTGTGAGGGCAGGGATCACATGCTGACTTAGAGCAGCTGTGGGTGTAGCTGTCTTCTCTCAAAGCAAGCCTCGTGCAATTGCTCACTCATCTGCATTGCTGTATCAGTGCTTGCACACGACTTTCCTCATTGTAAGGGCTCTCTAAATATTTTTACTTCCGTGAATTAAATTTACCCTTTTGCCCGCAGTGGTAGATGGATAAGGAAATTCACCACGTTCAAGAGTAGTTTTGGATTCACAGTGGGAAAGAGTTGTTTTGTAACAGGTACCCTATTTGGGCCTTCCTACCATTTATTCCCAAGACAACCTGGGTGCCTCTTTGCCTCTCCAGTTGCCCAGATCTTTCTGCCATTGCCAAGGCGCTACTGTCTCAGCTGGCTTTTCTCTCTTTTAGGCCATTTCCTCTTACTTCATCCTTGGTTCTTTATACCTAAAAGGCCCCTAAGACTGGGCCTAGAACAAATAGCAGTCTCTGCGCCCCCCTCCCCCAGATGCCCCTTCTTTATTGCACCTCACAGAGAAATGATAAACCTTCCTACTGCTTGTCCTCAGAGAGGAAGACTGGGGCAAAAATAAATCAAGGGGTTGTACAAAGCTGGCCTTTAATTCCTTGTAAGACAGAGACTGGGAACCCTGGTGGAATCTATTCTCTGTTCTTATCCATGAGGTTGAGACCGTCTCAACTCCCCCGTCCTGTCCCCTTGCTAAGTACAGGCTGGAGGATAAGATTGAGGTAAAGCAGGTTGAATAATAGCTGACATTCATTGAGAACTTACTGAGACCCAAGCATTAAACCAAGTTCTTTACATACTATTTTGTTTCTTCTTTCCACTAACCTATGAGGTAAGTATTATTGTAGTCCCATTTTAACAATGAAGAAACTGAGCCTCAGGTTAAATTGCCTGTTCAAGACACCCCAGCTGTAAGGTGTCGGGCCAGGGTTTATAACCTGCTCCCAAGCAACAGTATTAACTAATAGTCACCTCCCAGCATTTGCCTTCTAAACACCAGTGAGAAGTTTGCATCTTTGAGGATGTCAGACTGAGTAAACATTCATTTTACCTCTTCTGAAAGGAATGAACTATTATAGTCTATTTCTTTGTTGCTGGTCTAACAGGAAATAGACTGGTTCATTACTAATGAACCAATTCTTAGAACTAAGACCATAAACCGTGACTTGGTGCAGGAAATGATGTGTTTTGAATGCTCAGGAAGCAGTGACCAGAATAAAATATTTGGCAAGTTTCCTACTCTAATTGAGAATTGGAGAGCTGGGAGAAATAGCTGAACACCTTTCCATTCTGCTAAATATTTCTCTGCAGTATGGTTTTTAATGGCTGCATAGTATTCTTTTGCATGGTGTACCACAATTTAGTTGCATGAAATCTGGGCAGTGGGGGAGTTATTTAAAGCAGGAGCAATTAAAAAAATGAGAGAACCTGAGGATTAGGTGTACAATAGCCTGCTTTTCAAGCTTTATAAATTTGTTTGGGACTAACTCTGTCCAGAGAAGGTAATATACATGCCATGTGATTTTCCAAGTAGAGAGGGGAGGGGCCATGCTTTGCAGTCTAGCTTCATTCCAGCCACCTCTGTAAAAGTCATCCAGTTCAATCTTGTAGTCTTAGAGAAGGTCAAAAATTCAAGGACCAGTTCTCCTAAACCATCTACAGAAAACATAATCCAATCTTCTTAATCCAATGAGTCAGACTAATTCATAGTTCAGATCCACAGAAACTTTTATTAGATGAAAGAAGATAAAAACTTAACAGCATTCTTAACTGGGTGCCAGTCATGGGAAGAATACCCATAATGTAATTCTCTGTCTTGGCTACGTTTGAAAGAATAGTATGTTCTGAAAAGAAACACAAGGGGAATTAATCTGATCTTACCTACTGGCTAAGGATCAAAACACTAAGAGAAGCATAAGAGATCACTTTTCCAAAGCAGGAGGAGTCTACAAATATCAGATATGGTAAATTAAGTCATCAATCAGAATCATGTCCTAGAATCGTACCCATGTACCTGGCCAAACCATTTTCTGTTTTGTTTCAGGTCCAAGATAATAGATTCTCCCAGTGGAGAGAGACTTCTAGAGACATTTGATCTAGGCTCCTATTTCAGGCTGGACAATAATGATGGTGTCTTTCAGGCAAAAGAGGATGGGACACTGAGATGGGAAATAAGATAAAGAACCATCTAGATATTAGTTCAATGCGGGCAGGGATCAAGTCTTCTCATCATCAACTCCTTGTCACCTAGTATAGCACCTGTCACACAGTAGTACTTGATACATATTTTGAAAATAAGTAAAGGGATTGGAAGTCAAAGTAGAACTGTGGAGTGACCACTGCCATACTTGGTACTTCAATGGGTTGTGTGGATTGCATGGCAAAGGGTATGGAATCACCCTCCTCTCTGAGCGTGGGTCTGGGGTTTCCTCAGCTTCTTAGTTTTACATGTCAAGTAGATCTCAAGAGATCATTTTACTTCAGTCTTCTCAGGGATGGAAGTGACTAAGAAGGGATAGTGTGTAACTAGAAATTTATGAGAAAGAGTGGGTGGGAGGGAAGAGTGCTGACTTGACTCTGTAATGGAAGGTACCCCTACCCATCAGCAACGCTCTGAGCTGTGGGGATAAGCTGGGGGGCTATATCGGTAGGTATAGAGTAAGAGATGACCTGGTTGACCTTGGGTATTGACTAGCCTATTGCAATGGAATGGCTGGGGACCACAGGTTTAGATGTAAGAAATTCCATTTGCAGGAAGTGAACCTAATCCTTGACATATTTGTGTTCTTTCTGGGAAGATGGAAAGTTCTTTGTCACAACAAAGATATCCCAGTGGTGACACATGCAGAATAGAAATCAGATTCATGACTTTTGGTTCCTTCTTTACACTGGGACTAGCATTGGACAAGTCAAATGAGCTAGAGAAAAGAGGGCTTCTGTTTCCCTTCCATAAAACCTTCTCTTACACAATTAGTGTGAGAGTTCAGGTCGGGAGATCTGTAATAAATTGTCACCAGAAGGCCTCATTATGTTGAGAAAAAGAGAAAAAGCCCTGTAAAAGATGGCACTTGGAATGAGAACAAACTTTCTGGGCAATTAAATGGTAGGAGACTCAGCATTTTAACCAATTATTTCTGTCCTGGTCTGCCATTAAGCTATGGAACTTCCTCTTCAAGCTATTAATAACTCAGATGACACATATTGATCCAAAAGGGGACTCAGGGGCTTACAGAACACCCCTTTGACCACCCAGCTCTGTGGAAATAGTTTTCTAAACTTCCAGAGGACCTTGTAAGTGTCACATCCTAACTCATTACTTTTTACCCTACTGATAACATTCGATGCTGTTGACTATGACTTTCTGTTCCAAGCCTCTTTCTCCTTTGAATCTGGTGACCGGTCTCTCTTCTGGTCTCCATATAAATTAAAATAAGAAAAAGAAAGCATCAAAAGTGCGTCTACCTCCAGCAAGAAGCCAGTTCTCAGGTGTTACTCCCAGCTGCGAAGGGTGAGGAGGAAGTGGTGGCCTTGTCTCAACTTGATCTGCGGTGGCAAATGGAGTGAGCATGAGTCACTCCAAACCCTATCTGCACTTCATCTGGCACCTTGCTCGTGGAGATGCATGCTGTGTAATGGTTCAGAGCCAGACAGCCTGGGCACATGAGCTGTTCAGTCTCTCAGTTCCCTCATCTGTGAAATGAGGGCGGGGAGAAGATTACAGCACTTACCTCATTGGGTTGTTGTGCCAATGAAATCAACTAACACCTGTTAAGCACTTAGAACAATGCCTGGCACATTTGGTAAGTAATCAGTAAGTATTTTTTATTATTATTATTATTATTATTATTATTATTATTATTATTATTATAACATAGGCTTATACCTTCAGTTCAGGCTTCTGAGTTTCTTTTTTTTTTTTTTTTAACATTTTTTATTGATGTATAATCACTTTACAATGTTGTGTCAAATTCCAGTGTAGAGCACAGTTTTTCAATTATACATAAACATATATATATTCATTGTCACATTTTTTTTCTCTGTGAGCTACCATAAGATCTTGTGTCTATTTCCCTGTGCTGTACAGTATAATCTTGTTTATCTATTCTACAATTTTGAAATCCCATCTATCCCTTCCCACCCTCCGCCCCCTTGGCAACCACATGTTTGTGTTCTATGTCTATGAGTCTGTTTCTGTTTTGTATTTATGCTTTGTTTGTTTGTTTTTGTTTTTGTTTTTAGATTCCACATATGAGTGATCTCATATGGTATTTTTCTTTCTCTTTCTGGCTTACTTCACTTAGGATGACATTCTCCAGAAGCATCCATATTGCTGCAAATGGCATTATGTTGTCCATTTTTTCTGACTGAGTAGTATTCCATTGTATAAATATACCACTGCTTCTTTATCCAGTCATCCGTTGATGGACATTTAGGCTGTCCACCATGTCTTGGCTATTGTAAATAGTGCTGCTATGAACATTGGGGTGCAGGTGTCATCCTGAAGTAGGGTTCCTTGTGGATATATGCCCAGGAGCAGGATTCCTGGGTCATATGGTAAGTCTATTCCTAGTCTTTTGAGGAATCTCCATACTGTTTTCCACAGTGACTGCACCAAACTACATTCCCACCAGCAGTATAGGAGGGTTCCCCTTTCTCCACCAGGCTTCTGAGTTTCTGATCTGAGAAACTGGGTAAGGCAACTATTTCCCAGAGGGACAGTCAATTTGTAATGATTTGTGACAATAGATGCCAAGGTTAACATAGCAGATGAACACCCATAAGCAAACATCTCACCTTATTCTAGCCAGACAATCCAATATCTTTCTGGAGCACACTCCTCTTCAGAGAAGGAAATCAAAGTACAGAGAGCTTCACTTTCTTCTCCTGACCCTACACACCTTCTGTGTGGTAGGTTCTAACTGTCATTTAATGAAAAGCTCTGTAGCCAAAGGGAAAACAGGCAGAGCAAACAGCCCTAACAATCCATGTAGTTTTGATTGACACGTCCTAACAGTAATGGACAGCATACAATAGAATAATATTGAATTCCTATTACTTATCACTTGTACTATGGTTAAAGTGTCGTTTCCAACACTGATGCCCCATTATTTCCCATTTCCTCCACTGCAAGAATGGTTATCTATATTTAAGCACAATGCAATAACATTTTATGGAATCTACCAGGCACTGTTGTAGACTTGAATAAGGCAATGTCCTTTCTTTCAAAAAGAAAGAGAAAGAGACATTTATATCCCAAACCAATGTTAGGTTAAAGCATAATATGTGAAGATTTGGGAGCCCGGAGCCTTGGAATAATTGGTGATTTCCTGTAGCAGTGTATGTTTATAAAATCCTTATTTATTTTAGCCAGAAAAAGATCCCAAGGTCATTCATGCTGAATGACCCAAGAACCAAGCCTCATTTCAAGGCTCCAATCAGCTATCACATAGACTAAATCAGTAAGAAATATGGGACTACCCTGGGAGCCTTGGAAAAATAAGGACAAGATAAGGAGAGCAAAATTTAAGCCTTGCATGGCTGACTCAAAGCTTTCCAGTGGATTTACCAACAGAATTGAGTTTAGATTCATATTATGTACTGCTTCAGGGTGAATGATGCACCCCATTTTATCGCTTAGTCATCTCCTATGAATGAGGTTTCTTTCCAGCACGGGGACGATGCCTGTTTGTCTCCAGTCTGGCTTTTCTCTCTAGGAGAATCGTTTCCCATTTTATTTTTTTTTTTCTGGTCTTGTAGAATTCTAGGCTCCTGACCACTAAGACAGAGCAGAACTAGAACTAGTTGGAAATGCCACCGCTGAGTCAGAGCCCAAGGAGTCAGTGACAGTGCTGGAGGCCTTCCTCTAATGATCATTTTTGGCAGCTTCAACTGATGCTCCATTATCAAGAGAGGACTGGCAGGTCCAACTCGCAAGCCCCAAATTTTCTCCAGAACTTGACTGTATGGCTGCTGGAGAGTTCCTCCTAGATAACCCACAAACCCGCAAACTTAGTTCATTGTATTTATTCCCCAAATCTGTTTCCCTTCCTGTGTGATGCCAGTAATGATGCTAATATTCGTCCAGTTGCCAGGGATAGAAATCTGAGAATCGTCCTTGTCTCACTCATTACCACTATCCAATAAGTCACTAAGTCATTTGCATCCTTGAGTATCTCTTGAATCTGTCCTGGCGTCTTCATACCAGGTGACTTTCGATACCACAGCCTGGGGAGGAGGGGAGCATTGGCAGAGATTACGGCGAGGGTGAGGGGTGGGGGAGGGGAGGATAATTTCTTTTCCTGGAACTGCCACTCCTGCCCTCATCTCTCATCTAAATTAATGTAAGAGTCTCCGTCTTGTCTTCCTCCACTCCATTTCCAAATTGCAGCCCAAATAATATTTCTGAAATGCATCTCTTATGTAAGAATTGTGACGAGTCTTTTGAAAAACTATAATGAAGGGCAGGGGGCACTTCGTCACAGCAGATAATAAAATGGTTTTAGCACTGGTGCATGAGTATGAAGATCAATCAAAGGAACAACTAAGAAAGTCTAGAAATAAATCCAAGGACCTACAGGCACTATTAATACAGATAAAGGTGGCACTTTGAATCAGTGGGGTAAATAAGAATAGCTGATAGCTGTTCTTGCTCTGAGCTTCCACTGCAGGGAGGTTTTTCTTTGTCTATTTATTTGCCATGATCACACCTGAAGTGGTGGATGAGCATATATGCTCCTTGAGGCCTGCATGGTTTTCCTAGTCTGGTCTTTGGGAGTGGGGTACAACTTCTGTTCACAGTCCATTAGTGAGAACGTGACCACATCTAGCTGCAAAGAAGGCTGGAAATGTAGTTGCTAGTTGAGCGGCCATGTGCCCAGAAGGGAAGAAAGAAGGGATATGGGGGGACAATGGCATTCTGCCGCCTTCAATCACCCCATAAATATCATTTCAACACCTACCACTTGCCAAGCCCATTCCAGGCATTAGGGATGCAGTGAACAGAACAGGCAAAAGATCCATTACTTACTTTCAAGGGCAGAGTAGGAGTGGGGTCGGGTGGAGGCGCACCAAAAATAGTAATATATATATATCTATCTCAGATGATAAATAAGCAAAGTAGCCAAAAATTAAGCAAGGAAGCCATATGGGCAGCTCAGGGAACTAGCGGCAGCTTGTTGCAATTTTAAGTAAGGTAGTAAGGAAAGGGTCCTCTGAGCAGGAGCCACTGGAGAGAAGCCCTGAAGATGAAGGAGTGATCTGTGCAGATCCATGCGGAGAAGAGCCGTCAGGTAGTGGTAAGATGTGCGAACACCCCAGGCAGGGTGGTGCTTGGGGCATTTGAAGAACAAGGAGGTCTGTGTCGTTGGAGCAGGACAAGCAAGGGGGAGAAGAGTGGGAAATGAGATCAGAGGGATACCAGTGGGGAGGGTGGGGGAGGGGGTAGCAGATTATGTGGAGTCTTGAAGGCTATTGTCAGAACTCTGGGTTTTACTCTGAGTGGGGAAGGGGCCACTGGAGAGTTTTGACATGTTTGAAAGGCTACTATTTTGCAACTAGATCATGAGGGATGAAGGAGAGAAGTTAACAGGTGATTGCAATAATACAGGAAACAGGTGATGGTGGCCAAGACCACGGTAATGGTGAGCATGGTGGGAAGCGAGCAGGGTACATGCATCCAACTATATTTTCAAGTCAGTTCTTATACAAGGTCCCTCCCACCTCCCACCCACGTGCAGGTATTTTAAATAAATAAATGAGGAGATGATGAATAAATAAACAAGCACATTTAAAACATTTATATCTGAATGTGATGCTCCCCTGTTTAAAACTCTCCATTGTCTACTGGGCTTGGCATGTGAGACCTCCCAGACCTGGCCTCGCCTATACATCTAGCCTCAGCATTCACCCACATCCTCCTCGCTTGGATGTGAAACTGCTTCCTCTCCCTCCTTCAACCTCTTCCTGTCTCCGCCACAGACCTCGGTGTGTGAATCCACTTTCACAGGCAGGGACCATCTTCTCATCATTATTTGCCCAGCCTAAGTTTCGATTCCTGGTGCATAGAAGGTACTGAGTGAAATTTGTTAGACTGAACTAATTTCCTAGTGTTCGGCATCCCCACCCCTTTATCTCTTCCTGGTGCTCTCTTTTGATTCTTTTCATTTTTTTTTTCCCTTTCTCAAAAATGATTGCCAATACAAACACAAACGAATTCATTCAGGTCAGACACAAAAATTACCAACTGTTGGGAAGATAAAATATACCCATTTATATCTCTCTCCCTCTCTCCTTTTAAAAAATTCTGCATCAAGGAGATCTGGGTTCAAATTCTTATTTGCTAGATTTGTGACATTGGACAAAATACTTAACTTTGAGGTCTCCATCCTTTGATCTGTAAAATGAAGGCAATAACACTTATCTTTCAAGTCTGTTTGCAGATTGAATAAGTTATATACAGCTGTGCATCTATATACATCTATTAAAGCAGACTGCGTTCATTTGAGTGTCAGAAAAAGCTTTATCGAAGTAGAAAGGGTTATTATTCTCTCCTCTTTACAGATGAGGCTGAAAGTCACAAGTCCATAAGTGCGAGAACCAGATTAGACTTCAGACTTTTGCTTCCTAATCTGACGCTTTTCCCACTTTACCATCTCCCTCTTTTGATTCCAGGCTTAGCAAAAATTAGTGTCTAGTTGCAAAATGCTCAGTGTGGATGATATCCTGGACTTCTGGGGGAGGCAGTTTGGAATTTACCTAAGTAGAATCCTAAAATGCCTGTAAATTAATAAAAATAATTAATGAACTCTTTGTTTTTTGCCCAGCACTGCCTACAGTTGCTTTAAGGACCACAGGTCAACGTGAAGTCATATTCCACACCCTCAACGGGAAGGTTGCACTGACAATAGTGACATCTGTGAAGTGACTGCAGTTGTGACAAGTCTGAGTACACAAGGTGATGAGAGGGTCGTGTACAAACTCTAAGGATTTGTTCCAAGGAGCGGAAGGAATGGGGAAAATGAGGCTGGGCTTCCTGAAGAGGTGGTGGCATAAGAACAACATCTGGAGGAAGGCAGAGGGTCTGGCTAGTCAGGGAGGAGGGAGAGGGCAGTACAGGGGAGGATGGAAGGAGAAGTGGAGAAGCAGCAGCTTTGCCAAACTTCTTCTGTTTTTCATGCCCTTGTTGTAATGACACTTATCACGGTTTAAAAATAACTGGAGGGCCCGGGTGTCAACAGTAATGGATTTCTATTAGACAGCCACTTTAAAAGATTGGAGCCTGCAGGTCAGCCCAGAGTCCATCCAAATAGACTGCCTTGTCTGGACCCCATGTCAACAGGGCTCTGCATACCCTCTGGCCTGCTGTTCTGCTTGGGGGATGCTGTAGGCTGAGGACAGAGAGAGGAAAAGCATGTGCCCTGAGAGGGAGCTCTGGGAAGCCACGAGATGGAGAAAGAGAGAGACACTGGGCCAGATGCAGAAAGCAGCAGTCACTCATAGATGGCAGTTCGTCCGAATGGGAGCTAAAGCTCGGGTCAGCCACCGCCTGCTAAGAGGGAGCAGGGGGAAGTAAGTAAGGCAGAGGTGCCTGTGTAAGGAGTGGCTGGGGCCAGCTTCCGCCAGCAGCCTCTCCTGGTTCTCTCCCTGGGGTCCTGGGATTGCTAAGCTCTTTTAGGGGAGCAACGAGCATGGCTTCAGTGACAGTCTGAACTTGAATCAGGGTGTTCCAACAAAGACCAAGGAGAGAGCAATCATCGCTGACTGAGGGGGAGGGACTCATTCTGTTCACACTCAAGCACCAATATGAAATGCAAACAGACTTAAAAAAAAAAAAAAACAAAGCAATCCCTTAACATAGTCGTGAACTGCTGCACAACTCTCCTGTCTGTTGCTGGTAGGATGGCATGTAGTTATGGTAGCTTTAGAAGGTATTTTGACAATAGATATCTCTAAAAAAAATCCAGTTTTATGTATTTATTTTAAGGAAATAACCATAAATGTGGACAAAGATTTATTGAAGTGTTAGTTTTCACTCTGCTGGTCACAAGGGCTGCCCAAGGTCAAGGGGTTGGGGGGGGATGTGCTCTACGTTTTGATGAGGGGAGCAACATAGATACACAGGGTGGGGAGCAATCGTGCAGCTGTCTTCAGGGACTATCACAGCGCGTAAAAACAGTAAAAATGCATAGACACATACCTGCGTTCATAGGCTTCTGGTAATGACCATGACAGCAGCTTTCAGGGGATGCTAACATTAAAAAAGAACAACCTTACCTATTTTGGACATCTGCAGTAGGTATCTGTCCTATTCATGCTTATTCACCTTCTTTTGAACAACATCTTTAGGTTTGGGTAAATGAGCCAATGTGTAAGACAGGACTCAAATTTCCCACCTCCTCGCAGCTCGGATGTGAATGCAATACAAAACAGAACAGAACAAGACAAACAGGTTAAGAAATCTTGAGCTCTGGAGCCAGACTCAAATCTCAACTCTGCCATTTACAGCCTGACTTTAGACTAGTTTTATGTGCCTCAGTTTCCTCAACTATAAAAAGGGATATAAGTGAGTTAATTCTTGTAAAGAGCTTAGAATAGTGCCTGGCACACAGTGTGTGATTAATAAGTGTTAGGATAAGGCCAGGGCTCTGCCAATCAGACAGAAATACAAAACTTCAGTTCAGATGTGAACATCATGCAACAGCACCCAGCTCTGCGTGGAGCTCAGAGCAGCTGGCACAGGTAAATGCAAAGATACCTAGCTTTCCCCCTAGTTACAAGGTTGAAGTGGCATTGGTGTTAGTAGCAGTCATCAAGCTCCAGGGATTTATGTTCAGCAGGTGATTTCTCCATTGGATCGGTTCTGTGTAGTTTTGGACCTTATTCCTGGAAGCATCAGCTTTAATCTGTTGTCCCAGTTAGTTCAATGATTCTGTGGGCTAAAGTATCTTTTAATCAATTCTTTCCTCCTCTTAAACTATGCCAAGTGGATTCTGTTGTCTGCAATCAAGAACTGCAGCTGATATAACTGGGGCATGGTTTCAGGGATGTCAGGGAAGGCCTCCTGGGTTATTTTTCATGTCTGATAGTCCAGCATCAGGGGATATTCCTTAAGGGGTTCTCTTACACAGTGCATGTCAGTACGTGCAAATCCTGGAAGGGAGATGGCACACATTAAGTTTTCGGTTATTACTGTTGTATAATGTGCCTTATATGGAATGAAGGGAAGCTAACTTGAATTCCTGCCTAAGCATTTTGGGCCTGGAATCAGATCTGTTCTGGTTAAATTCACTCATCTCTAGTTTTCCAGAACTGAGCAAATGACATGGCTTTGTCTTATCACATTTCCAGAGTAGCCTGATAAAGACCAGAATTTCTTTTTGCCTTAGCATGTTTTGCATTCTTTCCCTTGGGTGACCCATAACATTTATATAATTTCTTTGTATTTGTCTGATCCATTTAGACTAAACAAGTGAGGAGATCCAAGAGATGCCTTTGATGTTATGATCTGGAACATACCCACACTCGTCTGGAAAATTTTCATTAGTCACTGGCAGGTCTTGTCAAAAGATGCCAAGAAACGGAAGAAGAAACATTTCTAGGCTAGAGGCGAAGCTTGAGTAGCAAGCTGGGTCTACCCTTGATTACATGTGTAATTGTTGTGATGAGGGGCAGGGGTTGGAAGTGGGAGATGGTAAAACGTTTAAATGGGAGAGGATGTTTCTTGAAGAGATGGAGGAGGGTATTGTATAAATTGAATGAACACCTTTGAGCTAAGCAGGAATACACTGCCAATGCTCATGATGCTGCAAGAATCATGACATCAGCATAATTTCTTAAGATTCCATGGGGCAAAATACTGTCATATCTATAATACTCCAGGAGCACTCAGAGGGGTTCATGGTGTCAGTAATGATGATGAATAACTCATTTCAGAGAGATGGGTCCACCAGGCCCTCATAAGATGTTTGCTGGCTGCAAGACTGGTGTTGGCCCTATGGATGGGGACAGGGAAGTATAGATGGGGCATTGAGGTAGCCAGCATGTCAGAGGGCAGTACTGACTGGGGTTTGGGCTAGGAACAAGGTTGAGGGAGGGCAAACAGCAGGGAATGAGAAGGGCTACTAAAAATAACAGAAGAGATTATTGGGGAGAAATCTCACATATTCATTTTACATTTTACTAAGACCACCCCTGTTCAAATACTATACAGAGGTCTGTGTGGCTTTTCTGTTTTCTTCCAGGTGAGAGTATTTCTATGGAATTTTGCTTCAAAGTGAGAAGAACTGAGACCAAGAAATCAGAAGTTCTAAACCTGTGTTCTCAGGTTCTTTTTTTTTTATTATCTATGTGTCCTCGAGCCTGTTGGTTCATTTTGTTAAGTCAAAAAGTCACATCTGTAAAATGAGAAAATAATACTCATCTTACACTTGGGGATATTTGATTACAAGTTGAATATGAAAAAATATTAGAGAATTATTATTAATTTTGTTAGGTGTGATAACAGTGAATGCCATGTTGCTTATAATTTACTAAAATACCTCAGTAAAAAAAAAGGGGGGGGATAGATGTTTAGCCATATGTTTATATTGTGAGAACCAGAAGATGGATATTTGAGTTATTAACACTATTTTATCTACATCTCTGTATGTTTGAAATTTTCCATAATTAAAAGTTAGAAGAAATAACCATCTTACTTATCGCACAGGACTGCTATAAGGACCAAATGAGAAAATGGATGGAAAGTGTTTTATAATTGGGGAAGCACTAAACAAGTACATTGTCATTCCTTTCATTGTTCTTACGAATAATAAAAAGTTAATCCAGCCCTGCCATTGTGTAGTGCATGTTCTTGGCTTCTCTTTCCTACTTTCCTCACCTGGGTAATAAGACCAAAGAGTTCGCTTATTCCCAGAGGGCTCAAAGGAACGGTTTCTGATAATACTTTCTTCCATTGTGCAGAAAGGAGGCAACAAAGTCTACAGAGAGCTCTGCGGAAAAGAGGGGGCTGGATTTCATTCCTCTCTATATATGAGGAGTGATCTCTGGCTGGTCCCAATTACAGCACATCATAGCATCCATTTCTACTCAGCATCCATTTCTACTTCGGCTTCTGAAAAGACCTACATGCTCGATTCTAATAACGTTTTTCATCTAAGAGAGAGAAGAAAGTGATGTGGGGTTAATTACTGAGGTTTTGTGGGATCACCTTTCAGCCATTGATCTGGCATTTTCTTCAGAAATTTAAACCCTTTGGAGAGAGGGTATTTGGGGAAAGTTTATTCATGCAATATGCCCATGTGGACATTTATTCTTTTCTTTCTTCCCAAACGCTAAGGGTTATTCCTAAGAGTGGAATACAGCTACATTTTCCCCTTCATATCTTAATGAAAATAAATTAATGAGCAACATACTATCTTTTGCAATTTTATTCTCTGTTCATATAGACATAAATTTTTCTGAGCAGCTGGGAGCACTGTGCTTAGTAAGAAAAGACACTTTATGTATTCAGCTATTTGCATATTAATGCTGCTGTACCATCCTTCGTATGGATGATGTATTGGTGACACTGATATTGCATTGCTTGCTCTTTTGTACTTTGAATAAAATAAAACTGGAGAGAGAAAAGTCTTCAGACTGGCTAGAAGCCAGGCCTCTCTTTCTTTCCAAACCACTCACACGCTGGGAAACTTGGTAACCTTGAAAAATTGCTTTGCTTCTGCAGCTCCCTACACAAAAGCTCCCTACTTTTGTGAAATTGGAGCAATGGTGTGTTCAACCCACTTATTTCATTGGAGGATATGATTAATGGGAAGGTTGTTTACAAAATACTTTGGCTGCTTTAGAAGAGATGTTCTACCCAAGGCAATAATGGAAACTCTTACAAATCATGAGACCTCTGGGTAGTATGTTGCCTGGATACAAAATATTCATATTATTATTATTTTATATTTTGCAAATTTGATCTCTCCAGCACAAATAGGATTGAATTGGATGGGCATTTTTTTTTTCCATCCTCAGGAACCATGCTGTTTTGTTTTAAGAATAGGAAAATAAATCCTCAATCCGTTATAGAATAATGATAAATAAGATTGACAAAATATATGAAATAATTCAGTGGGTTGGGGAGAACATTTTTATTGGAAAAAAAAGTCAGAAAAGGTATTCAGTCGATCTCTCCTAGCAGAAAGTCAATGTGAATAACTAAACATCAAGCACCCTTCTCAATGAGTTCCACAGCCTGCCTGTTAGGATGGATATATTAAAACATAATGGAAAAACGTCTAGACTTTGATGATCAAAATGAAATGCATTTTATAGCAAAAACTGATGGTTTAGCATGAAACAACCAATAACCCTTGGTAACCCAGAATACTTCTATGTGGTTTCTGAGAAAAAGAGGCAAAAGAACAAACATGTATCACATAATTCTTTTGAGGAGGTATTTCTGGGGCAAGTTCTTTAACTGTAGATGATTAACCCTAATTATCAACCTCTTCAATAGTCTCCTTGTAATTCTGGGAGGATGCTATTCAGCGTAATGGTCCTAAGCCACTGGGAAGTTAAAGAATCAAGAAGATTGGGGCTGCAAGAACCCTTAGAGATTACTAGACAAACCTCTTTCTTCTACAGAGGAGGAAACCAAGGCTCACGGAGGCCCTCGTCAAAATATATTTCATGTCCTGTACTAAGTGTTTACTCATTAGTTCAGCAAATAATTGTGGAACACCTACTATGTGTAGAGCAAAGATTTATCGATTACCTCTTTTTTTGCCAAGTACTCCGAAAGGCACTGGGGATGGATAACAGTTCTCAGACAGATTGGGGTTTAATAGGAGAGACTTTGTGGGGGCAAATAATTAAACCGCAGTAAAACATGTTTAAAGAGCTACGGAAAATGGAGCGACTCACAATTCCTGGCACAAGAAATAGCCTAGAACAGCATTTCTTTTTTTTTTTTTTTTTTTAACATTTTTTATTGATTTATAGTCATTTTACAATGTTGTGTCAAATTCCAGTGTTCAGCACAATTTTTCAGTCATGCATGGACATATACACACTCATTGTCACATTTTTTTCTCTGTGAGCCACCATAACATTTTGTGTATATTTCCCTGTGCTATACAGTATAATCTTGTTTATCTATTCTACAATTCTGAAATCCCGTCTATCCCTTCCCACCCTCTGCCTCCCTGGCAACCACAAGTCTGTGTTCTCTGTCTATGAGTCTATTTCTGTCCTGTATTTATGCTTTGTTTTTGTTTGTTTGTTTGTTTTTGTTTTTGTTTTTTAGATTCCACATATGAGCGATCTCATATGGTATTTTTCTTTCTCTTTCTGGCTTACTTCACTTAGAATGACATTCTCCAGGAGCATCCATGTTGCTGCAAATGGCATTATGTTGTCGGTTTTTATGGCTGAGTAGTATTCCATTGTATAAATATACCACATCTTCTTTATCCAGTCACCTGTTGATGGACATTTAGGGTGTTTCCATGTTTTGGCTATTGTAAATAGTGCTGCGATGAACATTGGGGTGCAGGTGTCATCCTGAAGTAGGTAGAACCACATTTCTTAAACTTCATTCCATAAATTGTAATGGTCTATATTATGAGAGGTCTTGAGAGGAAAAAAATCTTGGTTTGTAAGGTAGGGAATGCCGCTTTTCAAATTTATTTGAGCATGAAAGTATCCCTCGTCCAACCTTCTTTCTATCTTTCTTTCATTCTCAGAAGATTTAGCTAATGGAGGTTTATTGTAGTTCAAAACCACGGTTGGAATTAGTGTCCCAGTAGTAATCAATTAACAGCTCTTCCTCATCACATATGTAGAGTGTTAAGCGATAATTAATATAATGAAGCAATTCGGAGATGTTGTATAATGAACAATTACTTCCTGTTTTGCTCCAATTAATCTAATATGCCTGGCACAAGAAATAATCCAGAAGGTATAAGATATCAGAGCAAATACATATTTGAAGAAATGCTCCTGGCTGCCAATAAACGCAGGCTGAACCTCTGAATATCAAAGTAGTCTGTTTTGGTGAAAAATCAGAATAATAGAGAATGTTGCAGCTCTTCTTTCTTGACGGGAATTCATCAACATCAAAATTATAAATCATTCCCTGGGGTGGTCAGATTATGTATCTGATTTTTTTCTTGAAATTTCATTAGTTCAGAATGATTGCAGTGTATCACACCTTTGCACACTACTTTACTGAATGTATTATCTACATTACTTGTAAGTTGTTCTGTATGTTCCATATATATATGCGACGTATATCATATATCATATGATCTCTGGTTTTTTTTTTTTTTTGGTACAACTATGCTTAAAGTTCTGTGTTGTGGCAGTGATGTGCCTGTGATCTGGACGTACAGTTTGTGGAGCAGTTTGAGCCACATGTGTCTGTGTTATTTGTCAAGTCAGTCTCCGTGGGAAGAGTAGACGTAAGGTTGGCTGCATTTTGCTTCTTACACTCTCCCACGCTACTGAATTTTGTTTTCTACTCTCTTGTAATTCCTGGCAACAATTGTAGATAGCCAAAAAAAAAAAAAAAAAAATCGGATAACCAATAATGGATGCTCCAACAAAGTACTCTGGCAACAAACTTGTGTTTGTTTAGATCTCAGCTTTTCTGTCACCTCCTCCAGGAAGCTTTTCTACAAGACTGGGCCAACGGCTCCTCTAAGATGCTCCCATGGTACCCTCCTTCTATGGCTCATTTTCTCCCATATTCCCATGTCTCTTTGTTTATTACAGTCTGTCTCTTTTTCTCTCATCCCTTACAATAAGACAGTTTCCATGTAAATTTTTACCCGTCCTGGTTTTTCCTCCCTATGAGAGGACTTATCTTGTCACACTGAAGTTGTCTGCTTGTCTGCATCCCTCTCTACATAGGTTACAAGTTAGGTGAGGGCAGGAGCCATGACTGTCTGGTTCTTTATGGAACTCCCGGCAGCTAGCAGAGCAGATAGTCAATAAATGTGTAGAATATAATTGAGTTGGATTGACCCCTATTCTTGTACCTCTCTGGGCTGGTGCTGCCTTCTCCGTCTACCAAATGAGACTTTTGTGCTCAGTGACTTGCCCACGGAGCCACAGGTAGTGTTTCTGTACTAGGCCTCTATACTGTATGTCCCCACAGGGCCTGAATCTCTTCCAAAGACACACAGCCTGAAGGGCTCTCCCTCTCTCCGTTAAGGCATGTGTATGAACTTCTTCCAGATCCAGGTCTACATTCCACTCCTCCAGGACACCCCTGTGAAATGTCCCAAGGAGCTTTGTTCCTGTAACTAGCATCTTCTCAAGCTGCAGGGACTCAGGTCCCCAGGAAACAGACACAGTTGTGTGCTTGACCACAGTTATTTTCTGGATAAGAATTATTCTGTGTATGGGCCAGCTATAGTGTCTTCCCTGATGACAAACCCAGAATGAACGAATGCATATAGGTCAAACAACCCTCTAGTTTCCTTGATTTTCTGTTCATGTAGCTGTCAGTTATGAGCTCACCTTAATCTTTCTTAATCTCTTTTTATTTTTATACTATATCCAACATCCTTATATCTTTTTAAGGTGATAAATTTCCATGTATTTTTATTTGTCCTCAATTTACCCAGTTAATGCTTTAAGGACATTTTCTGGCTCTAGTCTGTTCTTACTATGAAGGGTCTTGGGAGCTTAAAGAAGTGTCTTAACCTCTCTGGAGACTGGCTGAGGTAGTTGCTTTATGTCTCAGCTCAAAAACACTATGACTATCCTGCTGGTATTTGATTAACTCTGGTGATTTCCTGTGTTCTCAGTTTGTGCTCTGTATATTAATCATCTCTTGGATTGAGAGCCACAGTAATTATAATACTAAAAATGTTGCTACCGCTGCATCTATTAACAAATAAAATATTTATTGAGTATCAGTTTGTGCCAAACACTATGCTAAGCACTTTATGTGCATTATCTCATCTGATCTTTACAAGACACTACTTACCTGGTAAGTAGCATCCCCATCGCACAGACAAGGATACTGAGATTCAGAGAGGTTAAGTAACTTGCATAAGGTTGCAAAGTTGGTAAGGGCAGACCCAGGGTTCATATTCAGAAATGTCTAATATTATAGTTAATTCTTTTAACTACTTACTTCATCTCAGCAGAGGCTGATACTGGCAACTTCATGGAACCCATTATGGGGAGAATTTTGTTAAATTTCCCATTATCCACCCTCCTAGGTCCACCTTTAAAAGGGTTACAATTCTCTTTCTGCCCCAAAAGTAGGCAGCCCTCAGTGACTGTGAGGCTTTTAGTTTCCACATTATGCCTGTCCCCCTGCTTACCAATGATCCTCTCCGTTCACAGGAGCTCTTTCCTTCAAGTGGCAGATCAAGGAACTTTCAGGTCACCTTTTTCTCTCACACCCCGCGTTCAATCCATTAAGAAATCCTATTGTCTTCATTTTAAAGATATGTCCAAATCTGACCACTTTTCATCACATCCACCTGCTGTTAGTCTGGTCCAACCCACCATCATCTTTCACCTGGATTATTGAGATAGCCTCTTGGTTTCCTCACTTGTCCACATTTAGCTTTTTATAAACTCAGCAGTGATCTTTAAAATCATATGCTTAAATACATGACCCCCTTACCCCCAAGCCCTTCTTTTTCTGACTAAAAGACAAAGTCTTTGCAATAGCCTACAAGTCCCTTCCTAGTATACCCACACCATCCCTTCCCTGAATTGCACCCACCCCACATGACTTCTCTGAACCTAGGTGGCTCTCTTCCCCTCCTCACCCCAGGTTAGACTCCTCAAGCTCAGGAGATGCACCTGCCCAAGGCTTTCCCACTAACACTTTACTCTGCTTGGAAGTCTTAAGATATCTCCACAGCTGTGGAGCTCAGCTCCATTCTTCCCCTGTATCTTTATTAACTGAAACATGCTACACAATTTTCTCATACATCATGTTGATTTCCTATGGTCTGTCTCTCCTCACTGGAGGGCAGGGATGGTGTGGTGTGTCATTGTTTACTAATACATTTTTTTGTGTACCAAGAATAGTGCCCTGCTCACTGTATGTGCTCAGTTGAAGGCTGTTGAATAAATGAAGCAATGACTGCTTAATTTTTGCATTTTAATCTGTTGTCTCCGCAGCACAGCACCAACAGGATTTGCAAAACAAGATTCAGGGAAGTCCAGGTAATGTTTCTGCAGCATTTAGGGTCATGCTGTCTTCACAATATTAAAATTTTTTAAAATTTTTATTTCTTTTTTTTAATTCTTACTTTTTGTTGAAGTGTAGTTGATTTACAATGTTAGTTTCATGTGTATAGCAAAGTGATTCATTTATACATACACATACATATATTTATTTTCAGATTCTTTTCCATTACAGCTCATTACAAGAAACTGAATACAGTCCCCTGCTATACAGTAGTCCTTTTTGTTTGTCTATTTTATATGTAGTGATGTGTATCTATTAATCCCAAACTCCTAATCTATCTCTCCCTCCACTTTTCCCCCTGGTAAAGATTTTTAAGATGGCCTTTTCTCCAGTTAGCCACTTTCTGCTTTGAAGAGTCATTATCGTGTCAAGCCTTCATCTGATTTCAGCTCTGTACCTATTGGCATTTAGATGACAGCTTTCTGGACCCCACTTATTTTCCAAGGGAGTGGAGGCTCCAGATGTGGCAGCCTGGTCACTTACAAAGCTCACGCATGTACTACTGACTCTTGAACAATGTGGGGGTTAGAATGTCTGCACAGTGGAAAATCTGAATATAATTTATAGTCAGCCCTCCGTATACATGGTTCCTCTGTATCCACAGTTCCTCCATCTGAGGTTTTGCATCTGCAGATTCAACCAACTGCAAACCATTTAGTACTGTAGTGTTCGCTATTGGGAAAAAAAAAAAAAAACCCCGAGTATAAGTGGATCTGTGCAGTTCAAACCTGTGTTGTTCAAGGGTCAACTGACCTCGTGTCTCCAACAATGCCCAGGAATCTGGTGGACCTTTGGCCTCAGCTGCATGGGCTTATAGTGTCCCGGATCCATTTACTCAGGCCCTAGATGCATTTCTTGGATTGTAACTGATGGCTGGACCCATGAACCTGTAAATATAGTTTGATTTATGTTTCTGCCGGCTGCTTTTTGCTTCTTCACACAGCTAGAAAAGAACATTCTGCAGTTTCCACCCATTTGGCATTTTCCTGGGAGAAATACTTAGCATCATTGGCAATCAGGAAATTGCAATGTGTACTCCACTTCGCATAGCTTTGATAAAAATGTTAACTAGGGCTTTCGCTGGCCCTCAGCCCCAAAGATGGCACTCTGCAGTTCTGCATCCACAGAAATATTTGTCTCTCCTTATCATTTTCTTCCCACGTCTAAGCCAGTTCCTTATAGAAGGACTTGTATCCTTTAGCAATTTATTTAAAAATATCTTTTGAAGTACAATTTTAAAAGCCTTTGAGAGTCTAAATCAAGTGTTTCTCTAAGTGCTACCTTATTCTTGTAACTATCTTTCCAAAAAGCTCTAGTACAATTTAAACATGAAATAACAATGATGGATAATTCATACATTTCCATAGCCGTTTACAGTTTATAATGCTTAGTGGGAAGGTCGCAGCTTTTGGAGCCAGACAGATTGGAATTTGAAACCCAACTTCAGTGTTTACTAGCTTTGTAACTCTGAGCACCTCATCTCACCTCTCAAAACCTACTTTCTCTCATCTTTACAAGTGCAGCAAAATCACCTTGAAGGCTTATCACATTGTGAAGATGGAGGGACGCTGCTTGGAGGGGGCTGAAGATGCGGAGCACGGGGCTAAGTGCTCAGTTAATGGGGAGGTCCTTTCCTTCCCTGTTTTCGCATAGACTCTCCTGTTAACAATCTCCACTGCCTCTCCACACAGGACTCTGCATGGAAAATAACCGTCTTAGCCTCATGGAACTTACATTTTAGAGGCGGGGACAGAAAATAAAAACGAAGCAAGAGACACGCAGGCAAGTAAACATATAGTACCAGACAGTGACGAGTGCTAAGAGGAGACGCAGAGTAGGAAGGCAGAGTAAGGACCAGGGTGAGGATGAGATGGGGGTAAGGAAGGGAGACTGTTTCAGACAGAGGACCAGAAAAGGTCATGGAATGAGTAGGAGGCAAACGTGAGATCCGAATCCTTGTATCTTGACTGTAGGCAACCGTTCACATTTAAGTGTTCAGTAAAGCCGCCCTTTCACGTTCCCCAGCTTGTCAGGTATGGGAGGGAGACACGGGGGTCTTTAGTTTTCAGGGTCTCCTTAGAGTCCTTCTTAGCTGTGGAAGATGCCCTGGCTGTCCTTTAGCTCTCAGCCACTGGGGCCATGTGCGAGGACAGCAGTTCTGGGCTTTCATGATTGAAATGATCCTTTTCACCTCTAAAACCTCACTAGAACTTGTCCCCCCCCCCCTTTTTTTGTCCCTCTAGAATTTCTTTACCACCAACACCAAGGTGCCATCATCTGTCCTGTGGACCACTACAAACCCCTCCCACCTGGTCTGTGTATACCAGTTCTTGCTCCCTTCAGTATCCCTTGGACTTCTTCTGCAGCAGTGTTCCAGTGCTCACCTTCCTTGGTGAGACTGCTCAGGTGGAAACAGCCGCAGGACTCTGTTTCTGAGGCCTGGACTCCAGCTTTGAGAAAGTGAATCCAGATTCACCCTCCAAACACGTTTTTATTATTATCTTCATTCATCTTTGAAACTCCCAATTATCTCCATTATGTTTAAAGCATTTTATGAAAATGAAGGACAAAAGGACTTTTCAGAGATGAAGTTTTATCCTCCTTAATATTCCTCCATTCCCTTAATAACCAGATTACACTGAAAATTAACCTTTATGATACCAATGGACATAGAAAAGTCAAAAAGAACACTCAAGATGGTTATTTGGAAGAATACTCTTAGTAAGCTATGCTAAATAATTCTGAAATATAGGTCAGGTTAGCTATATAAATATCTAAGACACATTCAGGCACTAAATGCTACTCATAAAAAATTAAGAGGAATTTAGAGTGGTTTTAAAGTTTGGTACAGATGACAAATTAAAAAAGAGCCATGTGGTAACAAATTTCATTTCTATATTTAGTGTTGAAAAGTCACAGAAATCCCTTGGCCAATGATGGTGGAAAATTTAGACTTGGGCCTAAATGTTGAAATTCTAGTTATTCATAAAAGGTCAAGGATGTACTTTAAAAATTATGATTCAATTATTCCAATGAGGTCAAGAATGTTCTAAATAATTGGGAAGAACTATTACTACCTGGTTTTATTGCAGTACTAAAGTCAGTGATATTTTATGTTAATTATTTCCTTTCCTTGACCTAATTTAATGGGTTAGAAAGTTCTCCACTTGGCCACCTGTTTTGATGGAATGAAATCAACTATATTGGATACTCCTGTGTTTTATCTTCTCAGTGTACACATGAATATCAGGAAGATAAGATTTTAAAAGGTGATGGTTATGAACTGAGTTCTTTGGAGCAAGAATCATATATACATTTTTTACTTATTGCATAATTTAAGTAAGTTAGTAGGGAAAACAAGATTTGGGACAATGATGATTTGAAGAGAAAAATATATTCTCAAGCTCTTTGTATGCTAATAATGATTTGCTAATTGCAAATCATGTTTATTTATTCATTAAAGCACTTTCTTTAAGGACTGTTAGTAGATTATACTTTATCAACCTCACATATTCTTTTGTATGTCTGTGAAAATAATGACACTATATTTCTTCAAAAAATATTTTGTTGTTCAGACTCTTTGCTAACCAGGTGGGTCTTCTCCCGGTTTGGTATATTTTGGAGATTAGATTCTGGTAAATATCCTTGTTCATAAAAGCCACACTTTTAAATCATTTCATTTTCCTGTGGTTTCCAGGAAAAAAAAATGAAACCTTCACAGTAAGAAAGTCAACATCCTTGGAGGCTCCAGTGTTCTTGTAACATTTCCGTTGGCTTGGGGAAGAGAAGCATAATCTATCTCCCTCCCGAGCATCTGCTTAATTTTATACCAAATACCTTATGTTTGGTGACAACTTCCTTTGTTCATTGTGTCTTTTAACTCCAAATTCCCAACTTTTAACAATTTGCTTGAAAATGATGAAAAAGAACAAGCATCTTGCCTTTAAAAGTCTAATATTTATTCTTTATGGCATGCCATTTTCAAAAACAGAACCCATGTTTAGTGTCGTGGCTGAGGCAAAGTTGTACAAGTCCAACCTTTCAGTTCTGTATGTTCTTGAGAAAGGTAGTTTCAGAGACAACAGAGAAACAATGAATTCAGATGAAGTACTTATTTAATGTTTCCAGTAGATATATTTTTCAATTACAATTTTATTTGCTCTGTATTGAATATAAGTACTTCTTTCTATTAAAATCTTTATTATAAAAGAATCTGATTTCACTGTGGTATATGCATTTGTATTCAATTAAAAAAATTGCTTAGCTTAACTTTCTAAACTTTCTAATGAGTAGGGTCTGTCCAACAGAGAAATTAGAATGCCGCTCTGGGAATAGTAAGGGCCTTATGTGCGTAGACACCAGTCTAGTTTTTGCTAGAGCAAGAGAGCACTCCACTGAGATGGGGGTTAGGCCCCTGGAGACGGTTCTGTTCATTTGCTAATGAGCTACATAACCATGAGCATGCTTCTTTATCTCTATATCTATCCCATTATGAATCTAGTTAATTTTAGATAAGTTTTGATGGTGTAAAATAATGGCTCTAGATATGGTCCCTTTCCTCCTCACACCCACCGGTTGTTTCAGAGTCTGCTTCCATGTGGTCGTCAATCAACCTTGCTTACGTTGGCAGACAAGTACATCTGACCCTTGAGCAACATGGGTTTGAACTCCTTGGGTCCACTTATACTAGGATTTTTTCAACAGTAAATACTACAGTGCTGTGTCATCCATGGTTGGTTGGATCCACTGATGCAGAAGAACTATGCATACAGGGCCTACTATGAATTATATATACATTTTTGACTGCAGGGAGGGTTGGTGCCCCAACCCCTGTATTGTTCAAGGGTCAACTGTAATCAGACAAGAGCATCTTGGTACTTCACCTTCATCGTCATGTCTAGCTGCTCCTTTTTCAGTGTTGAAGAGATCTGTATTATTAAGGTTTGGTGGCATAATATTAAGAGGTTGAATTAGCTGTCATAACATGATTTTTCAAACACAAAGTATTTATTGAGTACTTACAATGTTCAGACGACTAGAAATTCATCATTAAAAAAACAGATTTGAGTCTCATTGCAAAGCGTTTACCACCTGGAAGAAGGAATAGCTCAGTGGCAGAGTGCATGCTTAGTGTTCACAAAGACCTGGGTTCAATCCCCACCACTTCCATTAAAAAAAAAATAGATAAATAAGTCAGCCTAATTGCCTTCCCCTACCAAAAAAAAAAAAAGAGAGAAAAAAACAAATTCATCCCTTCCCACCGTTACCCCCAGCAAACATGAGATTGCTTACTCCGTCTGCAAGTCTGTTTCTGTTTAGTAGATGAGTTCATTTGTGTCTTCTTGCTTTCACTTCAGATGCCAGCCACAAGTTTGGGAGTCCCTAAGCCACCTACATTTCTGACCAACTGGCTACAAATTAGGGGTTCCTAGGACCCCCTCAGGTTTGATATTTCCTAGAACAACTCGCAGAATTCAGAAAAATACCACAATTATGATTACAGTTTTATCATAAAGGATACAAACCAGGACCAGCCAAGTGAGCGACTATTTGGGTGAGGTTTCCACATGCAGAGCCTCCACTGTCCTCTCCTTATGGAATCAGGGCATGGTCCCTTCAACACACTGATGTGTCACCAGCCGAGAAGCTCCTCTGAGACCCTGCTCAAGATTTTTATTGAGGCTTCATTAAATGGAATGACTAATTAAATCATTGTGATTAGGGACAATCTCCAGCTCCCTTCCCTCTCCAGTGGCAGGGAGGTTGGGCTGATAACATGTGGCTCAAAGCCCTGACTCTCTAATCACGTGGCTGGGCTTTCTGGCATGATGATCCCCCAGCCTGAGTCAACTCCTTGGCATAAAATCAGAGGTGTTTCAGGCTCCCCTCACCCCCCATGAATACTAGACACTTCTGTCACTTGGCTTAGAACACTCAGTCCCAGCAAACTGGGACATAGATCAGACAGATTATTACACAACAGTGGGAAACAAAATATCCTCAATTGACAGGTGACTCTGAGGCAGAAGTAATGACCTAAGTGTCACAAGGTTGAATAGTAATGGAGCCAGAACTCCAGTCCTGGACCTCTGACTTCACATCTTGGTCTCTCTCCACTGCACCTCGATGGCTCTCCTACAGAAAGAGTAATTTTGCATTGCTATTGTCATTATATTCTTAGAACTCCTTTGAGTAGCTGAATTTGACTTGACTGTTCCCCTGAGAACCATGATCACCGTTCCCAGTGGTTATTAAAAGCTACTCCTCTTTTGGTCTGTGGCCGGTTGATGCATAGAGTATGGGGTTGACAGCTCACTGACCAGGACACCCATTGTGTGACAGGTACACAAAGTTTTGCAGACTTTGAAGGTCAGATGCAAGCCAGAGCTGCTGCCTCTGTTGAGCCCTGGGGAGCAACAGAACAAAGAATTCATAAATGTTTAGTTTTGCATTATTTTTTTCCTAGGGAAATCTCCACTCAAGATTAGAGCATTTGTCATTGGATGGATATCTACACAGTTAACCCTTGAACAACATGAGGGTTGGGGTGTTGACATCCCCCTACATCCCATGCATTTGAAAATCCAAGTATAACTTTTGATATCCCAAAACTACTAATAGGCTACTGTTGATCAGAAGCTTTACTGGTAATCTAGTCAATTAATACACATTTTGTGTGTTTTATGCATTATACACTGTATTCTTACAATAAAGTAAGCTAGAGAAAAGAAAATGTTATAAAGAAATTCATAAGGAAGTGAAACTACATTCACAGTACTGTATTGTCTTTATTACTACACTAGGCTTCAAAAATGAAAAGATAATGTAAAAAAGAGATTCACATTTGTTTATAGATACAATGACTCATGGATTGATAATGAAGAAGCAGCAGTAGGCTTGCTTTATGATAACCTAGTGCAGTGGATGGTGCCATGTACAGTAGGCAAGTGTTTGGGTAAATTTTGATAAATTTTAACTTTTTATAATAGATTTGTATGTATTTTATGGAGGCAAATGATAAATAGACTAATATCTACATATTTTTTATGTATTCATAGTATATCTTTTTCTTAATTTTTCAATATTTCTAGGCTGTATGGTTCATCTGCGGGTTTTTTTCAAATTGCCACAAATCTCCAGTATTTTTTCCAATATATTTATTGAAAAAAAGTCTGTGTATAAATGGACCTATGCAATTCAGACCCATGTTGTTCAAGGGTCAACTGTGTATGTATGTCTAGTCTACCCATCTAATCCTGCCTCTCTCTCTCTCTCTCTCTCTCATTCTCTCCCTAAATCATCTTCCTATTGGCAAGTTTTCAGCAGCCCTGCAGGCTGAGTGCTACTGTGGCCTGTTTCCAATAGCGAGGAAGGAGGTACAGGTAAAGTTAAAGATCCCAGGCATGGCTAAAATACAAACTGATGATTTTTTGGACATTGCGTCTTTCTCCCTCCCTAGTCCCGCCCCTCAACCCCCTGCCCAGTTCTTCTTATTCCCTTCTTCTTTCATAGTTTTCAGAGTTCCTTTTTACTTCTTTTCCTACATGGGGACATCACCCCAGTTATATAACACTTCCTACCTGGCAGGCACAACTTCATGTGCGTTATATCTAATGACACCCGTGATCCCTATTATTTTTATCTCTATTGTACGTGTGAGGAAGTGATGCAGAGAGATGCTGAGTGGACTTTCCAGGGTCTTTCAGCTCATTAATAGCAGATCTGGGCTTCAAACCTTAGCATCCAGATGCCCGAGTCCGTACTCTCAACTACTTCACTAAACGGCCTTGATTAAGGGGAAAAGAACTACGTTTTTGAAAGTCGTGTAAATTTGGACTAAATTGCTGTCTTTGTTCCTTTGGGCTGAGTGATCTCAATCAAGCTGTGTAAACCAGTGGAGCATCGGTTTTTCATCTTTTAAACAGGGTAAATAACCCCCCATAAGATGCCACAGTAAGGAAAAAGTGCCTAGAATGTGGGTAGTGGGCTCTCCACTCACGACCATTTTCTTCTTTCAGGACAGAGAAGCAGAAGGACTTTCAGGAGGGCTTGGCAAGTCCCCTTCGAGACCCACACTCAGCCTGGAAGGGCAGTTGGGCTGCCATCTTCCAGACAAACAACCCACCAAAAATGACCTTCGGAAACCTCACGCAGTAAGGGGCTGGCTCCAGCTCCTTCACACACCACGCAGCTGTGCCCAAGCCCTTTGGAGGAGGAGCTGGCTTGTGTCTTTGACTTTTAAGAGAGTGAGCTGCAGTGCCTGCAAACCCACATATGTGAGGTCACAGCACAGAAGTCCGTTGTGCTCCCCACAAGGCTATTTTTTCTTTCTCTCTGTTCTGTGACACTTTCGGTCTCTACAGCAGAGGGGTTGTGGGCAGGAGCCTGTGACGTGGGCTTTTTTTTTTTTTTTTTTTTTTTTTTTTAGTGAAGTACAGTCAGTTACAATGTGTCAGCTTCTGGTGTACAGCACAATGTCCCGATCATGCCTGGGCCTTTTCATCTGGAAAGCCCAGCAGAGACCAAGGCGGGCCACAGGCATTTCCACCAGCTTTAACTGCACTGTTTGGTGCAGTGATCAGTAGTTACAGGGCATCTGGCTGAAAGTTTACCTCTTTAGGTTTTACCACTTCTTATGGAACTGCCTTGTATAGAGACTTTCTTATCTTCAAGGACAAGCTCAAGTCCCACCTGACTCTATGGAGTTTCCTTGTCCCACCCACTACAAACAATTGTCAGCCTCTTTAATTAACTCATCTTGATTTTACTTGATCTTCAGTTTCACTTGACTGTCTCTGAGTATTAACAGGGAGCTCCTGGAGGGCAGGTTACCTACCACCCTATTCTTTCCCTGTTGAGTGCCTAGATCCTAGCTGACATCTAGTAGATGACTTTTGAACTGAATGGTTGTGTGTGCTGGCCTGGCTTTCTACTTTTGCATATAATAGTATTGTCCCAGAACTTTCATTCCAGAACTTTTTGCTGTTTATCTCAGAGGTTCCTCATTAAGCACTTATATTGAGGTCATTCCTTGACCTCTTTTTTTTTTTTTTTTTTTCCCTCCAAATACTAAGGCAGTCTAGCAGAGTGGAACAAAAGTGAGGTTGGGAGCAGGCAGACTTGGTTCAGAACACTGATTCTGCCGTGCTATTGCCGTGACCCTGGGTGCGTGGTTCACCATCTCGGAGTCTTGTTTCACATCTGTAAGATGGGGCTAGGCCATCCAGACCTGCTGATGGTGTTTCTGTGCGAATTCGGAAAGCGAACCCCCTGAAGCCTAAGGACCCTTGGCTTGGCAAGCTGAGTGTGGCTCGATTTCAGGCTCCACTTGCTGCCTTGGCTGGTACACCCTGCAACCCTTTCCAGGTAGCTCTTAAAGGAGCTCACAGGGCTGGCGCGAGGCTAAATGAGATCTCGTATGTAAAGAGTATGCAGAAAGCAGAGAGTGGAGGTGTTTTATTTTCGGAGACCTGAATGAAAATAATACCATGTGACTTTCACTGTATGTCCACTTTCCCTCCCACCATCCCCAACCTGTCACCCCCAAGCTGTCTCTCAGTCCCACACCCATGGGACAATCCAGGGCAACACTGAATCATCAGTAGTTTGTCACTGGAGTCCCATGTCTCCTCTTTAGGTATTGTGTCCTCACCCCACCTTCACTTTAGGAGCCCTGTGCCCTCATTTTCTCTCCTTCCTCTTCTCCTTCCCCCAAAGAAATTCTATTTCTGAAAAGAAGCTGATTTCAGTAGTGTAAGCCTTTTCTTTCTTCTTACTGTGGACTGACAGGTTTTTCTCTGCTATTGGACATAGCTCTGGCATTGCTAAATATGCGTGGGAGCTGTTTGGGAAATGTGGACCCATTCCTGAGTCACAAGGTAGTTGCTTTTTCTGAGAAACAAGGCAGATCTGAAGATGGAGTTTAGAAGAGCTAGTATCATACTGGCTGCTGCAGATTGCCCTGGATATCCCTGTAGAGACAAAATATTTTGATACATCTTTACCAGACCCTAAAATAAACCAAGCAATGTGTGTACCAACATTCTTTCATTTCCCTGACCCGATCCTGTCACCCAGCCTGTGTTTCTCTTCCCCCTTTTTTTTCTGATTCTTCCAGCTTATCCTGAGAGAACACAGTCAGGATTGCTCACATCTTTGCCCTTGAAGCTCTTGTTTGCAGAACCTAGGAGAGAGAGTGGGAGGAGAGCTAATGCTAATTTCATCCTTGCTCCTTGATGTGTCCTGAATCCCAAGCAGGAGCCAAACTGAAGCACGCTTGGACAGAGGTTTCAAGACACTGGACTCTCTCAAATTTCACCAGAATCTTGAGGAGAGGGGGATTGCTAATGGTATAGGAGATCGCAGAACTTCCTCCCGCAGGGACTCTGGCACACATAGAGGGCTGGCATTTTTGACACTGAGTGTCCCCGGGAACAAAACAAATCATGAATAAAGACATGAAATGTTTACTACCCTTTAGCTAGCCACATTCATGCCTCTCCGTTAAACTTATGCTACATTTTTTGTTAGCTTACTGTCAGTGGAGCAGAATGACTGAATATTGGGTCATGAAGGTGGACGATCTGGATGTGAATCTTGTCTTCTCCAACTCTGTAGCTGTGTAAATGTGGGCCAATTACTTTATATTTTGATATCTCAGGTTTCTTTTCAGCAAAATGGCACTTACTTTATCATTATGAAGGTTAAATGAAATGTATGCCAAATGTCCAGCACAATACCTGCCATGCTGTAAAAGTGGTCATAATTTTTAGCTGGCTGTTAGTCCCGGAGATAATAGTGACTACAAAAAGGATTCTCTTTTAGCCTGGGGAAGGTTCATCTGAAACACAAAATATGATTTGAAATCTGGAAGAGGATTTCCCCTACTTTTCTGCAGCACAACACCGTGGAATGAACTTCACTGGACTTGAATCCAAAGACCAATATTTTTGAACCAATAGTTTGAACAAAATGGATGTTCATTCTGATCCTGTCTTTATTAGACTAGAATCCGGGCACTTCACCTAACAGGTTTTGGTCTTAGTTCCCTAATCTGTGCAATGGAACGATTGGATAAGACTGCAAACTTATTTACAAAACGGAAACAGACTCACAGACATAGAGAACAAACTTACGGCTCCCAAGGGGGAAGTGGGTGGGAAGGGATAAACTGGGAGTTCAAGATTTGCAGATACTAACTACTATATATAAAATCGATAAACAACAAGTTTTTATGGTATAGCACAGGGAACTATACTCAATATCTTGTAGTAACTTACAATTAAAAAGAATATGAAAATGAATACATGTATGTTCCTATATGACTGAAGCATTATGCTGTACACCAGAAACTGACACAACACTGTAAACTGACCATACTTCAACTAAAAAAATATAAAAAGAGTAGCTCCTTTTCAATTACAAAGCCGTGTTTTTCTTTGTTTCCACTCAATGTTTCTGGCTCGAGGAAGGGTCTGTGTGCAGATTTTGATCCAGGTGGCTGCTTGGCACGTTGGTCAGTAGCTAGAAGGTCTGGGCTGCTGCCCCTTTTGTCTTTGATGACTCACATTTATATCAGCAGATTTACTTCAGGGTTTTGTCAGCATGGATTTCCATATCCTTGCCTGTGCAGGTGGCTTTACAACAGCAATAGGGCTTCCTAGGTCAATGGTTCAATGTGGACAACTTACTCCAGACAGAAACCAAAGGCCTGGCTGGGTCTCTTAAATGCTGCCTAGTACGTCTTGTTCCTTAGCGCTTGAGAAATCTAAAGTATTAGACAGTGAATTCCAGGCATCTAAACTTGCCCCAAAGGTGTGTTCTTGGACAATATACTCTGCTGAGTTAGTCATACTGATCACCATTCTAAAGGTTCGAACAGTCACTTTGTGAAGATAGATTCGTCTATAGGTAATGGTCTGTGTGAAATTAGTCTACGTGTGCTAAATTCCTATAAAACATAATTAAGACGTCATGTAAACAAGTAGAGTGGAACAGACATACAGCCCACTGAGCCCTGAAGTCATGTATGGTAGAAATTCCTTCACTCTGCGGTCAAATGGCCTCCAAAGAAGTCATGGCCACACCTGGGCATGAGGTGAAGGCATCAGTGGAATTTGGCCTTGTTTTAGGGCACAGAGAATGTTTACTGGTGAGGAAGCCTACAGATGCAGTGCTGACTTGTGTCACCCTGAATTCCCTCCCCAGGGCAATTCTGGGCGACAGTATTTCAGTTTCCTCCAAGAAGCCACTATAGCAAATAGTCACCCTATTGCTTCCCCAGATGGTTGGCCCCAGAGTGGACAGAGTGGACTGGGAGGGATATTGGGAGCCATACAACTAGAGGCTTTCAGGGGCTCTTGCAGTCACCCCCTTACAGCAAGGTCAGACCGCTCTGTACACATTGGCTTTGGGGAACGTGGACCCAGAAGTTCTAAGAAGATGCACTTTTCTTGTCAGTCTGGTTGAGAAAGCACTCCCAGGATGACAGCATCGTTTGTGTTTGCTTTTTAAACCTTGAGCGATACAAAGGCATTTTCAGGTGACTGTCTTAAAAAATAAAAACTTCCGGGGAAGTGGTTGCTTTCAGAATACATGGATACATGGCTTCTCAGTGTGTTCATTGCATGTAGTAACTCAGATGTTTGCTATGATTTCAGATATGATTCACCTCAAACCATTTTATGTGGTTGTCCAATGCCTTTCCTAGGATTTCTGTAATTTCACGAAGGGCTGTGTTTTGCAGTCATCTGTGGCTCTGATCTTCTGCTGTTACTGTTTAGTTTCTAGATTATGGTTTGTGTATAGTTGCTGTTCCACACTGGTTAGCATGGCTAAAGGAACTCAGCTCTGTCCTTTGATTTGACACACAGACACAGCCACACACACAACTTTTGTCTAGCAGGCTCTCCCCAAAAGCTGAAGGCTGAAAGAAAGGGCACAGAAGTGTGGCATTTACTTTGAGCATAATAAAAAGTTCAAATTCATTATGAAATGCTTTTGTTATTAAAGATCCTTTGGACAGTCTGCCCTCTTACTTGGCCATCGTCTCTCTCCCGTTGCTTCCTGTTTATTTTGTTAGTTTGGTTATTCTAGCTCCTCATACACTTGGGGTTTCACCTTCGTCCCCAGTGATTCCCCAGGCACGGCTCCATTTCTATGGGGATTCTGATGCAAAATGTTCAGATCGTACCCATGCCTACCAGCACGCACTACATATATAACATTGAGAAGAGTCTTAGCCCAGAGCTGGCTTCTGATCTATTGTTTCTAATCTGGTTTCTGAGCAGTAAAATAAGGGTGAGTAGAGTTACAATGCTCCCATCTATTTATCTCCAGACTGTTTTGTTATAACCTTTCAAAGAGCTGATCACCTTGTACGGCCATGTACCTTCATGACTGGAGTGGGTTACCTTTGACATCTCACTAATTCTTAGTCGCTGTCTTCTTATCCCTCTCTCATATGCCAACTGATAGCCCTTCTGGAATTCTGCCATCTGCTTTTATTCCCAAGGGTGAAGCTCAGGACTCACCTCCCCTTTACATTCTTCCCTGCTTCCACTTAGAGGAAGCCCACGCTGACCCCTTCCTCCATCACCTTCCCTCCTCTGGGCTCTACACTCGCAGCTGCATTTGAGGCAGGTTGTGTGTGTCCATGGTCTCTGGTGGATGGATGGCTGGATGTCTGAGAACGCTCAGGCCAGCTAACTGCCTGGGTCACCCTTCCATCGAAAAGTGCTCCTGCATGGGGTACTTTTTCATGGAAACTTTCTTTTACCTTCAATTTATCAATTAGTAAGAACTTGTTGAGAATTCACTGAATTTTAGTAACAGATGCTGTAAATTATTATATTTTCTCTTATATAGACGTCTCCATGATATTTTTAGTCCTATTTTAAATCTGAACTAATCAGGGATTTAAACTGTTTTGGGTGAGTGTAATTTAAATGTTCATTTCTGCTACATGATACTCACATAGAGTTTCTAGAAACTCAGCCGCAAGTTCTTATTTTGATCCTGGGGGACAATCTCATTAGTTTTTACATTTGCTAAGAATAAACTGATATGAACACTTAAAATAGTCTAGTGTCCTCCCCCAAGCCCTGTAGAGTGGAGTTGAGTCACTGCAAGGGAAAGTCCACATCTCAAGTGTTATTATGGTCAGAGAGGGGGTAAATACCACATCTTCGTCACTTCAGAGCAGCTCCGAACTTCAGAAGTCTCTGCTGAGCAGGGCTTGTGGGAGAGCTGGGCTCCAGGGCAGGGCTGGCGTGTGACCTTGCGTGGCCTATTGTCCTGGGTCCCAGGCTTCCTTTCCATCTCGCTGTTGAGGAAAGAGATGGATTTCCGAGATCTGTGATGCGGTAGATTTGGGGTGAGGGAGCGCAGGAAATACCCATCACTTCAAATAGCCCTAGACAAAGAAACCACTACAATGGAACAATAGTTCATTTCTCCCATCAGATGGGTGCTTAGCCGAGAACTGGACTGGGAGGCAAGTGGTGGTAGCCGGGGCGGCGGTGGTAGAGGGGGTGGCTGAGGGGCCATGTTCCAAACTCACTGTCAAGGTGAGGGTGACAAGTGAAGTGCTGGGGCTGGTGGCTGAGGAAATGGGAGGAAGGAAATATGGGCTGGGGAAGTGAAGGAGGTGTGTTCTCTGGAGGTTTGAGATGGTTTTCTGGGAGGAAGACAGCTTTCTCCCCTTTGCCACAGGCTGCTGGGCGGTGGAGAGGGAGGAGGAAGCTGGGTGGTAGGATCAGTGTGGGGAAGGGTCAGGAGTACATCAGGGCCTGTCATTGGTGAAGGGGCTGGATGCACGTCAGGGCCACAGAGGAACAAGCGCGTCATCCTCAGATCACACATGTGGAACCTGACTTGGGCCACAGACACTGGTAACTAATTGAATATACTCAGCTGATCTAGAGAGCCCTGCAGGGGGAGACTCCAATGCACTTAATCAGATTTTAGTTCTGATGATCACAGCTTCACTGTCACTTCTTCCAGGAGCCCTCCCCTGACCCCTGACATAATTTCCTGGACATACCCACACTATGAACAGCTGTAATATTCCTTCTTAGCACACATGGCTACAATCAGTCAATTCTACATTCATTGGGTTGATGTCTATCAGTCATCTGGACAATTAGGACCCATGAAAGCAGGAATTGTATCTGATCCACTCACCACTGTCTTTCAAAGCCTGGGCCGGTTTAATGATTATTTGTTGAGCGAATGAATACATAAATATAGGTACATCAAGCCCTGGTGGTGTGAGGAGAGGCCATGATGAGCTGGCCACAGGCCCACCCCTCAAGGGGCGTGCAGGCTGGTGGTGAAGCAATGCCGGGAACGACACAGCACAATGGGAACGGGCCCCAGGAGAGGAGCAAAGAGGGTTTGCAAAGAGATGGCAATTAGAAATACCTTGTTTACAAACATCCTTTAGAGCCTACAAATAATCTAATTCATCAGTCTTTACAACGAGGCTGTGAGGGATGCATGAGGGGTGAACATCATTATTTCCTTTTTTACACAGAGGGAAACCAATAATCAAAGACGGTTTGAGATTTTCCCAAAGTGTTAGTGTCAAGCATTACTCCTGCACACTGATTTCTCATTCCTTTGGAGACAGGTCTTGAGGAATGAGAGGATATTGACCATCAGAAATTAGTGGAAGGAATGGAAACAGAGCCACCTGCAGAGGAGAGAATGTTAGTAAAATCACAGCTGTTGAACATTCCAGGATGTGGGAAGATCAGGGAACATTCTAGAAGGCAACATAGACCATCTAGCCCAGGCCTTTTTTTTTTTTTTTTTTTTTAATAAAATGAAGAAACTGAAGCCTATAGAGATGAAGTGGTCTGTTCCACAGGCCCAGAGCTCTTACTGTGAGAGAGATTAGCTAGAAGCTAGAAGCAGGTCTTTGGTCTTTAAGAAAATTATATCTACCCCATAGGATGGGTCCCGTGAAGGGGGTTCCATCATTATCCCTAGTTGGGGAAACTGAACTTTGGGAGGCTGAGCAGCTTGTCTAAATTCACCTGCCACCGACTCGGGGAGATGGGACTTAATCTGGGTCTTGGATGATCCGAGGTCTGTGCTCTTAACTGCTCAGTCATGCTCTTCCCAGGTCTGTTGTTGGGAAACATGGGGAAAGTACTGGGTACAAGAGCCAGCAGCAGCTGGAGCTGCCATCTGCATCTGATGACCTTGACTTGAAAGATGGGGCTCCTCTTCCTTCTTACACTAGAGAGTTAGTGTAATCTTAAGGGCTTAGAAAAGGCCCCTGATTCTGAAATAAGGACTGTGTCCCATCTTTCAGCTGATATCAGGAATTCTGTGAACCCAAACAAAATTTCTTATCTCACAAGAGACGGCTTAAACATCCCTCTGAACAAAGGCAACTCACTAACTTGTGAGTTTATTAGCTTTAATTGTAAACCCACGTTGAGTTTGAGGTAGGGATGGTGAATGAATGCTAGGACCTACAAGTAACAGTAAGATTGGTTAGCATGCATTCTGGGCTGCCCCAGGGCCAGGCCCAGGGTATACATATGTTGCCTTGTGTAATCCTTCAGACCCTTTCTGGGGTATGTTCTGCTTTTACTTCCATTTAAAAATGAGGCAATGGAGGGGTAGAGAGCTGAGGATGCTTGCCTAGAGTTACAAAGCCAGGCAGTGGTGGATCTAAGATGTGAATCCACGCAGGCTGTCCACCCTCTTAACCACTATGTGGGTCCAGAGCCCAGGATGGGTCATGGGAGGTTTTACTACGCCTGACAATCAGAGACATTAGTAAGAAATGGAAACAGCCTATTAGGTCAGTAAGCTTTTGATATTACTCTGCTTCTACCCTTGACATGGGAAATTGTGGCATTGTTTTATTTTCAGGGGGCTTTTGGTGTCTAGTTTACGAAGTCTAGAATAGAGTGGAAAGTCCTATCACTTTATCTTACACGCTTGCAAAACCTCACGCCATTTACCCTCAGATTCAAACTTGGCCTCTAGTTGTTGCTTCCAGTCAAAAACTGCCTACTGTCAGAATCTCTGTTCGGTGGTTGTAGATTTCTGGGATTCGATTTCCAGTGGTCTATCAAAGCACTTGTTTGCAGTTGGTTGATGTCACTTGCTGAATTATGGCTTTGCTAGAGTGAACATAAGCCCGTCAATGTTTCAGCATCATTTAGCAGGCATCTCCTGTGTCCGAAAGTTGTGAGGGATTTAATTACCTGGAAGGAAAGAAGAAGGATGGAAAGAAAGAATGAAGGAAGGAAGGAAGGAAGGAAGGAAAGAAGAATGGAAGGAAAGAAGAGAAGGGACATTGTCTTGAAAGGTTGAATGTCAAGTGGGGACTAAAAGAGATGGCTGACCTGAGGTTAAAGCACTTGGATAAGGTCCCCAGCATCCTCAAGCGTTCACCTGCTGCTTGGAGATTTGTGGCATCATATAAAGCCCTTGGCATGTGGATGTTAGCAATGTCCAGTTAACCTGCAGTGGCAAGCTGTCTTCAACAGGGTCGATAGCTGAGGTGGGTCTGGCCCTAGTCAAGAATAGATGGCTTTTTGTAATAGCTGTGATAGCTATCGGATTTTTGTGATAGTAAGCAGATGGCTCTGAGCTTATGCTAAAAATAAAAGTACTGTCAAACACTAAGGGACTTCAAAGTCCTACAAGAATGGAGTGTACTTGTGGGAAATGGCCATTTCCTGTCATGCATTAGAGGGTTTAGAGAGGGACTGACTGCAGTGTGAGCAGGGTGGGGGCCAATTCGAACACTATTTCACATGGGGAGTGGAGAGGCATCGTGGAGTCTGCTCCTCAATGCAAAGGAACACTATGGGATTTGACTTGGCCACTTCAGGATTCTAAACTTTGCCCAAGCCACTTCCTTTGGTTGTAAAGTCCTTTTCTTAAAAAATCATTTAACAAAATCCTACCCATACGCCAAAAAAAAAAAAAAACCAAAAAACAAAAAACAAAAAAACCAAACCAAAAAAACAAACAATTCACTGCTTCCTTCCTTTCTCCATCTTCCTCATTATACTGTGGTCCCCCTGTAGACCTGGGGCTGTGACTCTCACTCAGAGTTTCCAGGATTTAACACAGACCACTTAAGAATGTCTTAAATAAAGAAGGCTTCCTCCAGAGCCTTGCATCCCCTCATCCTCTTGCCTAATCAAGAATATCACTTCCTGTTGTTTCTTCTCTTTCTTGCACCAAATAAATAAGCCCATTCTCCCAGAGTTTGTCCTTGTCTATAGCCACTGCTCTTGCTACCCCAGCGCCCTCCACTGCTCCCCAGTGTCCTGACTGGAGGGAGAGTCTCTTACCCCAGCATGAGGGGCAGAGAACCTCATTACCAGTGATTCTGCTGGTGTAACGGGGTGATGTGAGCACTTGGCCTGGAGGAGTCAAGGAAGCCAGAGGGGAAATGATGTCTTGGCTTGTCTAGTTCTCAGTCTATAATTAAAAAACAAACAAACAAAAAAAACTGCTGGCTGGGTCTTTGGCTTGGTTTCTTATAGTCACCAGGAGAGTACAAATAGCCAGATGAAGTCTCCACCAGCTTCCGTCACCACGTCTCCCAATCTACCTTTCCTCCTGTAGAGGAAACATCTCTGCTTCTACCTAAGCCCAGCCTCCCTCCAGGGCTTGGACCCCACCTGCTCCTGCCCCATCAAGGGATTCAGTCCAGCTTTGTTTCTGCTCTCCCTTGCGTCTTTCTTTCTCTTCTGGATTTTCCAATCGACACCCAATATGCTGTGCTATCTCTTATCTAAAAATAAATTTCTCTTGAACACATATGTTCCTTGAACTACTGGCCCAATTCTCTGCTCCTCTTTGTGGCTAAACTCTTCAAAAGGATTATCTCTTCCAACTATCTTCACTTCCTTTTTTCACTTCTTCTCTTGAACACATTACAATCAAGTTTCTTTTTCCTTCATCAAAGAATAATGAAAAACAAAACAAAAACCTGCTTTTGTTGAGGTCACCAACAGCTGGAATGATGATTTATCTTATTTTGTTCAGATCAATCCTGATTTATGCCTGTTGTCCTGACATGTTTTAATTATTGGAAGCTTCTTCCTTCACTCTCAAAAAGTGTTCTGATTTGGACCAAGATTATATGATCACTTTACGAACCAATGACTTCTGTGTTCCAGATCCAATGGTCAATTCTCATTTTTACTCCCCTTCATAAGGTGCATCTCATCAGCTTACTGCACTCTTCCTTGTTCCAGAAATGCTGCCTCCCTTAGCCTCAGGGCACCACGTTCTCTTCCTTTTCCTCTCACCTCACTGGTGGCTGTTTTTCAGTCTCCTTTGGGGTTCTCGGATTTCTTTTCTATCCATTTTCTGTCTCTTGGTGACCTCATCTAATTTCATAGTTGATGATGGCCAAAATTACATTTCATACCTGGACCTGTCCTCTGCACTCCCACTTAATCTTTCCTTGGATTTCTTACAGGCATATCAACCTTAGCATATCAAAAACCCACTCCTGATTTCCTCCCCAAACTTACTCTCCTTTTGTCTTCATCTCAGTAAACGTCAGCTTCTTTCTATAATTTCCTTGGGCCCAAATCCTGGAACCATCCTTGCTTCCTCTCTTTCTCTCATACCTCCATTGAATACATCAGTAAATCTGTCAACTTAAAATTCAAAATTTACCCAAAATAAGAACTTTTTTTTTTTCTCCATCTTTACCACTATTTCTATAGTTCGGGCCAACATCATAGTTTACCGCTTTGTTTTGGTCACTTGCCAATTGGTCTTCCTGTGTCTACCTTGCCGCTCACCTCATTCAGACTCTAGTGGCTACACAGAAACAGCCTGAGTGATTCTTATGATGGCCTATGAGACCCTCCATGGCCTGGCTGGGTACCCCTCTGACCTCATAGCCCCCTGCTCTCCTCCTGGCCCACTTAATGGCCCATTTTCTAGGTTTTTTTTTTTTTTTTTTTTTTTGAGGTAGGGGGAAGGCTTTTTCTTACTAATTGTATGACATGGATTTTTCAGGATACTAATTTTTGTGTGTTACATGGGTAACAAATATTTCTCTCATATGGTGGTTTGTGTTTTTGCCCTCTTTATAGATCTTTACATGAACAAAAATTGTTAATTTTAATGTTATTAAAATTAGCAATCTTTTTCTTTATGGTTTTAGCTTTTGTGTTTTTAGTCATAAATATCATCTACGTTTTCTTCTAAAAGTTTTTTTTAAGGTTTTTTAATTCACATTTTAGTCTTTAATCCATCTGTAATTTTTATTATTGGATTTTATTATTTTCTTTTATTATTTCATTTTCCCCTGTATAGTCAAGCAATAATTTCAGAATTGTTTATTAATTGTTTATCTGTAATGCTCTGTCAGTCATAGATTAAGTCGGTCTGTTTCTAGGCTCTTTGTTCAGTTTCATGGAGCTTTGTCTATTCCTTCCCCAACATCCCTCTGTCTTAATTACCTACCTTTAAACAAGAGTTAATCTCCATCTTCTGGGATATGTCCCCATGCTTCTCCTTGTCATGTTTCTTCACCTAATTCAGTAGTCGTGTCTATTCCTGACACTTTGTTGCTAATTAGAAGGGTGTTGTAGTACATCTACATACATCCAACAATGAAGGTGTCACTTTTCTCCCCTTTTCCAATTACTCTTGTCTTATAGAGCTGTTTTGAAAATCACACGATGAATAGAAAGAATGCTAGAGGAAAGAAAATCATCTTCAGTAATTTCTAGAACAAAGGATTTTTTCCCCTTTCTTTTTGATCATTCTGCTTACTCTTTATATGTTTATCATCTATTCATGATTTCAATACACGTGCTACCTGAGCTGAACTGTAAAATGGACTCAGACCTCTCAGACTGAAAGTGTAGACACAGGAACACACCTTAAAGGTGTAACTTCCTGTGGCTGCTCAGTTTCATTTTCTGCTTCTTGGACAAAGTAGGTTTGGTGATTGCACATGCGGCCTTGAGGAATGGGAGAAACACAAACCCAAGGGAAAGGGTGCAGGATGAGGCTTTGGAGACTGAGAACTTGATCTTGCTTTCATGAGACCTTGTACATGCTCCCACTCTGCCCACCACCCCCTTCTCCTCCTGCACAGTTCCTCCCTGTAAGATGTTTCAACTGCTTGGCTGGGAGCAGGGGGCCCAGGTCACAACTCCTCCTCCTCTTTCCTCACTGCTGAGATCTGTTCTTCAGTGGGCAGGAGGGGAGTTGTGCTGCAATAAAAGACCCTGTGGCTTCCCTGGTGGCAGCTGTGGGTGTGACCAAATGAATGGGGACTTCTATGTGTGAGTACATGTCATCTGGGTGGGAAAAGAGCAATAATACTCTGTGATCATTGTGGTGGGTTTCCCTCTCACTACCCCCAACCTCTTCTATTTTAATCTGTGCTACCCCAGCTCTTCAGTCCCTTGCAAATGTCACTATGTGCTCGCCTGCCTCCCCCTCATTCTCTTCCTTGGCCTTTTAGGGCATCGTATGGGCAGGGCTTACATTTAAGGGGGTTCGACAAATGACACAGGATGTCTCCCCTCTTCTACTTTCAGGAGGACTGAAAACCATGTTGCTAAAGTCCAGCATATTTGCCTAAAAAACCCACTTTTTTTTCTAAAACATTCAGCTTCCTAATTTCCCACCGAAAATGGCGTGGAGTCTTTTTTTGTTGTCTCTTTCATTGTAACAACTGTGAAGGGGGAAGCAGGTTGAAGTAAAAGCAAATTTTCAGGAAGATGGGCGTAACTGGTTGAGTTTGCCACCTTCCATTGAGAACTCTTCCAATGGGCACTCAGACTCTTATCTACATACCAATCTCAACTATGAGTAAAATGAGGTGAAGAAAATATTTTATTCACCAAACTTTCTTTTAGGGAAAGTACTATATTTTTTTTGGAAGAAATACTTTGATAAATTGCTTGGGTTGAAGTGTAAGACTTCAGGACATGCTCAAGCAATAAAACTTGCTCTCTAACTGCGAGACATGAGATAAAGTATAGAATGTATTTTGTTCTTGAAAGGGAGTGGGTGCTAACAGAGAAGAAGGGGAGCAAGACTGACTCAATGGGAGACTGTGTGCTGTGTGATGGAACACCACCTTTTCATCCCTTACTCCTCCCAGAAATTAGTGTAGCTACTGATCTCCCAAGTGTTTGATGTGAGCAGAATTTTTGCTGAACTCTGAGGAGCTGAGTTTCTTGCCCAAACTCACACGGAGTTGACGCAGAAACAGTATAGGTAGAGGCAGATGCTGGAGGCAGAAAATACCACAGGAAAGCAAGTCTCTAGCAGTTTGCAGAGACCACGAGGGAGAGTTTTGACATTACAAAGGCTGTGGAATTTGAGGTCTCAACCTTGACCTAGATGTCAGAGGGACAGAGAGACCTGTTATGACTACAAGATTGCACGAGGAAAGTGATTTGGTTTCTCATGAATATCTGTAAAGCTTCTTATCTGGTAGAATACATCTCAGCTACTTTGCTACAGCTAGATTAAACCTGTGTTCCTTCCATGTTACATTGTTTGCTTGCTGATTGTTGCAACTTTTGACAGTTGTGCTGTCAATGCTTATGTGTGCTGTATAAACACTGGATTTTAATCACCTTCAGACTCCAGGACTTAAGGCTCAAGAAGTCCCTTGATCTCAGAAAACCTAGTAAATACTTTTGTAGTGATGAATCTATGTACAAAACAATGCTCTATCTCTTAAAACCAGAGTCAGTGGCCTTCAACAAATCAAGTTACACCCTACTTGTGAGAGAAACTTATGTGCAAGTTTAATTTTGAGGATTAGATAATTAGAGATCCATATACACACTGATTTAAGAACCGATGCGTAGATTACTTCCAGTCAATATGGCAGAGGGAACTAACGTACACAGATACCCTCCACTCCAAGAAGTGCTGAGTAAAATGTAAGGTAACGTGGTATGATATAACATAAGATTAATTTCTGAATTCAAAAACATGGAAGGGAAATCTGGAGGTGCTAGGACACTGAGAGTCAACTTAAAGGCAGAGCAGTGAGTGGGAACTGAAGCTAAATAGTGCTCAGTGCCTATAGCAGCAGTATATAAACTTTATGAGCATCTTCATGGGTGGGAAAAGAGATGAGGTTCAAGCTCCTATGAAGAGTTTAAACTGACTTCTTTGCGCAAAGCCACGTATCACAAATGGAACATTTCTGTATGAAAGTCTGGGGACAAGCATGTGAGTTGGTCACATTTTCTGGGCTGTGGGTTGAAAAAGGATAACCTAAGAGAAATCAGGATCTCAACCCTAAGTTGAGAGAAGGTGTCCAGCCCTACTCTGCACTACCTACGCAGTGCTGAAACCCAAGCAAGGAAACTAACCGATGATGAGAATGTAAAATGGTACAGTTTGACAATTTCTTTAAAGTTAAACACACATCTAAAATATAATACTATCCAACCATTCCACGTCTAGATATTCACCCAAGAGAAAAATATATGTTCATATAAATACTTGCACATGAATATTCAGAACAGCTTTATTTATAACGTTTCCAAACTGGAAACAACTAAAAAGTCCATCAATAGATGACTGTTAAACCAACTTAACAGTTACCAGGGGGAATGGGGAGTGAAGGGCTAAATTGAGAGTTCAGGATTTCAGATACTAAATACTATATATAAAATAGATAAACAACAAGATCCTACTGTATAGCACAGGGAAGTGTTTTCAATATCTTTTAATAACCTATGATGAAAAAGAGTATGAAAAGGAATATATATATGTGTATAACTGAAACATTGCTGTACACGAGAAATTAACAGAACATTGTAAATTGACTTTACTTCAACAACAAAAAAGATTACATTAGCCTTATTAAAAAAGAGATGACTTTAAATAAATGTTGTATATTCATACAGTAGAATACTACTTAGCAATAAAGAGAAATGGACCATTGAAATGCACAAAAAACATGGATGAAACCCAGAGTGATTCTGCTGAGTAAAAGGAGTCAGAAACAAAAGAGTATATGATGTATTATTCCATTGATAGTGGTCTCTAGGAAATGAAAACCAATTTATATATTTATTTCAAATAGACCATAAGTTCCTCAGGGCAACTGGAATTCTTGCTCATTTTAAGCCTCCAGAACTGACTGCAGTGTCTGGCACAAAACAATCATTCCATGACCAATTACTGGCTGAACTCACTTCCACAGGAGGCTTGTCTTGAGTGGCCGAAGGTTGAGTCAATCTCCACACAAGCCTGCCAGCATCTTAAAATTTATGTAGAGGCCTTAACTGGTTTCAGTGACAAATTCAGTCCAGATAGCCTCAAAACCCACATTACTCTCTCAAGGCTGAGTCCTCGAAACAGCTCCCACTGTGAGAACAGTGGTCAAAATGTACATTCCAAGGACAGGAAAGCGGGTGAGGACCCTACGATTGTCTGGGTCCAGCTCAGGGGTCAACATGACCTCCTCCAACAGTCACACAAGTACAGCAGCCAGGACTTAAATGCAGGTGAGCTGGTCCCAGCGTCCTTGTGCTTATCCACTGTACCATGCTGTCTGTCCACACATCTTGTCAGATTTGTCCCTAAGCACCTCATTGAGTTTTTTTTTTTTTTTGCCAAATGGACTGAAATATCATCACCATCATCATCATTATAATTATCTTCATCACATTTTTTAACTGATTCTTGCTGGACTGTGAGAAAATTAATAATTGTTTCTATTACATATTTATCTTGAATTGTGGTCAATTTTTGAAAATGTTCTATATGTTCTTGAAAATGATACATATTTCTTATATGCTGGGCACAAATTTTGAAAGAGAAGCTTGAAGTGGAGAGTAATCTATTTCCTAGGTGGGTTAGTCAATCAGATGAATGCTTCAATCATGGACTATTTCAGATTGTGTTTTGATTCCTATGACAAAGGTGCTGTATTTATCCTTCGGAGCATCAATAGCAAAATCAACATTCCAGCCATGAACTCTTTTAATCCTTAGTGTAATCCTCGCCCGGTTCAGAGAGCCTAGAGGTTGCTGCTAGCTACAACCTTTCAGAATTTTCCTCGGAAAGTTTGAATTTGGCTTGAAGCAAATACCTTCAGATATTCAGACTCCACCAGGGCTGCTGTATTCAGTTGAGCATTGTGTACACTGTGTAAGAATGTCCAGCTGGGGAGGCAAGAGGAAGCTGAAATTCAGCCCAAACATTTCTCTTTTAGCCCTGTCTCTATGGAGCTGCTTCTGCATAGAAAGGCATCCTTTTCTAATCTGTCCAGAGAAGATGCCTTTTTTACAATTTTCACGAAGGTAGAATGTAGGCTAGCAGGTGGCCCTGCTGACCATAACACTTCTTCAATTTGGTACAGCCCACAGAACTTACATGTTTACTAGGGACCATATGTTTATCCTAAGGAAAAAAAATAACTCAGAAAAAATATTTTTGAAACTTTAAAATGTTGGATCAGAGAGGATTTTAGAAAGCGTGATGTCTAAACCATCTAATTTTCTAAGTGTAGAACATGACTTTGATTTTTAGAACTGATTGGAAAGTTGGAGATCATTATATTTATCTTGCTCACTTTACTGATGAAGAAGTCAGTTTCCATAGATATGAAGCAAGTAGGGATCACAGCCTTACGGGTCTTCTGGTCCACTGTCCTTCCAATTTTACTACAGTCATTGTCGAGTAGTTGGTAGTTGATTACTGCAGATCCCAGATTCAGACCATTGATACAAGTTAAGTGGCATCAAAAGAGGTTTCTAATTCAAACGTAGGGGACCTATGCTCTGCCACCAAAACGTAATTTCTATTCCTACCTTCTCTCTAGGAAGCTCGCTGATACCGGACAGTTAGGGCACGTTTCAATCTGTGTGCACTGCCTCTGAAGAGCTCCATGCAAGTAGTCATTCTCTCCTCTCTCAGATTTCTCCATATCCTGTCCCACTTTTGAGTTTGGCACAAGAACTGCGGCTGGTGTGATTGCACTTTCGCATGTAATACAACAGCAAATATGGAGAAAAATCACTTTCTCTTCTGATATAATTTCTCCTCCTTGATCTAGGGCAAGGGGAGGGGTAAACTAACCACCTCAGTCTTGCTCTGTGTCTGTCATGTTGTTTTCCCAGGCAGCTGACAATTGGTCACAGGCAGTGCCTACATGTGAAGATGACACATCTCTAGGAGAGAGTGCTTCTGGAGGGAATTGCTTCAGGCCTCGATGTTACCACTTCTTCAGAATTTCAGGGAAATGGCCCTTCTTCTCAGGGAAAATGCGGCCCTCTTAGAGTTGCTCTGTCTGACGTGGGTAGCACCACTGCCAGGGCAATGTGATGGGACATATATTTTGGAGGGGATGGCATGGCAGGAGGGTTCTGATGGACCACATTGAGTCCTGGCTTTTCCACACAGTGGGGTGACTTATGTCAGTCATTTTATTCTGTTTGCATCTGTCTCTTCATGAATAAAATGGAAATAATCATACCTGCTTTATCTCTCCATAGAAGGCATTTGGGAGGATCAAACATGGTAAGGAATTTGAAAATGCTTGGAATGTTTGCTGAATAATCCTGAGACCATCTTCCAGACTCTTGGCAATGAGCACTGGAGTGGGGGGGGGGGCGCACTTCTTCCAGCTAGAGAAGAAGTATGTGCAGCCTCAGCTTCCTACAAGACCTCTAGGAGCTGTCAGTGTGGGAATGCAACTTCTGAGCAACTGGTACTTCGGCTCAGAACTCCCCCCCTCCCCCCCGCCTTTCTAAGGCTCCTGTCATGGAATCGCTATTGAAAAAAAAATGAGAGCAACAAGGGATGGGGTCTCTTTTGTAGACAGAAAAAAACTAGAGCAAAACTTTTGATCTGTCCAGTTGTGCACAGCCAAGCCTATCCACGGGATCTGAGAAACAGAGGCTGCATGTATGATTTTGTGCTGAGACTTCTGTCTATGAATTTTAGCCCATACCACCATGAGATGTTTGCTTGCTGTTTGCCTGAGCTCCTCTCAGTGGGGGGGGGGGGGGCATGAGGCGCTAGGTTGGAGAATGACTGTGTTTCTCTGACAATATATCTTTGCATTCCAGAGCCCTGAATAAATGCCCTACAGAATGCTTGCTTTACTTTGTAAGCTTGCTTTAATTTTTGGTGTCACTCATCAAATGTTGAGAGCAATAATAATTTAGTGTTTGTCACCACTCCTGGCATCTTGGTACTTCAATGAACATTTCTGGTAGGACAAATGGGAAAGGTCCTGTGAAGAGGAGATGGTTAAAAGAAGGAGCAGGTCAAAGGTATGAGAGCTCAGGGATGGAAGGAAATCATTTCTTCTTACTTTTCCTTTCTTTGTTAAGTGGTCCTCCAGATTCTTTCCAAACATGTCCAGTGATGCATCATTTATTGCATCTCAAGATAGCTGATTCCATTTCTGGATGACTACAACTGGGAGAAAATACTTTATGTGTTAAGCTGAAATCTGCTGTCCTGAATTTCAATTCTTTGGTTTTAGCTATGTCTTAAAGATATTATCTCTTCATTTAAACAGACCTGCCCTACATGGTGCATGCAAGAGATGCTGTCATAATATTCCCATTGTTGCCTACAGTTTTTAAATCAGAGCTTCAGGTTTGATAGAAACCATAAAGTTCATCTAGTAAGCAGTCTTGTAGCTATCCTTTAGAGCTTATATTTGGGCGCAGTTCAGCAGAACCTGCATGATGGTAAGAAAAGGGAAGTGGACAGACAGACAGCCATGGGATCTACAAAATATAGGAGCATTAAAAAAATCTTTTAAACAGTGTTCGAAAGACCAATTTATTGCACACTATAGGCATAGTTCTAGGTGTTCTGCTGCAGTGTAAACACATCCTGCTCTCATGAAGCATACCTTCTGATGTGTGGGAGACCAAAAACCAAGGAAGTAAGGAAGACAATTTTAGAAAGTAATAAACACTATGAAGGAAATGAATGGGTCAACGAGGTAGGCAGTGACTCTAAGTTTACCTGTAATTTCAAAATATATCAGATTTCTTTCTTTATGAGTTATTCTTTGGAAATCTGTTATGGAATCTTTTCCTGACCCAAAAGCAATAAAGATATTCCCCTGTATTTTCTTTGTTTAAGCTTTATGTTTTTGTTTTTCAAATCTATTTAATTCATCAGGAGTCCATTTTTGTATATAGTGTAAGGTAAGAAACATTTTATTTTCCTCTGTACAATAAAGAAAAATTCCAATAATATATACTGAATATTATATCTTATCCTCATCTGATCATTATATATGTGCATATATACACACACAAACACATATAAATTTATATATATAAGTTAATACTATATACATAATTTCACAGTATATTTATAATTTCCATTGTTCTGCTTGTTCTTCTCTGAAGTGTTTTTTTAATTGCCACAACTTTGTCTTATGTGTTAATATTTGATAGGGCAAAGTTTTCCTCTCTGTTTTTCTTTTTCCAACTTGCTTCAGTGACCTGTGAATGTCTTTGTGGCACACAGATTTAAAAATAAGGCTTGAAAATTTCTTCCAAAACTTATTTGGATATTTTTATTGGAATGATATTGAATTGAATACTAGACTTTGGATACTAGATTAATTTGGGGGGAAATCAGCATCTTTATAATGTTTGCCCTCTACTTTGTAAATATTTATACATGTCTTTTGTGTTCTTTAATGGAGTCAAGTATTCCTTTTATGTCAAAGTAATGTGGATATGTTGTGGAGCAGAATATAAAATCATTATAAACATGAAAGATCAGTAATGAGAGTTCAAGGAACCATTGGACTTTCTGTGTATTATAACTCCCTTCTCATCAAGACTTTCTCACTTCTGGGAGTGGACTCTCTCCTCTGTCCTTAAGACCTGGATAAGACAAGTTTTAGGAGCCCTGCCCTTACATATCTGCATCTTCCACACCTGCAAGATGTCTCTCTTCTGCCTGAGTGGCTAAGGATGTGGGTACTGAAGCCAGATCTCTTATGTTCACATCCCTGCTCAATCATTTACTAGCTGTGTAAACTTGGGCAGGCATTCTAACCTCTCCAAATTTTTTAGTTTGTCAGCAATAAAATGCCAAATGTTTATAGCAGAGTGCCAGATCTGGAGTAAGAGCTTACCGTTAGCTACTATGATAAGCAGTTTTAGGCTATACTTGTTAGAATCTATGAATGTGTGTGTGTGTGTGTGTGTGCGTGTACCCATAAAGGACCCTTCTAAGGAAACTGCAGTCTATAACTATTCCTTGTTCCATTCAAAATGCATAACTATTAAATCAAATGCAGGAGGGTAGAGAGTCTCAATAAAGAAAGAACTGAAGAAGGCCATAAAAGAATAAAATTGAGGCAGCAAGAAGCTGATGCAATATTACGTATTTAATATAAAGGCGATAAAGAGCTTTGCGGTCAGAACTAAGAACTGTTTTGTTACCTGAGTAATTGTATGTAGGGTGAGAGTAGGAACCAAGGGCCTGAGGGAAGAACTTAGGAGCAACAACTTAGCAGAGTTTTCGCTACTCTTTGCTTGGGGCGAGGGCAGAAGCATCAGGAAGGAAAGGTCAAAAGGGTGTTATATTAAAAAGTTAAGCTGCAGTTGGGGAGGAAACCACAACTCTGAAGACAATATTCTCTTGAAGGAATTGGTTAAAGTGGCAGCATGAGCAAGTGGCAATGCTGAAGTCAGAGAAAGTGACTGCCCAGGCTGGGAGCTACTTTCTATTGAATTACCTCAGAAGTGGATGTCCCTCTCCCATTGGAAGGAGCATGGTCCACAGATATTCGACCCTTAGAAGAAGTTCCTGGAATTTTAAATAAATATGCAGCATTAAGTCAAGTACTAATCAGTAGTAGCTGAAGTAGGGGGGGAGAGGACTCAGTCCATCCCGAACATGTGTCTCCTTTTAATTTTGGTACCATTAGTGATTTTTCTTACTGCTAAAACATAAAGGTAGATAATGTGTATTTAATGTGTATTTAGAAAGCTCTTTGAATGAAATTATACATTTATTGAAAAACATAATTATTACAGGTTCTAGAAAACACCAGGAAATAGTTTAATCATCAATCAAATTGCTAATATGATTAGTTCCTGGTGCAAGTAATCAGACTGAAAGATTAAAGAGTCAGAAATACACAATCGGTTTCTAGGGGCCATGCATTTGTAAATTCAAATTATTAGAAGGAGGGCAAATACATATGGTCAATATAGAGAGTATTATACTAATTGTTAAACTTTCCACTGGATTATTCTCATCAGCATACAGATTTGATATTATTTCTCCCATCTAAAAATTAAAATAAACAAAAGAAAACCCTCTCTTGACTCCACTTCCTCCTTAGGCTACAGTCCTTTGAATCCACTTCCTCCTTAGGCTACAGTCCTTTGAATCTACTTCCTCCTTAGGCTACAGTCCTTTCCTCTTCAAGCCTCTCTAGTGACACTTTTGAGGAAACTGCAATCTAAAACTATTCTCCTGAAAAGAGTTGTATCTATTGGCTGCCTCTAATTCTTCTCCCAGGCCTTCTTGAACCGTCTTCGGTAAGGTTTTTGCTCCTGCCAATCCACTGAAACATCTCCCCTCATGGTCATCTGTAACTGTCATGACATTAAACCCAACTGCCAATTTTAAGTCTTCATTTTCTGACCTATCCCTGGCATTTGACAAAATCACTTATTCTCTTTTCCTGCAGACACTTTCTTATCTTGGTTTCCAGGACACCATACAAGTTTGACTACTTCTCAGTTTCTTTTGATGATTCCTGCTCACCTACCCAACCTGTAGACATTGGAGCATCCTAAAGCTCAGTCCTTGAACATCTTCTCTTTTCTATCTGCTCTCACTACCTCTGTGCTTTCACCCATTTTCATGGCTTTATTTATTTACTTTTAGAGGAGATACTGGGGATTGAACCCAGGACCTTGTGCATGCTAAGCATGTACTCTACCACTTGAACTATACCCTTCCCCTCCCATTTTCATGGCTTTAAACGCAATGTATTTGCTGTTGGTTCTCAATTTATTTCCAGCTCTGACGTTTCCTCTGAACTCCTATCTATCTACCTGCCTACTTGACGTTTCCATTTACATGTCTGATAAGCATCTTCAACTATACATGTTCAAAACTGAGCCCTTAATAGTCTCCCCCAAACCTGCAACTCCTGTTTTCCCCATCTCAGTTAATAGTGACGCCATTCTTCAAAGTGCTCATATCAAAAGTCTTGGTGTCATCTTTACTCATTCTCCAACATGCCACACCCAGTGTGTCAGCAAATCATGTCTTCAAAATAGAACCAGCATTTGAGCTTTCCTCACTAATTCTCTGCCACCACGCTGGTCCAATCTACTATCTCCCACTTGGATTGTTGCACTAGCCTCCTAACTGGTCTCCCTGTCTGTTTTAACTTCCTGCAATCTATTATCAGCAGGCAGAGTGGCCTGTTGAAGCAAAGGTCAGATTGTATCACACCTTTTACACATTCATCCAGTGTCCTATTTTCTCACTCAGAGTAGAAGTCAATATCTTAACGACACTGGCCCAAAATGGTCTTGCTCCCTGTCGCCTCTATAACTTCATCTTCTACACTCTTCCCTTTAGTTTCTTGGCTATTTCTTGAATGGACCAGGCACATTCCTGCCTCAGGGTCTTTGAACTTGCTGTCTCCCTGGCCTGCTTGAATGCTTTTCCCTCAGATAGCATTATGGATAACTCTCTTATCATCTGCAGCTCTTTGCTCAAAAGTTGTCTTCTCGGTGTGTTTTTTTTTTCCAGCTTCCAGATCTAAAATCTCAATTACCCCTTTCTCAATATTTCATTCTCCCCTTCCAGGCTTTTTTTTTTTTTCTCCCTAACTTTTACCACTTTTTGGTGTATGTTTTATTTATTTAATCCTGTTAATTTTTTGCTTTCCTGCCAAAATGTTTGCTCTATGAAGTCAAAAATTTTGTTCTGTAGCCCCAATTATTCTTGTAACCCCAGTTCTTAGAAAAAATGACTGACATGTTGGAGGCATCAATAAATATTTATTGCAAATATTACAAATGAATAAAACTAAATAAATGATGGACAAAGATAAACACTGAATAGAGCTTTATTTCACTACTGGTCTTTCCAAACAAATATTTAAAAAGATACCTTCATCCTTTCAAGTTGAATGATTTTGACCATCCTTAGCCACAAAACCATCATAATCTTCAGCCATCAGAATTTTCAAATACTGAAAAATGAAAGCATTAATTGTAGCTTACATGTATATTTCAATTGGTCATTGATTGAGTACCCAGTTAGTGCCAGAAATGGCTGTTTGTGAATTTTCAGTAGAATGGAGGGGTTTGAAGACAATCACTCTATCATTTACCAACTGTGTGATTCTGGGCAATCACTAAACCTCTCTGGACCTAAGTTTCCTCTCCATAAATGGAGACAGTGATACGTCACATTCCTCTGACTTGCTGAAGACGATATGAAAGTTCAATATATGCATAACTGCATTCTGCTTTATGTCTTCAGCACAAGAAAACCAGCCACTAGAGATAATAGTTATTCTAGTATTAATATGTTTAACCACATATGCTTTTGCAAACATTATGGATATTATTGCCAATATTCCCTACTGCAGGGTAAAGATGGAAGAAGTGTTTGTCAGGGAAGACAGGGACAAGAAGAATATAATTTCTTTTCAGTTTCATTGAGATATAATTGATATATGTTAATGCATAAGTTTAATGGTTTGACTTACATATATTATGAAACTGCAGTAAGTTTAGTTAACTTCCATCATCTCATACAAATACAATGAAAACAAAAGAAAAAATATTTTCTTGTACTGAGGAGAATATCATTTGAACATATGGGAGAAGTTTAACTGAATCTAGATAGATGCAGAGCCACTAAAAATAAGACCGAATTTGCCTTTTACAATATTTTACTGCACGCAAAGCATTTTCTCAAATCTTATCTCAGTTTTGAAATACATTTGGCAGCCAAGATTTACATTATCATTTTTCATTTTTTTTTAAGACAGGAAGCTGAGTCTCGTTTAAGTGATTGTCCAAGGTGATAGGGTGGGCTAGTGGTGGCGCTAAGACTGAATCTCTGATTCTTTGACTAACTGTCTTTGGAATGTCCGGTGTTCTAACCTGCCAAGTCTGTCAGCTGGGTGGGAACCTTCCCTTCTCGTTTAACTGGTGTCTACTCATTCATTGCAATGTTAGTGATCTCGGCCAGAATTTAAGCTACCCCACCTTCTAATACACCTTCTTCTGTTGTTTTTGAGAGGCCCTATGAGGTGTGGAAAACCACAGCAAAGTCTTTATGTCCTTTTACACACCCTCTTAGGCACTCCGCGGGGTAATAAAATGCCCATCCTTCATGAATGACCAAAGAAGGAACAGAATTTTGAGACAGAAAATAGCAGTTCAAAAAAAGAGCCTTCTTCAAGGGGCTACTGTGTGACTGACACTGAGGGGAGCACAGCCAAGGGTGTTGGTTGGATGGCTGACAACCTCACCAAAATTCTCTTACTGTTGTCTGATTTCATTACCACTCTGCTTAAAGACTCCAGTGCCTCCCTCAAACACTTTGAGGTTAAAATCTACATGCATTGGTTTAGTAGGTGAAGTCCTTTGCCATCTGGCCTCTTCTTTTCTCTGCTTCTTCTCTTCCACTCCACGCCAGCTCGCCCCATCAACATCCACATATTTTCCTTATTTGTCCTCTCTAGGTCATTGAACTTTCCCTTTGTCCTCAATGCTGGGGCACACTTCCTTCTTTAATGGAAAATCCCTACTCATCCTTTGAGTCTTCTCTGAGTGATCAAGCCTCTGTGACTCCTTTCTTTCTGCTCTACCTTTACCCACCAGGGGAGGTGTCCCTTCTCTGTGCTCCCATGGAACCTTAGCTTTTTTCAGTTACTACTTTATTACTTTGTGATACAGCTATTTCCTTGATTCACCCATTGTTTCCAGTGCTATCACTGGCCTTGGAATTGCTGAATGCTTAGTAAAGTGTCTGCTGAACGAACAAGTAAAATATGAGAGAATTGTTGGTAAATATGAGGTACCAGTTGGCCAAACAATTTTAATTGTACAGCCTATGACATGAACTTGGAGCTCAATATATGATGAATATTCAGAGGCATAACTTCAACTGTCATATTGGACCCCATCCACTTTATGACCATTGAAATGGAAAGGATGCTTTCGGGGGGTTCAAGGAGCATCCTAGCTAGCCTAAGACTGAGAAGGTGCCAAGGACCCTCCCTCAAACAATGGGGCTAATGCTTCTCCTGCTATGTCAGGTAAAGGCCAGCGAAAAGCAGCAGGATCATGAAGGCACATGGGTATCAGAGGAAATAATTTGTGTTTGCTACACATACTCCCACAGCATACAGCACCCAAAAAACACACTGAGTAAGAATGCTGTAACCCAGAGGCACACGGTGAAGCGTCATGAAGAGAAAAATCACAATGTGACACTTATGTGGCGGTGAACGGAACAACAATCAGCCTTTCCACTGATACAGTAGCACCCCCCCCAGACCACTGACTTCTCTCAAACAGCCCACCTTCCCTTGACTGCTGGTTAGGTGGCGGCCCTGGTGGTCTCACACCCAGGGGAAATCTCCAGTTCAAGGGAGGGGACTGAGAGCCTTAGAGTCTCCCGTGGAAAGTCGAGTGAGTAAGATTTTAGGTTGGTGAGTAGCTGAGGCTGAGAAGCTTGGGGGAGAGGGGCAGGTCAGAGTTTTCCTCTTCTGCTTTTACTTCTCCTCCACTCAACACTTTCAAAATAGAAGCTACTTCCTCCCTGCTCCACCATCTGCCCCCAGCCTCAGCTTCAAGGTGGTCTACCACAACTTTCTGTACGGACTGACAGCAGAGAAGCCGCCAACCTTCCTGTCAGGCACTACATCAAGCAGAGGAAGTTGCAGCCCATGCCAGACCAAAAGAAAACGTCTTTGATTTTTGGCTGGTATGTGTGAAAAAGGGATGGAGTTGATGGGACAGCTCTGGGAAAAACACATTGCCTCTCGAAGTCTGAATGAAAGCAGAGGAAAGAGGTATTGATGATCTGGAAATTTCGCTTGGGAGATCCTTGAGTATATGAACCATTTGTCCTCTACTCCTCTGGACCTGCAACCAGAATAATACCCGGAACCTGGTGGTGACTCAGAATCTTGAATACATTATCAAATAAAGGAACGAGGAAATATCGGATTATTTCCCACAGGGTAACTGGGTACATGCCAGGTGGTGGGAACTGAGTAGAAATAACTTTCATTTTGTCATTTTTCTAAGAAGTAAAAAAAAAAAAAAAATAGAAAGCAGATGTGCTCACTTACCTTCTTTAAATAAGAAAACAGAGTTTGCAGCATGAGATGTTGTATACCTGCTTTGTTGATGTCATTTACATGGTTAAGACCTAAGTGAGATAGGGGAACAGCTTCTTCAGGGGCCCCTGGACTGGACATTGAGTCAGAGTCTCCATTGTTACCCACTGGCAGGGCTCTTGCACTCATAGGTGGAGTAGGCCATCCTAATCATGCTTTGACTTGATGGAGAGGTGTTCCAGGCAGAGGGAACAGCATGTGAGAAAGCCCTGAGGTTCAAGAGACCAGTGACTTAGAAGTGACTTAATAAATGAGGAAGCAGGGATGAAACTTGGACAATGATACTAGAAGTTCTTTGTAAAGTGAGAAAAGTAATTATTAATTCTATTCTTAGTTTGATGGAATCATGGATTAACTTTTGAGAAGTGCCTGGGAATCAGAGCTTGGGTTTAAATGTACAGCTTTGTATGCTTCCTCCACCTTTGCCTCTGGACCCTTCCAATTCCCATAATTTATTAAAATTTAGAAGGGTGTTGTTAACTTTGATTCTTTCTGGAATAAACAAATTTCCAGATTGGCTCAATCACATGGAGAGAAGGAAAGGAGAAGAGGGCTTTGTGGCTCTGTCTGTTACTTGCTAAATCTACACATGTCATCTTGAGTTCCAGGATGGTCCTTATTGGCCTTCCTTTTTTTGTTTTGTTTTGGTCTTTGATAAGTTAGATATTTTAGACCCCAATCATTTGTCTGCTTGATTTCCTTTCCCATTTTCTGAAAACACCCCCTTCCTCTATCCTATACAAATGTTTACATGAGAGAAGCCATGTTCTTATAATAGCATCTGCATTCCCTCGACAAGGGATGATTGATTCAGGAGTGAGTATTTGACTCAGGACTCTGCTCCAGGAGTCTAGGACTGTGTCTAAGTGATTCAAGCTTCAGTCTGAATGGGAGTTTATAGAAACCAGGGTAGCTGTGATATATCATGTGGACTCGATAAGGCCAAGGAGACCCATGTGCTGTGACAGAGCAGGTATAGAACTTGAGATACAAGTGTTTTCTATGGTATCTAAAATGCTTCCAGCCTGCATCCAGATTGTTCCCTAGGCCTGGATACATCTTTCCTAATGGCTTCCATCAGTCACCTCTGTATTCTTAAAACAATCCTCTCATTTCTGCTTAAACTAGCTCCACCCAGTTTTCTGTTCTTGCAACCCCAAGTACTAATTCTCACCCCCTGCCCTGATTTCAGGGGTGAGACTTCTTGCCCCCATTCTTAGCCTCACTCCTTTGTTCCAGAAAATGAGTTATAGCTCAGTTTCTGCTAATATTATTGAGGAATTTAACTATCCTCAGGCACCTTGTGAAAATCTATCATGATTGGAGGATCTGGGAGGATCCTTTATGTACCTTTATGTTGTGAAGTGTACAGGTGCCAGACAAAGATCTCACATTTCTTCTGTTCTAAAATAAAACCAATGGTAGGGTACTTAATTTGATAAGAATTTTTAGGAAGAAAAATGAAAAGATGCTACAACATTCAACGTAAATAATCTAAGACTGACATCAACCTTAGAAGTGTTAAAAATATGAAAAAGTAGTCATCTTGGAATTGTGACAATTTGATAATGCCTTAAGTTTAAGCATCACATAGCATGGCACATTTTCCCACTATGTTTTTACATGGAGCACTGTTAATCAACGTGTGATCCTTAAGTCACTAGTCCAGGGATGTTCCATGAAGAAAGGTCAAAAATGTAATGACAAATACCTTTTTTTCTTCTCATTATGAATCTTTTCTTATAAAACGTTTTGAGGATATGCCCCAGGAGAACAAAAGGAGTAAACTAAGGAAAAAAGAAGACATGAGCCTATGAAATAATGGAAGATTCAACCCCAGACAGCAAAAATGGGAAGTCGTGCAATAACATCTGGGCAGCAAGAGGGGAAAGGGCTCTAGAGGGGAGGCCTCTAGGAATAAGGACAAATCAAAAGACTACCTGCCATGTACAGCAGTCGGGGAAAAATTCAGGATTTGTGGCTTGCATATGGGACAAGGGGAATTCAAAACAAAGGTCAATTAGAAACTCCAAGGAAAACCAAAACCTGAACAAGGAAAGAAATGTAATAATTGAACGTGGTTTGGCTCTGCATTTAGCAATGCTCCCACATTCATAATAATATAAACTTTAATTATTGAATCAACCTATAGTCATCTATTGGAAAGACAAAGTACAGGAGGGAAAAATAATGTTCTTAAAAAAAAAGAAATCCTGATCTGTTATAATAGCAAGTCAATTGATAATGTCTAAAATTCATAAATTAAAAAATAAGGTATAAATAACATTTATCGAGAGACCAATATAACTGTAGAAGAAACAGCTAAAAGAGTTAAACATCGTTTAACTATAGCTGAAGGTTGTGACTGGGTGAGCAGAAATCCTTTATTTTCACTATACTCCTTGTTTGTTAGGGTTATTTGGCATTTTTAGAAAACCATTTCCATGCGTTTCAATGAAAATCTTTAAACTATATATAATTAGGCTGATACAATATTTTTTAGTGACTCTGATTCTACTAATCATGGCTTCTTTTTCTAAATACTACCAAATCATTTCTTTACCAATCTGTTCTAGAAGCTGGGTCAAACTCAACTTAACATTATGTCATTTGGGAATCTACCATCTCTTCCTATTTGAAAATAGAGACAATGCTTACTTGTTTTCTATATTCTGGCCTTCTTTCCATGATTAATTTAGATTTACACTGCTTACATGCTTTTAGTATCCTAGGCTGGCATATTTCTTTGTGGTAACACAAGGATGCAGAGAGAGAGAGAGGAGAGAGAGAAGAAACAAAATGCAGCTCAACCATGGGTGGCTAGGTGGACCCATATTCATGTTGTTGCACAAATTCGATTATGATTCAGCTGCAGTAAGACCCAAACAAGTTGGCAAAGCAGAATGTCACAAGGCACCTTTGGAAATCAGAGAGTCATTTCACATCTCTGAGGTCTGAATATAGGGGAGGAACTCAGCTCCACTTAAATATCCTCTTCATGGGGGAAGGGTGAGAGAGCAGAAGAGCAGCTCTGTGCTGGAAATGGGGACATGTCTGGTATGGGAGGGCCATAGCCTGGGGGCTCTTCTGATTGGGATTCTGGGATGCAAAAATAGAAACTACCTCTAGAAACACGAAAAGAAGACTATTGTGTAGAAATTTTGGAGAACCTGGATCAGAGAGCAGGCAGCAAGGGATAATCAAGATGGCATCATGGAGGGGGCAGGATATAGCTCAAAGTTGTAGAGTGCATGCTTAGCATGTATGAGGTTCTGAGTTCAATCCCCAGTACCTCCTTTGAAAAAAGAAAGTGCCAACAAATGAATAAACCTAATTACCTCCCTCCCCTCCTCAAAAAAGATGGCATCACAGAGATGGTTTCCTTAGGGGCACCATCACCACTGAGCACTCGCCAACCCAATGCTGAGTGCCAGCACCCTTCAACAATGGCTGCCTTATTGTTTGACTCTTGATCCCAACACAGCTACCACAAATAATCTCTGTACCACTTCATCACTCTTTTAGATTCAAACTTCCAAGGAGAAAGATCTAACTGATTTAAATTTGCCTTGTGTCCAAGTGATTGAGAGAGAAATATGTCTTCCTCCATTTTCCACATTTGATAGTAGGGATTTTATTCCTATTTATCTTGGATTTTGGCACAGCAGGACAGGATAGCCAAGCTCCATGTTGAGATACATTCATGATTACAAGTGGGACTGTGCCTACAAAGGGAAAAATTAATGGTCTCATTGGTGGTGACATGGGCAGGCAGGGCAGAGCCCAGCCATTGCGACTGGGCTGACATAATTCATCTTGGTCCACAGATCTGAATCTATTAAAGCATCTAACTTCTTTCTGACTGTTTACTACTTATCTTCAACTTCAACTCTCTTAACTCTTTTATCTTGTCAGTTTGAAAATCATTCCCCTTAATAGAGAAAATGGAAGATAATTGAAGCTGACTTACTCTTTTGCTGTTGTTAACTACATTATATTCCCCAAACTAGAAAATGCTGACATGCTTATTAGCGATCTTTTAAAAAGTGATGCACAAAATAAGATTACAATTACTTATGTCATAGGAAGTTACAGAAAGTAAAATAAAGTGGATTTTGGATGGGGGACAAAATCTAAGGAAAATGGTAACTCCTTTGTCACTAGCAGCTGAGAATTAGACTCAAAGGAATCACAGCTTCACGGTCTCAGAGTTGGAAGTAGGGTTGCCAGATTTAGCAAATTAAAATACAAAACACCCAGTTAAATCTGAATTTCACATAAATAACAAATAACTTTTAGTAAAAATGTATTCCATGCAATATTTAAAATACGCTTATATTAACAATTATTTGTTGTTCATTTAAAATTCAGATGTAACTGGGAATTTGTGTATTTTATCTGGTAAACTTGGTTGGAAAGACCTCAAAGGAATTCAGTCCAATCTTGATTCAGAAATATGTTCTATGGAGCAGCAGATCTGGTTCCTGTCCTACACCTCACTCAACGTCCTTATTCAAAAAGCAACAAATCATGTAGGAACAGAATGTGCCTGGTCAATATTTTGTGTTCAAGTGCAAAATCTGAAAAACAAAAATTGAAAAAGAAGGTTAAGGGAAATCAGGAAAAACTTCCATTCAGTTATTCAATCATTTAAGCAAAAACAAGTGTTTTCTTTTTTCATTACTGACTTAAATAGGTAATTATCCTCATATAACATGATTCTAAAATATTACTTTAAGAACTCTCACTCTCAAATACATATTTTGCATAGTATTAACATTATATTAATAACATCAACTAATATATTTTGAGTGCTTAATACATGTCAGAAACAAAATAATCTACGTGTGCTAACCCATTTGATTCTTGAAACAATCCCATATGGTACTTAGTACTATTACTTTCATTTTATATAGATATGGAAACTGAAGCAGAGACAGGTTAAGTACATTAAGTAACTTGCAGAAGGTTACACAGTTACTGAATGATCAAGTTGGCTTGAACACAGAATTCTAGCTGGCCCTGAACCATTACAGTTTATTATTTTTTGGAGGTAGAGATTCCACAAATAAAATCATACTATGTTAAAAATAGTGCAAACTGAGTATTCTGGGGTCTGAAACTACACATTTGGTGCTGCAACTTTAATGCACTTCCTGGTCTGAACTGCTTGCTTAAAAGGCTCCTCCACATTATAGCACCTTCTGTAAGCACTGTCAGCCTCTACTTAACACCTCTAGGGTAAGAAACTTCTGAAGTAGACATATCGATTTGCATCATGTTTCTTTTCTGGCAGTTTCTTTCCACTCACCCTAGATTGATCCAGTGGAGCATGTAAATTACAAGCAATCCCTTGACAACAGGTAAAGATCAGTCTGCCTCCCTGAGTATCATTTCGCTTTGGTCCAAAGACTGCCAGTGTTTTCACTATTTCCTTTTGAGCCGTGAAGAATAATTTGCTCCTGCTCTAGTTCTGTGGCTGTCTATGGATAGTATTTTCTTGGGCATAAACCTGTCTGTAGAAAATTTTTTATTGTAAAATCTAGTATATGTTCAAATAAAAAATTATAATCTTTTACAGGGTGCCCCCAAGAAAATTTGCTCCTATAGAAGTTTGGAATGGAAATTTTGTCCTTTAACTTTCCACAGTGATTCCGTGTGCATTGTTCTTTCTGTACCAATTTTTGTCAGTGAAGAATGAAAAATTAGGGAAATGGTTTCTGATGTGTTTTAGGTCTGCTACATTTTCCTGAAGATTTAAGTGTAGAACTTTTGTAGTGGAAAATCATTAAATCCCTACATTTACTTATTTTCATGCCGAATGAAAGTGCATCTTCCAATGGTTTCCCCCTTTGTCTTCTGAAAAAATTAATCTTTGCACTGAACCGTTTGTCTTAACCTCTACTTAAATAACCTCGTGCCAGAATTTATGGAAACATACGGAGAAAGCCAGACAAATTGGAAAAAAGTAATCTGGATTACCTGAGAGCAAGCGGTGACTGGAGAAAGTTTGGTGAGTGTGACTAAGGTTAGCCTGTGAGGAACATCTGATGGTGGTCTTGGTTGAAGGACTAATGGTTTTGAAAGTATTCATCACGACTGGTGACGAAATGTCACTGCAGTTTTGGTTACTTTCAATAAACCACATAGATCTACCGGGGATTAGACTACACTTTGGGGGTAGTGTGTGTGTGCATACATATGTAGTGAGGGGAGAAAGAGACAGACAGACAGATAGAGGCAGAGGCAGAGACAGAGAGAGAAACAGAGAAATAGAGAGAGAACTAATAAGGGAGCAGCCGTGGTGTGCTTTGCCTCCATGCACTCTGTCTATAGCATCATTGTTATTGTCTTAGGATAAAGAACCAGGCTTCAGCAGCAGTGCTAGTGCTATTATTAGGGTCACTTCTTCCATGGTTTTGTGCTACATTGTCAAAAACAACCCCAAACTTGCTTTTATTCCTTTTCACTGAGGTGGATTCTGGGAGTATAGTGACTCTCCTCCACAGATAAGGGTGATGCTAAGACCAGTGGATACCATATATTTAACCTGGCAGCTGAGCTTCTGGCAATTTGCCTAAAGAAATGATTGGACAAGTGCACAAAGATATATGGGAAATCATGCAATAAGAAAACAAACATGATTAAATAACTCAGGCAAAAGATCTTAACACATCTTCCTCACCAAAGGAGATATACAGATGGAAAATAAACATATGAAAAGATGCTCAACATCGTACCTCATTAGGAAATTGCAAATTAAAGTAACAATGACACACCACTCTATAAGTATTAGAATGGCAAAAATTCAAAACGCTGACAACACCAAATGATGGCAAGGATGTGAAGCAACAGGAATTCTCATTCATCTTTGGTGGGAATGCAAAATGGTACAGCCACTGTTGAATAGTTTGGCCGTTCCTCACAAAGTTAAACATAGTCTTACCATGTGATCCACCAGTTTTGTTCCTTGGAATTTACACAGATGAATTGAAAATGTATGCTCACACAAAACCTTCACATGGATGTTTTAATAGCTTTTTTCATAATTGCCAAGCTTGGAAGCAACCAAGATGGCCTCCGATAGGTAAAAGGATAAATAAGCTGTGGTACATCCATACATTGGAATATTATTCAGTACTAAAAAAAACTTGAGCTATCAAGTCACAAAAGACATGGAAAGAAATTAACAATATATTACTAAGAGAAAAATTCAATATGAAAGGACGACACACTATATGGTTTGAACTATATGGCATTTTGGAAAAGGCAAACTTATAGAGGCAGTAAATAGTGATGTTTTCCAGAAAATTATACTGAGAGAGGGGTGAGCAGGTGGAGCACAGATGAGTTCTGGGGAAGTGAAACTATCCTGTATGAAGCTGTAAGGGTGGGTCCGTTTGTCAAAAACCCATAGAATGTACAACAGAAAGAGTGTGTCCCAATGTAAACTGTGGACTTGAGGTGATGATGTGTCAATGTATGTTCATCACGTAACGAAGGTACCACTCTGGTGGGGGATGACGATAGTGGGGAGGCTGTATAATACATGTGTGTGGAGTGAGGAAGTATGTGGGAACCCAGTACTCTCTGCTCAGTTTTGCTGTGAATCTAAAACTGCTACTAGAAATAAAATCAATTAACTAAAAACAAACAAACTCCACACCTTTTGTCCACAATTATAAACTTCTCCCAAAATATGCGTTCCATATGTAGACTTCTACCTCTACATTGATCTATTCCAAATCCAAACTTGTAGAGATAATTTGATTGGTTCAGTCTAAGCCATACGCCGATGACAGGTTGGACACAGAGATCAGGACTCTACCTTGGGGTAAAGGACTATGATATGGAGATTTCTATAGACATACAAAGCCATATTGCCACCATTATGACAATTAGCCACTACAGACACAGTGTGGAAAGGGGAAAAAAACCCCACATTAATATTTTTCAATGACTAACTCCATTATAGTCATAACACCTGAATAGTTAATTCACTCTCTTCTCCCCATTGAAAGGAAAAGAAAGTCTTCTTCATTCTGATATTTGTTTCCTTGAATGTCTATATGTGCAGCTTTTTTTTTGCTGGGGAGGTTCCTGCCAGAAATACCTAAAGTGCATGTGTAACTTCTTCAAACTGCTTTCAATATACTCACTTCTAGGAACTGTTTACTAAAAGGGTTAGTATTTCCTCACTTTAACATTTGGAGCACAAAATCAGCAAAGTTTACATATTTATTAGACTCCTTTTATGTCAGTTTTGCAAATATAATTGCCCCTAACAAATTTATTTTAACTATTTAAGAAAAATCCAGATGCTGAAGAAATAGCTAAAGATACATTTTTTTTAATGTTAGGATTATCAACGGATTCTATCAGTGGGAGGATGAGTCCATCTTTGGTTTTGACCTTAAACTCAGAAACTAATGAACTTGGCTATTCCAAAAGGAGATAACACTATAAGGATTAAGGAAATGCCTACAGGAGGCATAATATAAAACATATGAAAGAAAGAAGAAGGGACAAAAACTAAAGGAAGGGCAGGCTCTGAGAGTGCAGAGTTTGTTCAGGTGTGGTGACGTTCATTACTAAAGACCATTGATTGAGACCCAAAGGAAAATAATCATGGTCTTAAAGAGAAGGAAAATGTAAGCTGTAAACTCAGCTAAGCAGCAAAGGCGAGTATAAAACTTTTACACGTATTATAGGGAAATTTGCAGGAACAGCTTTATATTTATGGCTCATTATGAAAGATATTAAAATACTATAAATAAGAAAATGTGAATGAAGTTGTGGGTGTTAAATACAACTTTTAAAAGGTAGATGGTGACCAACACTTTGAAATTTTTAAAAGTTATTTGAGTAATGTCATTTACAGAATGGCAGGACATAGATGGGCTAGGACTGTGTGGATTCCCCACCCCAGGCCACACTGTTCACGATTAATATTACTTTAAGTTCTATCCTGGTTGGATGCACTGAACTACAAAGAGGATCCACTCTTTGGAAGAGGAGCCACTGCAGGCAGCAGGGTGAAGACTAGTGTGCAAGCATGCATCTGCCACATGGACCCTTCAATGCACACTTCTTCCTTGGGAGCTCTGTCTTGTCTAGTTGGAAAAGAAAACAAACAAGTGCTTTAATCCTTTCCCCCCACATATATCACATTTTTTGTTATTATTGGTCTTTCTTCTGACTTCTGCTGAGCCCTGCTGGGGGATGTGATGGAACAGGCATCTGTTCCCCAGTGTTGTTCGTAACTGTAATTTACTTTTTAAGAGTATTCATGGCAGCTTTGTTAATAAAAGCCCACAACTAGAAAGAACCCCACCGTCCATCAACAGGTGACTAGACAAACACATGGTTCTAAACCTATGCCATGAAAGACTATTCAGCAATAAAATGAAATGAACTTCAGACACACGGAACAATATAGATGAATCTTGAAAACATTATGCTGAGTAAAAGAAATCAGACTCAAAAGATTACACACTGTATGCTTCCATTTATATAAAATTCTAGAACAGGCAAACTAATCTATAGTGACAGAAAGCAGATCAGTCATTGCCTGGAGTCAGGGGTGGAGAGGATTGAGTTGGAAAAGACACAAAGGGTGATAGACATGTTCTGTATCTTATGGTGCTGGTTATAGAGGGGTCTTCATTTTTCAAAATGCATTAAACTGTACGCACCCATTACTGTAATTTGTTTTCCCATTCACAAGAGATGGTGAACTGGCTAGATCACTCTTAAGTCCTATTCGAGTCCCTATGTGCTTTAACCTTTCCCTCGCCACGTTCTTCATCATTCTAGGACAGTATCAGTGTAACGCAGTTTGCTCCAAGTTAAACTGAACAGGGCTTCTCTTTTTAGTTCTTAGGAGAAAGAAGAAAATGTTAAAAAAAATTAGTTTATATTTACTTATTTGGTCCATAAATATTTATTGAGTTCCTGCACTGTAGGCTGTAAGTCTCAGCTCTTAGGAGAGAGACAGGAACAATTCACAGTATATACAACCATGTGTCAAACGGTACTGAAAAGAGCCATGAGTTAAAATAAAGTCGGTGACAAGAGATTTTAGGAATGAGATAGGGGCTACTATTTAATACGGAGTAACCAGGATAGGCCCCTGATAAGACATTTGATCAATTTGTTTCTACAATCAACTTTGGGGATGCACTCAAATTCAGTCTAGTATTATATGCTCCTTAAGGTAACACATAAACTCTCAGATTCCTTCTAAGTTCTGCATGATAGTAACCTTTTATTATTATTATTGGCCTGAGGCACTAAAATGCAATATGTTGACGGAGGTTCTGTCATCAAGGATTCAATTTTTTTCCTTCTGCTCTATCAGAAAAAAATTAGAAAATTTTACAATGAAGAATAAAATTAAAACTTGTTTTGGTTAATCACAAGATTAGGTAATCCATAACACTCAAGCACTAATTACTCCACAATAAAGAGGCCTTGTTGTATTTGTGACTGATCTTCTCATTGGGAAGATGAAATGCCCTCCAGCCTGAGGTCAAAGGTGTCCAGTGACAGACATCTTTCTCTTGGTATTTCAGATAAGGGGAGGAGATGAGGTATGGGGAAGCAGAGAATCATAGGTTTTTTGGCTGATTCTCCCCAAATTAATCATTATTATTTATAAAAATCAAATCATAACCTCCGATGAAAACCACATGCTGCTCTTGGTCACCAGCTTCTCTGGCAGACGTGGGTTCCAGTTTCAGAGTCTTTGTGATGGTTCCAGTGTTCATCTTTTGATTGTAATCACTGCCATTTATTGAGTCCCTCCTAGGGTCCAGACAAGTTTCATGTTCTGTTTCTAATCCTCATGCCTGTCCGGTGGGCATGATTTTGATTCTCCTTCAAGTAACACATCTTGTAGTGGCTGAGCCGGGAGGAAGATGAGACTGAATGACCTGATTTCACAGCTCATGGTTCCCATTACATTAGATGGCTTCTCAAGGAAAGGCTCCATGGACGGCTGCTGGCCACAGATGTCATGCCTGGCCAGGGCACAGCTCTTTCCAGGCAGACTGACTCTCACAGACGTCCAATTTAGGAAATCCATAAATGTTTGAGTTCTGCATCATGGACATTTTAAGTTTATGGCAGACTTTGTGGCCAAGATGGCAGCCTTCTGAAGAAAGGAAAACGGAACCAAAACCAACTGCTCTGCTTACTTAATTTTAATTTCCTGACAAAGCGACTGATTTGACATCTTGGCCACTAGGCATCCTTCTTCTTCCCAACCTGACCTTCCCTGGAGAGCTGGTTGCTGTGACCAGATCACCTGTTCCGTTCAGACCCTCACTGATCTGTGAACAATGTGAGCAAGACTATTTTTAAGCAACTTCCTGCAACATCTCCCCTGTTACCATGATCCCGTGGAATCCTGGCCCTGAGTAATAATACCTGTGGGGTGAGAGCAGTGGTTTTTAACCTCTGGCTAATCGCAAGCATGTTTAGAAATCTCTTTGAGTTCTTTCTTTGGTGACTGTACCTTTTATCCAGGAACAAAGGTGAAAATGAACCTACTTAATGAGGAAGTGCCTGCCTGTTAGTAGTGTGTACTCTCACCGATGAAGAATAAGTCAATAAAATAGCTAATAAATGATACAGGGGCTTGAAATGTCAGAAGCGAGGTCTGGCTGGGTATCCTTCTGACTCTGCCAGCCTGACCGTAAACTTGATAACTTCTTCAGGGAATTCTTGTAAATATTTTGGCATACTCCTTTAGTCTTTTTTCTCTCTCTGCATGTTTTACATGGTTGATAGTCTACTGAACAAAACTTGATTCTAAGAATGCCTACAAATCAGGAATGGACCCAGGGGTCAGCAAACTTTTTCTGCAAGGGACCAGGTGGCAAATAATGTAGCCTTTGAAGAATATCATAGCCACATAACTCACTGACTCTGCAGTTGCAGTATGCAAGCAGTTGTAAAAATGTAAACAAATGGACATTGATGTGTTCTGATAAAACTTTATTTACAAAACATGAGGTTGATGGATGTGCTGACTCCTGGACTATGCTATTAGTATGGACTTATTATTATTAATAGTATCTATCATTTAGAGATTTTTAAAAAAAATCCAGTGACTCAAATTATTAAATATAATTTTACAGATTTGACAATAATTACTCAAAGTTCATGACAGTGAAATAAATAGCTATTTTTATATATAATTCTTGTTTTTTGGAGCAAAAATTAAATCTTTTTGCAGAGTATCTCATGTAAATGTGAAAAAAATCTATTATGTAAAAGTCATGAAGACAAATGAACTTAAATATAAAACAAAAACATATTCACAGACATAGAATACAAACTTATTGTTGCCAGGGATGAGGGGGTGGGAAGGGACAGACTCGGAGTTCGAGATTTGTAGATACTGACAGGTATATATAGAATAGATAAATAAGTTTATATTGTGTAGCACAGGGAAATATAGTCAAGATCTTGTAGTACCTCATGGTAAAAAAGAATATGAAAATGAATATATGTATATTCATGTATGACTGAAAAATCATGCTGTATGCCAGAAATTAACACAACATTGTAAACTGACTATAACTCAATAAAAAAAGTTGAGCCTTCGTTATTAATAATTTTTAGGACAAAACAGCATCAGCTATTGTTTTAATTGGTTACTGAATAAGACTAGACATTTTTTCTAACCTGATAGAAAAACAAGATGTACAATTACACACTTTCTGGAAAATAAGCAGAAGCATAACAGTAATCATGGAGAAACGCACCACAGAGCCAAGGTGTGTCCCCAGGCTGGGGAACTGGACTGAAAGATGTGTACTCCAACTGAACTTCCCCCAGCATCAAGTTCTCTGTTTCCACCTGTGTTCAGTTCACCACCAAAAATAGCTACAACCTCTCTTGCTCCAGAACATGCCCTAGTTTGGATACTGCTAAGTTTAGCACCCACCTCATCACACCTAACTTTTAGTAAGTCCTGCCTGAGACAGAACACCAGTGCTCCAGGCTAGTGTTTCCAAAGTACATCTCCAGTTGGTTTCAGTTCCATGAAAAAAGATTCATGGACATTCCCTGACATTGGTGTGGCAATGATTTTCTGGATTTGACCAAAAGCACAAGCAACAAAAACAAAAATAAATAAAAAAATAAAAAAATATATCAATAGGACTACATCAAACTGAAAAGCTCCTGCACAGTCAGCAAAGAAAAAGGAAACCTGCAGAATGGGAGAAAAAGATTTGCAAGCTATCTATCTGATAATATCAGTTAATACAAAACATATAAAAAATTCATTAAAAACCTCCAAGTAATCCAATTAAAAATGGTCAGAGGACCCGAATAGATATTTTTCCAAAGACATGCACATGGCTAACAGTAAATGGAAGGAGCCCAACAGCATTAATCATGAGGGAAATGAAAATTAAAGCTGCAATGAGGTACCACCTCACTCCTGTTACGGAGGCTATTATCAAAAAGGCAAAAGACAATAGTTGGCAAGGATGTGGAGAAAAGGGAATCCTTCTGCACTGTTGGTGGGAATGTAAATTGGTACAGCCACTGTGGAATACAGTATGGAGGTTCCTCAAAAAATTAAAAATAAAACTACCATATGTTCCAGCAACCGCCTTTCTGAGAAAACATCCGAAGAAAATGAAGTCACTAGGTTGGAGAAATATGTGCACTTCCGTGTTCACTGAAGCATTATTCACAATAGCCAAGTCATGGAAACAGCCAAGTGTCCACTGGTGGATAAATGGAGAGAGAAAATGAGATGCATATATACAATGAAATATTATTAGGTTATTAAAAAATAAGGACATCTTGCCTTTTGCAACAATGTGGGTGGACCTTGAGAGCATTATGCTAAGTGAAATAAGTCAGACAGAGAAAGATCAATATTGTATGATCTCATTTATATGTGGAATCTAAAAAAAGCCAAACTAATAGAAACAGAGATTAGAATGGTGGTTGCCAGGGCCTGGGGGGTAGGGTGGAAGGGAAGATGTTGGTGAGAGGATACAAACTTCCAGTTACAGGATGAATATATTTTGGGGATCTGATGTACAACATGGTGAATATAGTTAACAATACGGTATGAAGTACTTGAAAGTCACTAAAACACTAAGTCACTAAGATCTAAAATGTTCTCACCACAAACTCACACACAAGGTGATTATATGAATAATGGAAGCATTACTTAATCTTATTGTGTTAATAATATTGTAATATATAACTGTATCAAATAATAATGCTGTATTCTTTAAACTTACACAATGCTATATGTCAATTATAAACTCATAAACCTGGGGTGGAAAAAGACTTTGTATTTCACTCAAAAAAATGTGGTCCATGAAAGGATTTTGAGCAGAGTATTATGTTATGTATTACTTACATTTTGAAATAATCACCTTTGGCAGGTTGGTAAATTGACCAATGGACTTAGGAAAACCAGTTAGAGATCATTGCAGGAATCCATTAGTCCAAGTGAGAAGTGATGGTCTTGGCTCTCTTGTGAGTGGTGAGAAGGGTGTAGATTCTCTTTTGAAGAGAGGGAACAAACATTATTTTCTGACAGATTGGGTGTGGCATGTAAGAGAAAGAGAGGAGTCGAGGATGAAAGAAATTTGTTCTAATATCTCTCCGCTGGTTGTTGTTAATCCATGTCCACACATTAGCAGATTATATCCATTTTGTAAAGGGTTTCCACTTTCTTGTTGGTTACTTAATTCTTCTCCACCAGAGACTCCAGTGCATGCTTTGAAAAACTGAAACGAATAATTCATTCTCACCTGCAGCCCAATGTTCACAGTAGCATTATTTACAATAGCCAGGACATGGAAACAGCCTAAATGTCCATCAACAGGGGACTGGATAAAGAAGAAGTGGTATATTTATACAATGGAATACTACTCAGCCATAAAAACCGACAACATAATGCCATTTGCAGCAACACGGATGCTCCTGGAGAATGTCATTCTAAGTGAAGTAAGCCAGAAAAAGAAACAAAAATACTATATGAGATCGCTCATATGCAGAATCTAAAAAAAAAAAAAAAAAAACCAACAAAGCATAAATACAGAACAGAAATAGACTCATAGACATAGAATACAGACTTGTGGTTGCCAAGGGGGTGTGGGGGGTGGGAAGAGATAGACTGGGATTTCAAAATTGTAGAATAGATAAACAAGATTATACTGTATAGCACAGGGAAATATATACAAGATCTTATGGCAGCTCACAGAGAAAGGAATGTGATAATGAATATATATATGTTCATGTATAATTGAAAAATTGTGCTCTACACTGGAATTTGACACAACGTTGTAAAATGATTATAAATCAATAAAAAATGTTAAAAAAAAAGAGTTTAAGATAGTTCATTTCAATATGCTAAGTAAAAAATTCAGCCGTTGGTCAAATTGTTTGATTGTAAACAAGAAAGAAGACATAGGTAGTCTTCTGGCTTTATGTTTTTATATGTTCATCCCTCACTTAATGAATGTACCATCATTATCAGGTTGGTCTTATAAACAGAATTCATTTATTAAGAAGCCATTTGGTGAGGGGCCACTACATAGCAGCCATTCTGCGAGGGCCAGGGAGCCAGAGGGGACTGAGACAAGTTTCCTACTCTCAAGGAGCCTGCTGTCTAGTGGGTGATGCAGAAATATAATTGAGCAGCCGAATAAAAGGAGATCAGTGATAGAACAGTGGTAGATAGAAAGTTCCAAGCGGCCATAGAGAATGGCGCAACTTAGTTTTAATCTAGAGAATTCAGAAAAAAGCTTGTTGGAAGAAGAGGAGTTTACAAATAATCACGTAGGAAGTGGGATGGGTATTCCAGGTAAAGGAAGCAGTATGTGGGGAATAGAGAAGAGGATGGCACATGTGGCTGACTGCACACATATTTGTTAAGGCCAGAGGTTTTGGAGTGGTTGAAGATGAGTCTGAAACGAAAAGCACTGGTAGAGCTTGAACAGCTTTGTACATGACAATGAGAGCTTTGAAATGAATCTTGTAGGCTATGGGGTGTAGCAAGAGGTTCTCAATAGGAAAACGACACGATGAGATCATGACTTCAGAGTGATTATTGTGGCAACGCTGTGGAGGGTAGATTGGAAAGAGAGGAGCCCCAGGACTGGGGAATCAGTTGGTCTACTGCAGTAGTCTTCATGAGGAGTGATGAGGTTCTGCCTCGAGCGGTGTGGAAATATAAAAAACTACTCAGAATGTATACTTAGTACAGGGTGGTTGAGAACAGAGGCAATCCGTAGCAAGAGCTATAAAGATGGTCATATGATTTTGCTTATACTCCTACTCCTGGTTATTAAAGACAAATGATTCAGTGTATATGAATGAAAATTTACCTTATATAGATGGGGACTACATACCAATAAGTTATAAGGGGATTGTTTAATGCGTGTGTGTATTTATCCCTATTTATAAGAAACACAAGAGGATATTTACATCAAAGTAAAAATAGTATTCCTAATAATCACAACTATGCAAACATATGTATACCAATAGAGACTCATTGGAAAACATTAAAAATGAAAACTGGCAGAATGGTAAGATTATAGATGATATTCGTTATATTCGTTTTTTTCCCAAATAAAGTTCATGTCAGGTAACTTTTCAAAATCTTTTTAAAAGGTATAGATTAAGTTACAATAAAGCAAACATACATATAGACAAACTCCAAACACTCTTATTTAAATGTTTCTTGGGTACCTGGGGAGGGTGGTGTAAAGAAAGGGGGTCACTTGAATGAGGATCGAGGAGAGGAATGAGAAAAAAAAAAAAAAAGAAGAAGAAGGCCGGGGAGTGAGAAGCTCAGGGTGGCAGCAGTACCCCGTCTCCCTAGGGAGTCACTGAGGGTGGCGTCAGGTATTAGGGGCGCAGGATCCACGTGGTGGAAGCCCCATGTCACAGCAGCTGTTCCACGAGGCGGGGGGGGAGATGGACCACAGTGACCACCCCACCTCATTTCCTTTACACTGTCCCCAGGCTGGGCCATGACACTGACATGGCCTTGGAGCATAGCTGAAGTGGAAGGTTTGAATTTAAACTGGTAGCAGGAGATGAGACAACCACACCTCTTTTGTGCACACATTTGGTTTCACTGACATGTTAACCACAGGAGGAGGAGAAAAGGCCACAAGGTGTGGGGTTAGTATGAGTGGGGACAAAGGAACTTTTTTTTCAGAGACTAAAAGGCATCAGTATTGCACAGACTTTCCATGATTCCACACCAACCTTGAAAGCCCCCTCTCACCACAGGAAGTGCGCTGACCACTGGAGAAATAAAAGAGACTCGAAGGAGCAGTTCCTCATCCTCTCTCTGCACAGCTCGGCAGGACCTCAGCCATGAGACTTCTCATCCTGGTCTTCCTCGGCCTCTGCTGTCTCGCCGCTTACACTGTGGAAGGTAAGTCAAAAGGTTATCTATGAGATAAGGACCAGCTCGTCATGGAGGCAGGTGGCCACACCTTTGGTTTTGACTCAGGGTTTGACTGGAGTAAACTGCTTTCTCCAAGCTAAGCCTCAGGTTTCCCATGTGCAAAAGGGGAATAATTTGCCTCTAGAGGATTGTGTAGATTTTAAAGATAGAACTTGGTTAGAATCTGGGCTCCTATTTTTCACAACTGGGTGATGTAGGGTAAATTTCTGAACCACTCTGAGCTTACGCTTACTTGTCTATAAGATAAATGTAATGCGTTTACATAAATATGTTTGTATATGTCAATATAAACTGATACGTTTATCTGGGATTAAAATGAAATAAACCTAATGACCAGTTATCAGATTTCCTCACAAGTCATAATTTCTTGATTAATGTTCGCTGTGGAATGGTGATGATGATTATATATGCCTTTGAAGCTTTTGCCTATTTAATATCAACCTTGATAAATTCTCAAAAATCTTTATTTTTATTTGTCTGGTTGGTTCTCTTCACCAGGTGTGGGGAGTGAAGTCCTTGAAAAGACCATCTGTGTGAGCCTCACCACCCGGCGACTGCCAGTTAAGAACATCAAGACCTACACCATCAAAGAGGGCTCCATGAAGGCAGTGATGTGAGTTTCTCTCCCCAGACCTGGGCTTGGTGGAACATGGTATAGAAATGCTGCCCTCATCAGGAAGAGACAAGCCAACAAGGAGGAAGACCTCAACTGAACCGACAGTCCTTTTGCTTTTCCAAATTAACCATGTCTTTACGTAGCCCCAATGATTATGACCAAAAAAAAAAAAAAAAAAAAGGCAACCAAGTGAAGAATGCCATCCTCCTTTCTGATTTATCTTAGTGGAATAATCTGACTGAGAATTAAATGAATAATGTGCTCAGTCTTGAGGATTAGGTTTAGAGATGGCTGGTTGAGATCAGGATTTGACCATAAAATTACACTGGTGTGGGCTGCTTCCCTCCCCTTCCCTCCCCTTCCCTTCCCTTCCCTTCCCTTCCCTTCCCTTCCCTTCCCTTCCTTTCTCTTTCTTTATGGTGTGTTGGAGTAACGTACAGCAACACATTTTTTTATCAGTTTCCATATCTTAAGAAACAGCATCAGCAAGTAGCCTACATGGTACCATTATTTTTCCAGGATCTCATTTTCAGAATAGCAACTCTTCCCAACACACAATTGCAACTTTATCCAAAGGAATTATGATAAAGAAATCACCATTTTTCCAGAAAGTAAGATGAATGTGTTTAGATTTGAAAAGGAAGGTGGATATGTAATAATTGAACTAGATGACTCCAAATGTCCAGTTTAATTACATCATTTTGTAGCTACGATGAGAAAAGGAGCCTGCAAATTATGGTGAACAAGGGAGCAGGGTATTACCTGCAGCTATTTCTCCTTTATGATAAAATAGATTGCAGAAGCAAGCTTTCCATTTATGGTCTCACGGATCTGAAAGACTATTTTGTCCAGTAATTTCTGCACAAGATCTTTTTATATATGATCTTAACTGTGGGTCCCAAGGCTTTAAGGATGTGACTAACTTTGTCTATCTTTTCCTTGCTTTGCAGATTTTTTACCAAACGTGGCCTTAAAGTCTGTGCTGATCCACATGTTGAATGGGTGAAAAAAGCAGTCCATACGATAGACAAGTCCACCAGAAGAAATGTGAACCAGACCAAGCCCACAGGAGCCCAACAGTCCACCAATACAGCTGTGACCGTGACTGGGCAGTGACCCTTTGGCACCTTGTCCCCTTGCTAGCCAGCCAGCTCCTTCCTCTTTAAAGTTCATGGACTACTTACATTATATTCACCTTTTATAAAAGTGCTACATGAATCAAATATTTTCTTGTATTTTAATTTTTTTATGTCTTTCATATTCATTTGGATGCTTTAATTAATAAATATTTATTATTAGGAAGAGTCCCAAAGTTTATTCATTACATGTTGGGGAAAGTAATACATCATTTATGTTTTATTTCTGTCCTAACTGTACCTCCTTTTGACGGTATCCATGATGGGAGAAATTCTGGTCAATGCTTATCAGGGATGAAAGCATTGTTCACACTCTTAGGTCCTAGTGGGAAATGGTTCTTCACACATGAGTCGTAAGTGACAATGACAATTTAAGATCTATTTTAACCTGTCTTCGTAATGGAGTTCTATTTATGGAGTATGGGAGAAAATGATCCAGCTGTTACTGGGTTCCCATTCTGGTGGCTCACTACTCAGAAAGTGGCTTCACTCAAGTTTGATCTTGAGCAAATTCTCATACCTCTGCATTTCATTCGATCTCCTATAAAGAAGGAAAGAAATAAAGACATGGCTTGTCAGTTCTTTCACTTGTCAAGGTAGCATAGGTTAGACTTTGGATGAAAAGTTACTTCATTCAAACAAAAATCAACTCTCCTGAAATTGGGCAATGGTCTCACTGCTTTTCTGTGATTTCCATAATCGACACTACTCTAGTTATCACACAAGTCATTCTTTTTTTGCCAGTAAATTTTAACACTCCAAACACTGTCACCCGGAACATTTTTTGAATGTGATCACAATTTGCAGTAAAGTTTTAATTAATGTTACTTCATCTGATCAGTAAACACCCCAATCTCATTCTTCCTTGTATTCTCATTAAATTACTAATTTAATTCATGTTTATGGCTCTACTATCCAATAGCTGACAATGTATACATCTACTTTTATCTGAATTTAAATAGTTAAGAACTGACCAGGCATTGAGAGCTTCAAAGGAAGAGAAAGGATTGTTTACTAGTCCTAAGGGGACACCTAGCAATGCCAAGTATTTTCAGAGGGTAGCTGGGGGCAGCTTGTTGGAATCAGCTCACTTCTAGTCATCCAACGAGTGACCCAGAGAGGAAACCATTAAAACGCTGCCTCCTAGCAAAAGGTGGGGTCATCTATCCTTTCTCTTTGTTTTTTGCCCACAATAATGTTCAAAGTTGGTCTTAAAGAAAACAATAAGAAGAAAAAACTTGTTTTATGAGGCGTAAAACATAGCAAAGTTATAGAAAATAAAAGGAAATTTCCTGGTTGAACATGTATTTGTGTTTCCCAGATGTCTTCCAAACCTTAGAGGTTTTCATGAGATAATAATAATACACGTGGAAGAATTTGGGTATATATATATATACACCCAAATATCTATCTATCTATCTGTCTCTTGTTATCACATTATATAAGGTGGTTATGTGATATTAAGAGGTTTCAACCAAACAGTGCATATGACTTTTAACTAATTGACTGGATATTTTGAATCGTTTAGGTAGGACCTGAGTCTACTAATTGTAACTGCGGTTTACTGGATTTTAATCAATCCAAAGAAATAATCTAAGAAGAGATCTCAAAATTTTATTTTTTTTTTAATGGCCGTGACCCTCTCTTTTGTGCTCCTGTGACATCTTGTACTTAACTTTAACCTACAACTTACCAATTTATATTGAGATTGCTCATTTTCCTGTCCGTGCTCCCCCACCCCAGTCCTGCAATTAGTCCAGAAACTGATTGTGTGTATTATTCACCCTGGGTCCCCACTGCCCAGTTAATTAATATTTGTTGGATGAATGGGAGCAATAACATATATTACATTATTTCCTTCATTCTATTCTCTCATGTTTCTAAAATTATATATAACACAAAATAAACTATTAAAAGGGGGTTCGATTCAGCAAATATTTTTGGGTACTTGATATAAGACAGGCACTGTGTCAAGCTTAATATGTATCGAGATAAGTAAAACACCATTTCTGTTCTCCAGGAACTCACAGTCTAGCAGGTAAGACTATAAACGCAAGAAAAGCAATTGCAGTACAGGATTTGGAACAGGTAATAATATTGGTGTGTTCAATAAATAGAAATAACATGGAGAAGGGAATAATTATCTAGAGGATGTTCTTTCAAAATGTTTCTGAATTTGTATATAATTAGGAATTACTATTAATAATATCTAGACGTACCCTTAGTTGGTTCGAAGAAAGATGTTGTCATATACTTCCCTCTTCACTAGGCAATTCTTCCACTGTGATTATACTATTTCTAGAGTAGATATTTGATGTAACAATACAGTGAGACTAAAACTGTCACTGCATTTTAGCTGGTGAGAAAACTGAGCCACAGAGAGATTGACAGTGTTGGCTAAGAGCACATGGTTGTCGAGAAACTGAGCCTGATCTGAGACAGTGACTTTCTGTGATATCCCAGCCTCGGGAAGGAAGGTGACAGTGTATGAATGTTTTTTTAATTGCAGTATTGTTGATTTACAAAGTTGTGTGTACGAGTCTTCTTAGAATGGGTTATGACATAAGTGCTCTCCGAGCACAGCCACATCACCTCCTGAATCTCAGGTTTTTTTAAGAGGAGTTAGAAGCATTTGAAGACTATGGCAAGTATGCCTCGTTTGATTTTTTCTATGCAATTATTTAAAAAATGGTTTTATTTCATCAAAGTAATACATGAAGCTGGTCAAAAGTTTAAAGAGTGCAAAAGGGATGCTAATGAAAATGGATAACCCCTTGCCCTGTTCTTTGCCTTTTCTCATCTCCCACCTGGCAGACAACTACTTTTAACTCTCTGAGCTGATGGTTCTTCTGAATATCATCAATATTTTGTCACCACTAATTCCTGGGTTATCAATTTTGGACATTGTCTGTGGCCGCTTCTATGATATATGAGGATCTATTTCCCTTCTTCCAAATATTTATGTTGAAAATCTCCATTATGTTCCAAACTCTCCATATATTTATGTTGATATTTTGATTAGTTATGCTTATAGATTTATGTAACATACCCATCATTTAGTTCTTATTCTGTCCACTGTGGACTATATTTCTTGACTTTCCATTTTTGTAAGATCGTTCTGCTGTTGATAGCAAATATTTAAATCGTTTTTCTTGTGTAAACAGCACTCCGTTATTGCTTTGCAAAGGCTAAGTCATTTAATCACATTACAGACTTCAATTAAAGACAAAACAATGAAGACATAGAAAGGCTATACTGGTCTGTGGGGGATAGAGTTCAGATCTGAACCCATGGAAGCCTGGCTCCAAGTTCACGCTCTTGACGACTAGGTCATGTTGTCTTCCTCTCTTCAGAAGCCAGTTCCCTGAAGACCAAACCGTATGTAAAGAACCCTTGAAAAGACTACTCAGACCTACATAATATTTTCATTTAACCAACTTAATTAATTAATTAGTTTATTCATTCAATTAGTATACACTTGTTGAAGTCTACTATGGGCTTGGAGCTGTAACTGTGAGCAGAACAAAGTCCCTGCTTTCACAGAGCTTACATTCTGGTCAGATGTGCCTTCCACCTTCCATTCCTTTCCCCATGGTTGTTTTTGTTTGTTTGTTTGTTAGTTTTACCTACTCATTCAACCAACGGATGCATATTGTGCGCCTAATGTAGTCCAGACACTTTGCTGGGCACTGAAACTCATGGTGAAATCAGACACAGCCCTTCCCTTCAAGGGCCTTACACAACTAAGCAGGCAGTTTCAACAACAGAGTGACGTGTGATGACAGGGGAAGCAGGGGGTGTGAAGTTTGAATAAGCAGGAGCAAATCTGTCCGGGTTGCAGCGTATGGAGAGGTTCAGGGCAGGATTCCCCTTTATGACTTGAGACGTGAAGGATGACTCAGAGTTATCCAAGGGGGGTTAGTGCATTCCAGGTAAAGGAATAAGCACCACATGAAAAGGCTTGCAGGTAAGAGAAGTCCAGATGCATTAAGGAAATTAAAGTAGTTTAATATGACTGAGGGACAAAGTGACAGTTAGACAGCAAAGGGAGTGTGGGCAAAAGGTGAGGTTAGAGAGTGGGAGGTGATATCACCAAGGGCTTTACCTGCCAGATCAAGGAGTGTGTACTCCATCCTAAAGGTCTTGGGGAATGACACTGGCTGCCAGGTGGAAAATGGAGTGCCAGGGGAAAATGGGAGCTGGGGAGCCAAATGGGAAGTGGCTCTGGGCCTGGTGATTTCTGACTTGGCCCGGCATGCTGTGACACATTTTCCCTTTTCCTCTTGGGTTATTTTCTGCTTAGCTGGGAGCATATTAGCGATGCACGATTGCCTAACTCTGGCGGTGTGGCTCGTCTGTGCATGCCAAAGCCGCAGGCCAGCAGATCCCATCGCTGCTTCTTTGGCTGTGGGGAGCCACGGTTGGGATGGGAAAAAAAAATCATCACATTTATGGAAATTGCCATATTATCTGCTTTTTCAATTGGCTGAGCCAAGATTGGATCTGAGGGACCAAAATGGAAGCCAGCCACCGAGAGGAAGGAGAAGGCAGGGCTGAGAAGCCATCAGCTTGAAATCAGTGGCGTTTTAGAGATCCACAGACTGATTGTTTTCAGATTTATTCAGTTTCCCGAGTATCTGTCGAGCACCTGTGGGGTACAACCAGCACAGGATCCCGTCTGCGGTCACGAAGCCTGTGATCCCTTGGGGAGAGAGCACAGCCACCAAAGCCATTCCCACCCGGATGTTCCAAACAGCTCAGCGCCGGGCTCGCCTCCTCCCAGAGACCGTCCTGACGTCCCCAGCCCAGATGATGCCCTTCTCAGGGGCCCACTCAGCTCCTGTCACTTCTGCTATTGTTCATGCTGCCCTGCAATACCAATTTATTTTTTCTTTATTTTCTGTCTTACTTAGTAGTCAGGGTAGGGACTGTGAATCTGACCTCTATGTACCTAGTGCCTGGCATGATGCCGGGGACATCACAGTCTTCCGATAAATTTTTGTGGAATATAGTCTACATTATACGTATCTCTACTCTAGCAGTTATAGGAATGCAGAAGAGAGAATGTTTCGATCTGCCCTGGGGAAGGTAGCAAAAGCTCTGATGAAGAGGTGATATAAAAACTGTCCCTTTAAACTTGAGGAGTTGCCAGGAAGGGGAGTGAGGGGCGGGTGTGCCTGCCACAGGTAACTGTATGGACGAGAAAGCACAGAGGCAGGGACATCCGGGCACGTTCAGGGAAACTGCTCGTTTCCGGGGTGGCTGGGGTGCAGAGCTCAGGGTCCCAGAGGGAAGGAAGCTGAGGCTAGACCGAGGCCTCCCAGAGCGCCATGCCAAAGGGAGGAATTTTTAACAGAGAGCCCCAGAGAGCCGCATGATCAGATTTGAGGTTTAGAATCCACTTAGAAGAGCACAGAAAATGGTTGAAGGTGGAGGGAACTAGTGAGGCGAACATTGCATCAGGTTGGAAAAGATGGGTTCAGGCTGGAGAAGAGGGTAGCCTGAATTAGGCTGTGGCCTGGGACTAGGAGTAAGGGGGCTCGAGACAGAACTAGAATGGCTCGGTTATCAACTGCATGTGGAGAATAAATTAGTTGGACAAGTTGAGACCACACTGAGTTTTCCAGCTGAGGCCACTAGTTAAGAAACAGCACAACTGACTGGTAAGATTTTAGCTTAACTTCTGGTCACTTATAGACTCTGAAGTAACAAAACATTACCAAAGAAGAGATGCAGAGAAGGAGAGGCCTGGGGAAAAAAAAAAAAAAAAAAGCAAAACCTCATTATCAGCCTTAATAATCAAGTGACTCAGGCTAAAAGCCCAAACTACATTTTTATTCCCTTTTGACAGACAATCTTTTTTTTTTACAACGATGAAGTAAAAATAAGACAGTATCTGTGAAACTCTTTATGCCCCTTGGGGAAAGAAGGTACATATAAATGGAATACAGTATCCACCGGATGAGTCACCAGCATTATTTTAAGAGGAATTTGTCACATGGCAGTGGGAGGCAGAGAGGAGCAGAGAGATGAATCCGTAATGAGAGAAAAAGAGAAATGAGGTGAAAGAAAAGGTTTTGAGTGGGAATTTGGAGCACCCAGGCAGGACTGCAAGGTGGAGTCTGATGAGAGAGGGTGAGGGAAGAGGTCAAAGGGACTTTTTTCTTTCTTTGGGAGGAACTGGTAAAACTTGGGACAGATTGCTGAGGGTGGAAGGCCAGAGGAGTGACCTAGAGTTAATATTTTGGAAGCTAGGAAGGAAAATGGGAAGAATCTCAGCCGAGAGGAAGTTGCCCCCCACCTCCCGCCTCCTCCAATCCTCCCAGAAGACATTTCCATCGAACACAAGCGAGGCCTGTTGCTTTCCTTTCACACTGTGTTGCCCAGAGTAATTGCTAAGGCCGTATAATTTGCTTCCTCCTGAAACTCATGATTTCTCTCATCAAGGTGGAGCTGCTGAATTGGTGAATGAGATATTTGGAAAGAAGTTTTCACATTCTAGAGTAAGGAAACAAAAGGCCACTTGGCTAGACTGAGAACATCTCAATCAGAAGCACTGGGTGCCGTGCGAGGGAAAAGTGGGTTCCCATTTCTCTGGAGGCTGGATAGGGGAGACGGGTGGGGGGAGAGGTGGTTGGGGGAGGGCGGTATTGGCAAATTAACCCATCATAAGCAGTGGGTGAAAGAGACGAGGGAGGGAAGGCCATGGGGTTTCTCCCTCCCTCTCTCTCTCCTTCTTGCTCTCTGGGGTAAGTACTGGTATGGTTAGGAGCTTTAGCTCTGCCTGCATTTGTGTACTGGCTTTACCACTTACTATACAGGTGACCAAATTCTTCAATTCCTCTGCGCATTAGGTTGCATCATTTGTAAAATCAGAACAAGAATAGTGCTGACTTCCTAAAATTTTGTGTTAAAGCACTTCAAACAGAGCCTGGCACATAGTGAAGACTCAGTAAGTGAAGGCTTTTATTCTCCCTGGTGGGTAGGATGGGATAGGAGGCAGTGAAATAGAGGGCAGGTGGGAAAGGGAATGGATCAGACATCTGCAAGATTTCCTGGAAACTGACACTCACCGGTTGAAACTTCTGTCCCCATCACTTAGGCAAAGCTGGGTTTAATTTTCTGTTTTCTTAATAATTGCATCGAATGCATCAAATCATATAGTGTTCTATTCCCATCTGTACCATGAGAGCCTGTATTTGAAAAAGATACTCTATTCAAAGGTGTTTAGGAAGTGATCATACCCATCCTCCTCCTCTTGGAGAATCATGGTGACATAACTTGTCAAACTCTCTGAAAAGTGCTATGGAAGAGATAACCATTAAACCCGACTTAACTCAGTGTTTCCTCAGGCTTATCTGAGTACAAAGCTTCTTTCCATGTACCATTTTTAAGTATGCCAGGAACATTTATTGAGCATAGTTTACATTGTGGACCAAAAATCTACTCAGACCCATAATCTCAAAAGGACAAAGCTACAACCCATTAACAGCATCCACACAGTCAGAAAAAAAGAGTCTGCTTTGGATTCCCTCAATTGTGTCTCTGTAACTTGTTGGGACTTGAGGAGTCCCATTTTGGAGATGTCTGTTGTTCTGGGGGGTGTGTGTGTGTGTTCACATAAGGTGCTCACAGACTCTCATGTTGTTAATTAACCAGGTATTGCCTAACGTACCTACCTATCAGCACTCATTGAATACCTACTATGAATGAGATATGAATGAGATGTCTTTGGGTAGACTCTTTCAGTAGAGTAACTGAAGGATTCTAAACTTCCCTCTTTTGGTGGCTTTGCTTATGCTCTTCGTTGTGCCTGGAGAGTGACATTCTGCCTCCTCTTGGCTCCTTCTCCAGTCATCAGTGTTCATTCATCTCAAATGCCACCTTCTTTAAGAAACCTTCCCCTGTCTTTCCCACTGGATCTGATCTGTGGCTTCTCTAAACCTTCAGGACTTACTAACGGCTTTCATTTCACTCTGCCTCGAGGCGTAGATATCTGTGAACTTCTTACCCCTCAAAAAAGTTGGAAGCATTGGCCGTAGGGACTGTGTCTTATTTGTCACTGTCGTCCCTGTAGCACCAACAACAGGGCTTTCCCGTGGTCTCTGCTTAACATAACGGTTGTTGAATTAGAACTATTAAAAGAAATATAAGGCACAGTCCTGGTCACTTAGGTCATTTAAGTTGTAGTTGTGGACATAATATCTACACATGAGGATATGGTGACAACAGAAGGTAGAGGTGAATGATAACTGCCCAGTTAATGCAATGGATGGAGGATGGCAGCGTGTTTCTTTCAAAGAACCAGCTCCCATTGATTGGCAGTGGCTGCCTGACTTTCTGCGTTGGGTGCGATCTTGAGGCTACTTTCTGGCTCAGTGGAAAGAGTGCTATGATCAGTGGCTGATGTCTGCCTTGTGTTACACATTCACTAGTGGTGACATGCATTTAGATTATTCAGTGACCATAGTCAATGGTGTAAGGGCCTCAGAGAAGGTACAGGTTACTGTGGGCTGATTGGAGTTAGGTAGGGAAAGCTTGTGCCATGGGTAAAAAGATTTCAACCAGGCCATGGAGGATGAGTAGCATTTAAAAGCTAAAGGGGAGAAATGATGTAAGCAAAAAGGTGTGGAGGTATGAGAGACCAAGATATTTGATTGATTTGCCTCTCCCACTAGACTATAAGCTCCATGAAGGCAAGACCCACTTTTGCTTCACTTACGCCCGTGTGTCAGTGTCTGGCAGAGTACCCAGCACAATGCAAACACTTGGCAAATATGCGCTAGACAAGTAGGGAGTTTAGCTTGGAGACCAGGTAGGAAAGAAGAAAGGAGAAGCAGTGAAGCATGAATGAAAAGGTGACTTAGGAAGTGTTCATGAGGCTGAAGAATTAGCTTTATCTTACAGTCATTTTGAAGAGTTGAAATTATTTAGGGGACAACTTGAGTTCTGTTGGGATGTCAGAGGTATTTGGGTATATATACATATATTTATATATCTCACAGCTGAATTAATGTAATTTACTTAGACCTTTTCCCATGTTTGGCCTCATCACAGCATCACATACCTGTACTCACACCAGTCAGAAATGCAAGTCCCAAAACATTGTGGACATCCAGGCAAATCTCTGGGGCTGATCAGCTGAGGTTGAGCATCCTGGGTGCCTCATATGTTCCACGGACAGACCACTGTCTCCTGCCACAGACAAGCAGATCATTTGAGAGTGGGCTGCGGACCCAGGACACACAGTGATGAGCAGAGAGACCTGTAGCGTGAATCCCCTTCTCTGCCCTCCTGGCACCACTAGGCGGCAGCTCAGTTTGGGAAGAAGATTCATTTCATTCCTCAGGAGGACTTCGCGGAAGATCTGTACTGCTGCGCTTTGAGGCATATATCCACGTCAAAATAAGTTGAGAGAGAAAAGAGTGGTTATTTGCATCTAAGCCATTACCGTTCCACATGGGTTAAATGTACGACCTAGTGTTTATTCTTCATTGTAAACAGAGTAGGCAAACTGATTCTTAGTGTAGTGTCATGATTGTTTTAATCATTTTTGTGGTTATTTTTCCTCCCTGATTGGAATTCCCTGACTTATTATCTCATTATGTTATTCAAATTTTGTGTCATGTTTGGAGAAAATTGTCTTGGGTCTCAAGGAATCAGGAATCAAGATTTTTTCAATATTTTGACTGACAACAGCAGAGGAACCTAATGGTTAGATTGTCTGCATCTCATTCACCAACAATCCTTTGATACTTGTCAAAGAAACCATGCTTTGTATGTTTGGATCAAAACTCATATTTACAGGATTGAATGTGAATATACTTTTTAGTTATACATTTAGTTTACATGCCATTTAATAGATTCATAATGTTTAATAAAGGAGATATTGAACACAAACATTAAATTAAAAAATGAGTTGCTTAGTACAGTTGTTGTTTCTTGATACGGATATTGAATACGTTCACGAAAATTCTCTTAACTGTGTAATGTATTTTTGATATGTGTATTATACTTCAATAAAAATTTGAAAAAAGTCATTGCTTAGTTTGCTCTCTTTCTTTTATCATGTTTAAGACTAGAATCCATTAAAAACACAGAAGAGTTAAATTTGACAAAATGTAGAGGTAGCAGATTATTTGAAAGTTGGAAGTTTGAAGGTGGCCAGAAATGGAAGAAGATAGCTTATTTCTCATGGCTTTCACCTTGAAAAATTAATTTCATAGAATTGATATAATATTAATCATAATCACCTGTGTGGTTCCAATAATGAATAGCTTCGTAGTTAAAGATGAAAGATGAAGAGTTTGGAAATCTCTTTCCTCTTAACCAGTGAAGTGTTTCTCCATATATCTTGTCAAAAGCAAGATCAACCAACAGAGGAAAATTACATAAAAATGAAAAGATCCCGGTATATCCTTGACGTATACCCTTGGCACATTATTTTGATGCCTTGAAAATAAGCAGTAGCACCAAATATTTCTGTTTACATATGTCCTTTGTAGAAACATTTGAACTTACATTATTCACTGAGGCTTTATAGCAAAAGGCAGGCGAGATGAGGCAGGAAGGCAGGAACTGTAATGGTTACAAATGCAGAAATAAGAGGGATAAGCAGCTTGCCCCAGGCTGCACAGTCAAGGATTGAACTCAACCAGAGCTCCGGACTCTGGTCCAGTTCTGTTTCCTGTGTTCTTCAAGTATTCTGTGTTGGATATTTATTATTTGTATAATTAGGTTAGATGCAAATAGGGTTGGTCCCCAACCCACCCACAACTCTCGAGTGTGCATTCCCTATAAACTTGAGTGCTGGGTGTAGTGGGTAGTGGAGACAATGGATAAATCTTTTCTAATTAAATGCCATCTCTTCTCCAGCCAGGTCCTTTGCTTCCTCAGAAATTGGATGGGATTCCTTGTTACTAACTTACAAGCAAAACTACAGTAACTCTTGCATTGATGTTCTCTCTCTAGACATGGTAAACACTGTGTTTGAAGCTCTGATGGCCTTGAAGCTCTGATGACTCAGATGTGGCACAAAAATCCAAGTGTAATGATGGGAGTCAAATCATCCTCAGCACAGCCAAGTCAAGGGCGTGTGAATAGAAGGCGGCAAGCCACAAGGTTCAGGTGAGCATGTAATGGTGTCTACCTCCAGCTAACCGAATTAACAGGGTGTGTTGTTTTATGCACAAGTATGTTGTGCTTTTTTTTTTTTATCTTCCTGCTGAAAAAAAATTCATGAGTGATTTCAGTGTTTGCCTTCTGTCCCCCTGTTTACTGTTAACAGGCTTCACAGCAGATCCTGGGGGAGGAAGTCTATAGGAATTTGCTGCAAGGAACTTAAAACTATTTGGTAAAGATAGCTGCAGATTCAGAACAGAAAGCCTTGGCTGGGGGAGGGTATAGGTCAGCGGTAGAGTGTGTGCTTAGCACAAGGTCCTGGGTTTAATCCCCAGTACCTCCATTAAAAAAAACAAAAACAAAAACAAAAACAGATAAGCTGATCTCCTTTCTGCTGCTACCTTGTGTTGATATTCAGCAGGAAAACTAAATCAGCCTTTTGTCTCTTGGGTGATAATTGTGTCAAAATGCATTTTTTAAAAAGTTTCATATTAGGTTTGTGCTGAGTCCCAATTTGAAGTTGGGGTTGGCTGGCTGCAGGATATTTACTCTCCAGTGGTAACCATGGTGATGACGCTCATCCTCAGCTCCATCCTCTCTTCTGTTACCTTCTGGCACTCAGGAGAGAAGACTGGAGAGGATATTCTTGCTTGTCTTTCTGAGTAAGTGGTGTGATCCTTGGAGGAAGCACCATCCTCTGTATAGCACCGTCTCTGCATTCAGAACTGACAGAGACAGACGTGGGGGGGCTTCATAATAATCTCCTGAATGTGTTTTTGGATGGGGCTGGGGGTGACTCATGCTGCCATTGCATTAGGCTTTACTTTTCCTTTTTGTTCCTTTCTTTCTTCCCTTGCACTAACTAATATGCTCAGAGCATCCTGGGATCATCACTGTGTCCATAAGTACATCTGTATATTGGGAAAATTTCTAAGGTATAAAGGAAGAGATAGAAGGAAGGAAACTGTAAAAACAGTCTCTTGACATTGAGATGAGCTTAGATGCAAATAAGTAGGTTATTCTTTCCTTGACTGCATTTTATGTGTTCAATTTTTGAGCAAAACCACAATTTTACAAGGTACAGCTATCCTCTGATTACACTCATATATCATGCAATTGCTATGAGGACGGGGAGTATATTACGCTCTAGAAGAAGAGAGAGATGGTGATGAATTGGTGTCATCTGTTTTACATATTCCTGCCCTTCTAATCTTGACGTTAAATTGGATTTATGTAAGCGTTGGAATTTTTAATTTTTCTGAAACGTGTTTATGTACGCTTATAGAACAAGGGGGTTGAATTCTTTAAAGCTGGAACAAGTGTGAGGAAGCCAAGACATTGCAGCAACATCTCTTATTTTTGTACTACACAGATCTTGCTGACGTACAGGGACTCAAAGAATTAAGAACATGGACTCATTTAAGAGAGACAGAATAATAAAACTTTGTTCAGCGGGATGTGATTTAACTCTTTTTCTTGGGAGGCTGTCTTGGTGTCTTGAGTATGACTCCATGGCACTGGAGTCAGGCAGCCCTAGCCTTGAATTCCAGCTTGCATAATCACTGGCTGTGTGACCTTTAATAAACTGTTAAATGTTCAGAACTTCATTATCTTTCCCTGTAAATGACCTAAGTTATGGTGCTTGTGGGAATCAAATTAGATGTAGTGATGAACAAAGCAGACAAGAGACAAGATGCTTGTTTTCATAGTTTTTTTTTTTTTTTCTCTCTAGGCAGGGTAGTGGGAAGACCACACATGCACACACACACAGCAATCAAAATGTGTCAAAAGATCATGAGTACTATAAAAAAAAATAAAGCTAGGTAAGAGGATAGGGATGATGTAGGGGGGTGGTGAGGGGAATAAGTAATGGTGTTCTACTTTAAATATGATGTGGTCAGGGATGTCTTGTTAGATAACATTCAGGAGACCTGAATAAAGTGAGTGTGGTTGTCACGACATCTCAAGAAAAAATATTACAGGCAGGGGGAAGGGTTAGTGCAAAGGCCCTGAGGCAGAGATATGATTGATGTGTCGAGGAAGAGCAAGTTCTGTGTGTTTGGAGCTGATGAATGAGAGGAGAATAATAGAAGGGGAGTCAGGGAGCTTACAGAGCAGAGTGTGCAGCACCTTGTTGGCCATAGAAGGCCTGTGGATATTATTCTGAGTAGAATGAGGAACCACTAGACATTTTTGAACAGAGCCCATGATGCAATTTGTTTTTTACTTTACTTATTTTATATTATTCTTCTGTCAGTTGCATAACGAATAGATTCTGAAGGGTGGAAACAGATTTCAGTTAGGCTATTCAAATAAGCTAGGTAAGACATAGTAGCTGAGTGGTCAGTAAGCTAAGTGGTAAAAAAATGGTCATATTTGGGATTTTTCCATATTTTTAACAGCTTTGTTGAGGTATAATTTACATCCATAAATGTCATCCATTTTAAATGTATATAATTAATAGTTTTAGAAAATTTGTAGATTTGTACAACCATCACCACAATTCAGTTTCAGAGCATTTCCATCACCTCCAAAAGATCCTTCATTGTCATTTGCATTGAATTCCTGCCCCCATCAGTTCCAGGCAACCACTAATATGCATTCTGTCTCCATGGATTTGCTTTTCCTGGACATTTCATATAAATGAAATCATATAATATATAGTCCTTTTCATCTTGCTTCTTTCACTTAGCATTCTGTTTTTGAGGTTCATCTATGTTGTAGCATGAAACAGTATTCTATTCCTTTTTGAGGCTGAGTATTCCATTGCATAAATATACCACATTTTGTTTATTTATTCACTGATTGATGGGCATTTGGATGGTTTTACTTAGTAACTACTATGAATAATGCTGCTCTGAATATTCACATACAAGTCTTTGTGTGAACATATGTCTCCATCATCTTTCTTGGGTAGATACTTAGGAGTGGAATTGCAGGATCTCATTTGTAAGTTTATATTTAACATGTTAAGAAAGTGAAAAACTGTGTTCCAAAGAGTTTTTATCATTGTATATTACCATTGAACGACGTGTAGGTATTCAAGTTTCTTCACATCCTCACCAAAACTTTTATTTTTGATTATAGCCATTCTAGTAGATACGACATAGTCTTGAGAATTTAATTTACAAGCCCCTAATGATAAATGATATTGAACATATTTTCATGCATTTATGGGCCATTTGCATATCTTCTCTGATGAATTATCTATTCAAATCATCTACTCACTTTTTAATTGGCTTGTTTTTTTTTCCTTGTTATTGAGTTATGAGTGCTTCATATATTTGGGACACAAAACCTTTGTCACATATATGCTTTACAAATATTTTCTCCCAATCTATGGCTTGTCCTTTAATTTTCTTAATGTATTTTTTTAAAACATAGAAATTTTAAAATTTAATGAGGTCCAATTTATTATTTTTTTATGAATTGTGCTTTTGGTTTCATATTTAAGAACTGCATTCTTTTTCAAAATAAATCTAATAGTGTTTGATGATGGATTGGATATTGGGTATGAAAGAAAAGAAGTCAAAGATGACTGAACTTTTTGCTCTGAGCAATCAGAAAAAGTAGAGTTTCCATTTATTGAGTGAATGAAGCCTGGGGAAGGAAAAAGAGTGGGAATCATGAATTGTTTTAACCATGTTGGATTTAAGATTCTTATTGGATATCCAAGTGAAGATATAAAGTAAGCAGTAATTTAGAAGCTTAGAGCTCATCTGTTTGAGAGAGAAATCCAGGAGTTCTCCTCATAAGGATGGTATTTAAAGCCATGGCTTGTATGATGTTACTTACAGAGTAGATGTGCAGAGAAAAAAGATCTCCAAGGACTGACACTTGGAACACTTGAAATAATAGAAGGCAAGGAGAAGGAGAGAAAACAGCATGGAGATTGAGGAGGGGCATCAAGCGTGGCAGATGAACCAAGGAGTGGTGTTTTGGGGGACAGGAAGAGACTGTGTCTTCTAAGAAATGGTGAGTGATTAGTCAAAATGCGCAGTATGTGAGGGCAATATAACTGAGAATTGGTTAATGGGTTTGGCAACATGGCGGTGGCTGGTGCTCTTGACAAGAACAGTGTTAGTGGAGTAATGTGGACTCAAGTCTGATTAGAATGGGTGAAAAAGAGAATGGAAGGAGAGAAAGTGGAGAGTGTGGTTAGGGACAACTGGTAACCATAATGAGGAGCTTAATCATAATAACAGCAGAAAAAAGATATGGTGGTTGGAAGGAAATGTGAGGTCAAGGGAGGTTTGTCTTTATTTCTTTTTTCTCTCCTCTTTCATCCCTTCTTCCTTCCTTTCTCTCTCTTTTCTCCCTCTCTTTCTTAAGTATGGGAGATATTACAACAGAAAGGGAAAAAAAATGATGCAGCAGAGAGGAGATAATTCCAGAAGTGAGACTCCTGAGAAGTTGAGAACTCAGTTCCAGTGAACTATCTGTAGAAAGGAACATTGATGTTCGATCCATTGTAAATGAAAAAAGAAACAGTTTATAAAGACTGTTGTATGTGGATTGGTAGACTTGGTGAGAGAGTATGGGGAAGACTTCTGATTAATCTTATATTTTTCAAGGTCATTAGCTGACTGGGAAAGGAAAAGAAAGATACTGTTAGTTTAGGGAGAGACAAGAAAGCAGAAAGTTGACATCTTGGAGAGTAGAAGAGATACTGGACTAGAGAAATGCGGTGAGATTGAAAGAGGGCAAAAGGGATTTTGGTGTATGTAAGGGTGACAGTAATGATGGATCATAGAGTATAAGCTTGGAAAAGAGGCAAGTGAGTACCTTGGGAAATGACAGCTGGTGGAGAGGTGGTAAAGTCAATATATTTGGGATCCTAGTGGAGCGGAGTGAAAGAAATGTTGGAATCAGGACATTGGAATGAATGAGATACAAAGATAGGGTATGGGGTCAAGAAACCAACTTAATGGATGAGATGTCATATTTTGGTGACGACAGTGTCTCACATACGGTTATGAGAGTAAGAGTCTCAAGGATGGCTGAGAATATGGGAGAAAAGCAGGCCAGTATTTGAGAAAATAGTCCACATGGATATGGAAATCAGCAAAAACTACCGCATGAGTCATGACAGAGAGACAAGCTCTGGTGCAAACATTTTCAAGTCGTGAAGGTTGGGATACTTTAATTCTGGGGAGAACTACAAAAAAGAAGTTGTGCAGAGTATCTGGTAGTATTGTCTAGTGATCTTACCTTCAAAGTCTCTGTGTAGGGAAAACCGAGGTGAGGGAGAAACAGTGGTTTGGAAGCAGCAATAAAATGAGAAGGATGCCTAATCTGTCTTCAGACCAGCTGCATCTGAGGTGCAGAAGACAAAACAGCCCTCATATGCCTGGTATAGAGCAGGTACTCCAAGAACTTTAGTTACTTCTTCATAGTCAGCAGAAGATGTTCCCCAAACTTTCACGTCTTCCTTTTTAAAGTAATTGTTATTTGGCGTAGCTAGTGTCTGTGATGGCTTGGCATTTGTACCACTTTAAATTCACTTTTGAGGAATATTAATGCTTTCATTTGCTTCAAATGGTCCTACATATTTCTTGGGACACAGTGAAAGACACACACACACACACATCTTCAAGAATACTCAAAAAGCAACTGAAAATGTCATTGTCCCTCAAAGTTACCCATTCTGGAGGTAAGAAGACGGTTGAAGTTAGTTCTCCTTCTGTGGTTATAAACTTGTGTATTCTCTGTGTGAAGTTGTATAACTGTTTCAGAAATAAAAACCCATGAGTGAGGCTCCCTTTTCTTTATTCGCTGGTACCCACGCGTCATCAGCTTTTTGGTTCTAATGTTGTCCCAGTGGCATGAATGCTGGCTGTCAACCTGCTCCTGTTAAAGCAGCACCTGAACCCCTTGCAAAGCCTCTCCTCTTCTAAGTGTTTCTGAGACTCCCCAGGAGGTGTCTTACAATTGCCATAAAAGTTCTCTTCCTCTCTTGCTGCAGCCTCTGGCCTGTAGAGCTACTCATCCAGTGTGTTGAGAGGTGTGGTCTGAGCTGAATCCTGTCTCCCGTTTGTCTCTATCACCTCATGGTGGTGCTGCAGGTAACTTACTTGGGTCCGTGATGCTCTTTGGCTGTAAGAATGAGCATGGGTACTCCTTCTACTTATGGGTAATTAGGAGTGAGGAGGGTCCCATGAAAGGATTTCTTGGGCCCTGAAGAGCTAAAAGAAAGGGTAAACTTGCAGCATGTTCAACAGCCCCTTTCCCCCTAGCCCTTATACGTGCCCTTCAGGATGCCTGAGTTAAGACAGGTTTCAAGCACCAGTTCTCACAAAGCATGTGGGCCCTGTGTCTCCCTTCCTATTGAAATGTCAAATGCTGGAGAGGCTGTGGAGAAAGGGGAACCCTCCTACACTGCTGGTGGGAATGCAGTTTGGTGCAGCCACTGTGGAAAACAGTATGGAGATTCCTCAAAAGACTAGGAATAGACTTACCATATGACCCAGGAATCCCACTCCTGGGCATATATCCAGAGGAAACCCTACTTCAAAATGACACCTGTACCCCAATGTCCATAGCAGCACTATTTACAATAGCCAAGACATGGAAACAGCCTAAATCTCCATCAACAGATGACTGGATAAAGAAGCAGTGGTATATTTATACAATGGAATACTATTCAGCCGTAAAAACCGACAACATAATGCCATTTGCAGCAACATGGATGTCCCTGGAGAATGTCATTCTAAGTGAAGTAAGCCAGAAAGAGAAAGAAAAATACCATATGAGACTGCTCATATGTGGAATCTAAAAAAAAAAAAAAAAAAAAAAAAAAGAACATAAATACAAAACAGAAACAGACTCATAGACATAGAATACAAACTTGTGGTTGCCAAAGGGGTGGGGGGGTGGGAGGGGACAGACCGGGATTTCAAAATTTGTATATACTGACAGGCATATGCAGAATAGATAAACAAGATTATACTGTACAGCACAGGGAAATATATACAAGGCCTTGTGGTAGCTCACAGTGAAAAAGAATGTGACAATGAATACATGTGTGTTCATGTATAACTGAAAAACTGTGCTCTCCACTGGAATTTGACACAATATTGTAAAATGACTGTAACTCAATAAAAAAAAATGTTAAAAAAAGAAAGAGTTCAGTCATCACAAAGAGCCCTTCTCCTTTTTTTTTTTTTTTCAATTTCAGACTCTGTCCCATGTTCCTGCAATCTCATTGCAACTTGACTTCAGAGACACCCTTCTCCCCCAAAACCTCAAACAAAAAAGTTCTTTAGCAATTTCTTCAGATACCTCAATGCCAATGGTGAAGTCCCAATAGTTTTCCCATTTTTCTGTTAGGTTTTCTGACTTCACCCCTTTTCCAGGCTCCTTGGCATTTTCATGAACCCTGGATGCAGGTACATGCCAAGAGGGAGGGATGCTGTCACCTTCATTAACAAGGTTCACTTGCAAACGTCCCATTGTGCCTCTGTTCCATCAGATCAGATGATAGATTTTGACCTAAGCACAAACCCACGATCAGAGAAAAAATTCATAATACTAGTAGAGGGACCTTTGCAGAGAATGGGTTGAACTCAGGGACAGTCCACTTTCTAGCACTGTTGATTGGCTAAACCCAATTTATTCAGTCTGATGTAAACTACAGGGGTTTATTTTTTCAATATTAGCTTCATTTATCATACTCACAGTCAGTTCTGTATATCCCAATACTCACCATTATTAGAGTAAATGGTTTTAAAGTATTCATTTCTCATGTTACTTACAAACTCCATTTCCCCCCAAAACATAAAAGGTAAAATTAATGATAATAGTAGTAAATCTAGAGAATACACAAAAGTGAAAAGGAGAAAACAGAAATCATCTATAATCTTACCATCTGTAGATATCGTAGAGTTGCTACTTCTTCTATTTTATTTTCCCCTCTCCCCTTATGATTTTTTAAAAATTGGGATTATATATAATTTTGTTCCTTGCTCTAAGAATAGTAAATGGTAGAACCAGGGATTTCTTTAAGATCTTATTATCGATTAATTTGATTGAAGAAATAAACAAGATAAAATAAAGTGAAATTATAGTACAGCTAACACAAAGCACCCACTACTACTAATTTTTTTAAGTAATTTTGGAAGTCTCTTATTTTTTAATTGAAGTATAGTCAGTTACCATGTGTCAATTTCTGGTATACAGCGTAATGTCCCAGTCAGGCATATGTGTGCGTATATATATATATATATTCATTTTCATATTCTTTTTCATTAAAGGCATTACAAGATATTGAATATACTTCCCTGTGTTATACAGGAGAAATTTGGTTTTTAATCTATTTTTATATATAGTGGTTATCATTTGCAAATCACAAACTCCCAAATTTATCCCTTCCCACTCCCTTTTAGAGGCTGACCCTGAGTCCACAGCCTCATTTTTGGCCACAAGAAAAAGAAAAACAATAAAACAGAAAATGCAAGCTGACATTTTCAATTTTGTTCTGCCTCAATGTACTGGGAGCCCTTTGCCTTCACTTCCAGTGAGTAAGTGGCCGGTTGCTATGATTGGTAGGTTCCATTATGACCTCGAGATGCTGAGAAAAGGGACAAATCATAAGTGCCACTCAACAATTCCAATTTTAGAGAGATTTTTATCTCCACCCGGGAGATGTCTGAAAATGATCCAAGGGTGATTTGATCGAGGATGGCCAACTCCTACTTCAAAAGAATTGAAAAAAGGGGATTTATGATGACACTGCCTGCCTATTTTCCAGCCCGATGTTCACAGTAAGTTTCTGAGGGCAGGCTGGTTCTGCTGCTATTTCATTGCACTGGAAGTTCCTTGCCTTCCACAAGGCAGAATCACTTCATGTAGGAAATTAGTGAACCAAATTGATTTTGGCAAGGAAGACAGATGCCTAAATCTGATGTAGTAAAGAATACAATAATGCACACTTTCCTTAAAAAACAAAGAAAAAAAATATAATATATGATTATATACCCAAAGTCAACAGATTATACAAATAAAGACAATGTGCTTGCTGATTTCTGGATTGCATGTTGTCCCGCCATTCTTTTTCAATTTCTCTGCTCTAACACCTCCTCTTGTATGCTTACGATGGGGACAGAAATAACAAATTAAGCACGACAGGGAAAATTGTTCATCTGGTTCATGAGGAGCTGAGGCAAATGGTAAGTTAACCATATGACAGGTAAAGCTGGTTATTCTGCGGAGATTTACAGTTCAGTTTTGCAGCTCAAATTGGATTGAGTGAAGTTTGTATTGCGTTTACATTGGCAATAGGAAAGTGTCCAGACTCACGTAGCTCTGTCTGTGACTTGAAGTCCTTCATGCCACAGCTCCACCTTGCAAGCTGACCTCTAATAAGTCAGCTGCCCAGTAGGACTGATGACGTGCCCTGGAGACAAGTACACCCACCCTCCTCCCTTCCCAAGCCAGCTGCGTGCACAGTTGGTGAGTTTCTCATTTTCAAGATGGTTCCAGAGACAGAAATAGCAAGTATACATTTCAGTCTACAAATGGAAGTGTGCAAGAACCCTAGCTTCGCTTTCCAAATCTCTACTCTTAGTTTCAAGCTCCGTTTCGCTAGGACTGGGCAACGATCCATTTGGCGTCTCCTCTCCGCACTGCCATTACCACCCTGCGGGTAAGCCCAGCTTCAGGAGATGTAAGACAACGCACTGGGGCAAGGGTCCGCCCAGTCCTGGGTTCACACAGGCAGCCACTGTTCCATGCAGTCACCACTGAGACATCCCTCAGCTGTGTCCATGGGACTCTCTTCTGCTTCTGAGCTATGGAATTAGCCTGCTGCTTCTGTGCCCCACTAGTAGTCCCAGAATTTCTGCTAGGCACCCAAGCTCTGTCTTCACAGTCTGGTCCTACCCAGAAGAGACATCCTCCTGCTCACCTCAGTTCTTAAAACCTAGTTCATGCTTGCTTCCTGCGAGAGCCTTCTCCTTGGGACTCTAAGGCTCATTCCATCTCTTCTCCCTTTAAACATCCTCTAGTGCTAATCCAGCACTTGTCATGCAGCGATTGTCTTGTTTAGCTTTTCACAAGTGTTTGTAGAACTTTTAAGGGACAGGCTCCATCACCTCTACCTTCAGATCTGCATTAATATGTCTTCCTCAAATAAATTAGTACCCCATCTTGCAGCTAAGAAGTCCATAAGCTCAGGGAGAAGGGTGAAGAGAGGAGGCACAGGTAATGGAGAGAAAATCCAGGCACATGTTGCAGGTTATCAAGATTATGCACCAACAGATCAAATCCATGCTGTGTGTATGCTTTACCTTCTGCGGTGCACTGTAACCCAAAGGCAGCATCTCTGTATTAACGATGTTTTATCTTTACCAGCCTACAGCCCAATTGATTGATTCATCTCCTATATGCTGAATCAGTTCCAAGCACAATGAAGAAACAAAAAGAAAATTAGAAAGGAAATAAAAATTCCCACCCAAACAAGACTTCTTTTCAAGATTTGATTAAGAAACAACATACACAGAAATTGAAACCAAGCAGGACTCTGTGAGGCCTTCCCAGTGACAGACACCTCTCTCCCCACCTCACCCCTGTGTCTCCTGCCTCTTGTTTGTAGAAAAGCTTAAAAGCTTTTAGCCTTCTAGGCCTTCCCCAAGTTCTGAAGAACAAATTTAATCAGAGAAGTGAGAAAATGCGGAAACAAAGAAGAAACAAATAAGACAAGACAAAATAATAATAGTGCATCCTTGAAACAAAGTCAAACAGCTTTAGTTCCTCCTCAAAGGCCATAGATAATATTCTGAGCCATATCCTGGCGTCGTTTGGCAGATTCTAAAACCTTCACCAGATGGAAAACATTAACTGCATGCTGACCACAAGCACACAGGTCCCAGACCGGTTGGAACCAGAAAGTTAATGATGTTGACTCCCCAAGTACCACCTGGTTACCTCACCACCGTCCAATCAGAAGAACGTCCATGAGCTGATCATGCATCCCACGACCCTGTCCCGCACACTGGCTTTAAAAACCCTCCCCTGAAAATCATTGGGAAGTTCAGGTAATTTGAGCATAAGCTGCTCATTCTCATTGCTTGCCCCTGTGTTGGGCAAGCAGACCCAGGCTTGGTTTGGTAACAAGATGATTAATTAGCCCAAATAACATATTCCTCTGTCATCTCTTCATTAGTAACTCACAGCAAATTCAGTTCAGTTCAATTAGGGTTTGTTTCATTTCTACAAATTGTTGCTGGTGACACAGAGGAAAATAAGGTGTGATTTTAGGGTTACATTTGAAATGACTGCTTGGAATTTCCAAGCAGGTGGGCTTAAAATAACGGCTATAGATAGAAACACAGATCTGTAAGAAATGATTATTTTCTTATATAAAATACTTGTGTTTCAAAGAGGTGCCCTAGGAGTTCAACTTACTCCTGGTTGGAGAAAGAAAAAATATAGGATGTGATGGTTTTGGATACACTGGGAGAGCTCAAACCAGGAATCTCATCAAAAAACAACAACAACAACAACAACATTATATTAGTTTCAGGTGTGTTAATATAATGTTGTATGTCAATTATACTGCAATTTAAAATAAACAAAAATTTCAAAAACCAAAAACAAAACAGATGCTATTCCTCTTGGGTAGCTGACCAAGGACGAATTCTATGCAGATTTTTGTACACAGACTTTTATTAAAATCGAGGAGTTGCTGATACTTGGATAGGTCTTGCACAGAGTACACATTAACATTATTATCTAAACTGAGACTTTTAAAAGGGAACAATATTATTATTAATTGCTCTGTGACAATAGGAGACAGAAGACTGGAGTGTGGTTACCCTAGTGTCACAAGACTGACTGTCAAAGTGAACAAGAAGAATTTAAGGGCAAAGTAAAACATAAAGAGACACACACCCCCCGACCCCTGAAACCTCTTCTGAATGGAATATCAAACCACAGATGACCTGGAAGTAGATTCTTCTCCCACCTGCACTAAGAGTGAACCAGTTTATTCCAGTTTGTGAATAATTCCACAAACTTTTCTGACTCCTCCAGAGTTCACCTCCTGCAAATTTCTTGAACTCAGGCTTTACTGTTTCCAGATATGGAACTGTTTATTTGTCTTTGGGCTTGTGGGAAAAGAATTAAACAAAGACAGTGAATATTAGGTGTCAAAAAGATTATTATTTGGATGTGCTTGTGTGAGACACTGAATATTGAATGTATACTTAATTAATTTCCCTCTAGGCTACTTCAATACCGTTCATGTTTTTCTTTTCACAAAGTAGTAGATATATACCTATTGTAGAAAATTTTTAAACTGTAAGAACGATATACGGTAGAAAATCGAATCACCTGTAAACCCATCACTAGAGAAAAGACGGTATATTTCTGTTTGTGTATTTCAGATAGTTGAGATTATACAGTATAGGTCATTTTTTCCTTCCCTTTTCCACCTACTATCCAGCCACTTTAATTTAATGGTTGTGCAATATCCAGTAAGGATGCTACCTAATGTTTATGGATGCTAATACATACCTATAATTTTGCCCAGGTGACTGTCCTATGAGGTAGGTAGTTTTAACTAACCCATTTAACTAACCCATTTTGCAGATGAAGAAATTGGCCAAATACGGGTTAGGGAACTTGTTCAAGGTTTCACCAGAACTAAGTGCAGAATCCGGTCTGAACCAGGTCTGAGTGATTACAGAGCTCAGCTGCTAAGCAGTAAGCTCTGCTGTATCCATCAGAGATGGGTGACGAAAGAAGAAAAACAGAAGTTCTTTCAGTATGAAGGGACTTAATACAGGGCCCATTCAACCTTGTATATGCCTCCCATTGGGAGAGAGCCGCGGCTTGGACGTCTCTAGACCTACAGACACAAATGCAATGCATGCAGTGCAATGGCGCCAGTGCTGCTGAGCTCAGCTGCCAGCAGCACCTGAGAGCTGCTGGTGAAGGCCCACATCGGCCTTTGCTGATGCCCACACATGCCCAGGGCTTCTGCCAGAAGCCATGGACCATCCTTTTCCTCTGCCTTCCAAACCTCAGAAAGTGCCACCTCTGGTGATATCCAAACAGACACCTGCTGCCTAAAGAAATCTGTGAAACATCGTTCCCAGGCTTTCAGTACCTGTGGTACGAGGGGGAAGCTAGAAGGACAGGGAAGACATTGAGATGCGTAGGTCACGTGAGGCCCCTTGGTTACGAGACAAACCAGATGTTACTTAATTTTCCCCATCATGGTACATTTCTGTTAATTCCCTGGCCTATGACTACAAATATGATGGTAACTCAAATCTCACTGGCTTATGGCCCCACACCGTTTCAGTTCTCTCTGTGAGCTCTCTTGAGAGAGAGAGCTCTCAAGAGAGCTCACAGATGGTCCTCCCTCCGCCTCCACTCGGGGCCCCTCGCTGTGCTTGTACGCTGCACAGCCACTGGAGGGCAGCACCTCCCCACCGCCACGGCAGCTGGTGCCGCTCCAGGCTAGGTCTCCTCATCCTCCCGGCTGCAGACCCTCACGTTACCACGGCGTGTCTCCAGTCCCACCGTGTTGAACCCAACCAAGGCTTTTCCCCGAGTGCCGATAGCCCAGCACTGAGTCCTCCACTCCTGTGTGAGTACTAGACGGCGTTTTCAGGCCTCTCCACCTCATTTATGGAAACAGCTTCTTCAGCCTATGATGGGTGAGCCTTTCTCCCTTGTGGATGGACTGACCGGTGGGCCTGGGTTGGAGGCAGACACCTCACTGCCTGCTCCATCACCTCCTCCCCCGTCTCTATCCCTCAGTGTCCCAGACAGAGTTCTCTTCCAGAAGCTCTTTCCTCGGTGAAAATCAACTCATGCAAAAGGACACCAGTTAACTGCCAATTCTGACATTTCACAATACATGGATTTATTTTCTGAACCCTTATGTTCAGACACTTTCTCCATATCTAGTGCTAGCATGAAAGTTTTGGACATCACTCTTTGTCCACAGTCATTCCTTAGAGTAGATTCCTTAAAAATGGAATTACTGCTATTGACCTGAAACAAATAGACTGACAGATATTTCTCCAGCAAAGATGAGTGTCTTTGGGATCAGCAGGGATTTGCAGTTTGGGGTCTGCAACCACGGTGAGCCATGTGCAAATGCCCACACAGCCAGCGACAGAGAACACTTTATAGAGGGGAGAAGGAAGTTGGGAGGGCTCTAGCAGTCCATGACTTTTCATTGGCAGAGTCCTTGCCAGGAAAGAAGAGGAATCTTTCTTCTTCCTGTTGGCCTCTGCTATAGTCGCAGGAGGTTAGAGCTCCCCCTTCTGGCCTCCCAACTCTATTAATGGAGATCTCTATTAATTTTTCACACTGTGTAAAAGATAATAAACATTTTTAAGGTTGTGATACAAATTGTTGGCAAATTGCTCCCAAAAAGTTTTACCAATTTATACTTCTACTGGCCAATAACAGGGCCTTTACTTGAATCCTGGCTCACCGCACATTCCACTGAATGATATTTTATCTACCTACCTACCTACCTTATCTATTATCTATGTAGATATTTGTCCATATTTTATATATGTGAAGTATGCAATATATTTATATCTATATATGCATGTCAATATCTATATCTATGAAATTTTCTTCATGTTGCTTTTTCCCCTCTTCTAAGTGAATCATGACCCAATCCTCTCTCTCACATACATCATGTAGACTCCCAAACACCAAACTTTCCAAAAATGTGCAGAAAGTGACACCTTCAACATATTTGTTCTGTCAATGGTAATTGTGACAATTCTAACTGTTGATTGACTGCAAGATATTCTTTCAAAGGTTGTAGGGAGTAGGTTAAGCTGTGAGTGTCCAAAAATCCAAAATGCAGGGATTTAAACTAGACAGATTTTTATCTTTTGCATAACAACAAAATCAGGAGTTAAGCAGGCCAAGACTGGTATGAGATCCATTGAACCACATTCTGTCCATTTTCCATGCCCAAGTTTGCATCCTCATTCCACCCAGCAGGAAAGACAAAAGGGAAGAGGGGTCATGGTTCTTCCTTCTGAAGTCACTTTGCAGAACTTGTACATACTGTGTCCTCTTACAGCTCATTGCCCAGAAGGTAGTCATACAGTCAAGTTCAGTTCCAAGGGAGGGTGGGAAGTGCAGTCTTCTTTCCATGTGATCATCTTCCAGCTGAAAATCAGAGCAGTTAAGTAAAGAAAAGATATCAAGGAACAAATAGACTTTCCTGTCCGAGTCATAAGTATAAGGTGTGATGTTTGTTCTTAAATGACTCACAATTTACTTACATCCTGGAAAGCCTGTGTTCCTCCTTTACACAGAAAACACACGCCATGGATAACAGCCTGTGGTTTTCCTTTCCTTTAATTATAGTCTGCTTTCCTTTGACATAGATTATAGTTTCAGAGATATACTTCAAATTGGTTTTGGAATTCAAACAGCTGTAACTTCTCATGCTTTGTTCTCCTTCCTCGCCCAGCCTCTCTGTCTGGCCATTAACTGATCTGAGAATAAACACTCCAATGCAACGAGCTGTGAGCCTGGAAGTTTGCTTCAGAGCCCTTCCTTAGAAAAAGAAAAATGAAAATGTACTAAAACGTCTGGAAGCAAAGAAAAAAGCTAAGAGAGAAGAAAAACACCAGGTTTCTGTGATTAGCATTTCAAGTTACAATGAATAGAGCTTCCATCATCCAAATTAAAGACAAAATGTAATTTGGACAGGCCAAGAAGTTTCATGGCGAGATTCACATCAGTAGACTCAGGGCGATCTACAGAGGCAGGATTTCATGATAATATTTTGTATATTTTGTGCATCTCATCAAGTGCACAACAGGCAAAATAAAATAGTTTCATAAATTACTGGTCAAATAAAGCATATGCTATAGATTTTATGGATTAGCGACATGAAATAAAAAACAGGATTAGCGTGAGCAATGGATCCCAGAAGTCTTGAGTCCTTTCTTATTATCCATAACCACTTGGCAAATATTCTTTCTTTTGCCAGATTGGTTAGGCAAATCGTCTCTGTTTAATTTTGTGTCCATCTTTATTTCTAGCTTTCTCATCCCTCTCCTGAACCATATATATATGTATGTAGTGTACTTCACTCAAGAAATACTTTCTAAATGAAGCAATTTGTGTATGGTTGATACTCAATTCATATACATGCATTGATTGATGGATTTGTCTGAGGATTGCACGTGTCTTGAAAAAAATCTATATGTCTTCATCTTCACATCTCCTAGGATGATTATAATTAAAAAAACACAAAGTAACAAGTGTTGGCAAGAATGTGAAAGAAGTTGGAACCATCATATATTATTAGTGAGAATGTAAAATGGAACAGCCCCTGTGGAAAAGTTTGTTGGTTCCTCAAAGATCTAAACAAAGAGTTACCATATGACCCAGGAATTGTGCTCTGAAAATGAATTGAAAACAAGGATTCAGACAGATACTTGTATGTCAATGTTCACTGCAGCATTATTCATAATAGGCAAAAAATATAACTAATGCAAGTATCCAGCAACTGTTGAATGAATAAACAAAATGCAGTATACAATGAAATATTATTCAGCCATAAAAATGAATGCAGTTCTTATATAGGCTAATGATGATAAACCTTAAGAGTATTAAGTGAAATAAGCCAGACCCAGTAGGACAAATATTGTATGATTTAACTTATATAAAATACCTAGAATAGGCAAATTCATAGAGCCAGGAGGTGGATTAGCAGTTACTGGGGGCTGCGGGGATGCTGGAATGGGGTGTTATTGCTTGAATGGGTCCACAGTTTCTGTTTAAGGTGATGAAAAAGTTATCAATGGGGAAAAGATACTGGTAATGGTTGCACAATGTTGTGAATGTAATGAATGCCACTGAATCGGACAACTAAATGGTTAAAACTAAATTTTGTTATATATATATTTTATCGCAATTTAAAAAATCTGTTGCTTTGGTCTTTCACATTTACACGGTATTTTATTTTATAGTTTACAAGAGATTGTCCCCACAGTCCCATGAAGTGGGCCAATATTTATCATTTCCTGCATCTCCCTGTCCCCACCCCTGCTTCAATGATGATTAACTTGAAGTTCAGGGCATTCATGTAGTAAGTTCAGAAATAGCTCTCATACCGACGCTCTCAGACTTGCTGCTCAAGGTTCAAGTGCTGATCTTTCAGAGACTCAAACCCTGGGAATTCTTTCAAGGTCAGCTGATCTTCGAGTGCTCAAAACCTGCCATAGGCTTTTAGCTGCTGGTTATGACTGGTCCAGCCCACCCCTAACTTCAAGCACCTGACTGAATGACTGTTAAAGGAATATAAATTCGGTCCAAACAAACATGCTTGGAAAGAGATTTCACGTATACCTTCAGAGATCAAAGTGCTCTGTGCAAGCACCTTGAAGAAGGAGCCGCACAAGAAACCAGACGGAGCGGATCTGACGTTTCCCAAAGAGAGGGCAAACGTTGGGTTAGCCTGGGAAACAGGTCATCCTGGGAATTGTCGGTCAGGATCTAAGTCTTTTGGAGCACTGGAAGCCTACATCACCTCATTTGATCCTCATGACAATTGAGGGAGAAAATGAGGGTAGAAATGTTTTCTCCATTTTACAGTTGAGAGAAGGTTAAAGGCTTGCCCAAGGTCATACAGTCAGAGGGGACTAAGATGAAAATAGAACTCAGGTGCCCTGAGTTCTAGGCCAGGGCTCTTTCCATTATCCTGCAGCTGCCTGCTTCCAAGAGACCCACATCCAATGCCCAGAAAATGCCATGCAGAAGACTGCTGTTACTATTCTAAGTTCAAGTTGTCCAGGGGGGTGCAGTGGGTGCAGCCAGAAGTGGAATGTGGGGATGCCATCCTGCCATCATGGATATAGAGTCTTTTTATGGCTTATGCCACTCCAACTGGCATAAACAAGGCATAGCTGAAGATTAAATGTCCCGAACATTATTAGCTCATTAGATTTCCTGACACTTTCTCCCAGAATTCTGTTCTGTCTATGCTCCCAATCAAATTTCTTTTTATCAAATTTTGAAAATGTTCATGAAGCGATGTCCTCTTCCTTGCCACTATTCAGCAAATACTCTCTCGTACACCTTGGGAAGGAAAAAATTCCTTTCAGTCAGAGCTCAAGTTGCCAAGAAGAAATTGCTCTATCTCTACCACCCCTGCCTTGGGTGACCGACTTGTCCCAATCTGTCTGGGACTTTCCCACCTGAAAGTCCTGTGTCTTCCCTTTGATCCAGGACAAACTGGGGTAGTTGCTCATCCTACTATGGCCCTGAATTTTTCTACACCAGCTTCCCCGCTGAATCCATACCCCTTCTAATTCCTATTTTAGGACTAATTTTTGCAAAGGTGATCCTGCTAGGGCAGGGGGCTGTTAACAGCAAATGGGAGTCCCATGCGATAGCCCTGGGCAGAGCAGGGAGGGCGTTCCGTGGCTCTCCCCATTCAGGCATGGTGATATTGATGGGAAGGAGTTCCCTCTTCCTGCTTCTGAGGGTGATGGATCAGACCCTGCAAAGTGCTTTGTCCCCACAAGAAAGACATTCTGTGGCTCTGTCTACATCTAACCACGGCAGATGGATCGGTGAACTGGGCCTGATGGCTTTTGGCTCTGTAGGACAAGAAGAGTTTCCATGAAGGTAAAGGACAGGTTTTTCTGAGTCCTGAGCTTCCTGGTACGAGACTTGAGGGGTCCCTGGGGGTAGAAGAGAGTGGCTGTGACTGGTTGGAGATGGGAACAGCTGTTAGTGCCACTTACTCTTGCCAGCAGGAAATTAGGACTATCCCATTGCCCCAGGGAAAATTTTTAATGTTTTCAGGATAGGACATTCTAGTAAGGCCAAGCAGGGAGCAATTACCTCCAGCGTCAATCAGTCTATGTGATAATTGAGAGGATTCAGCACAAACCAGTTTGTCCTTCATTCCTCTTGACAAAGGAGGTCTGATGACTTTGGCTGGCTGGAGCCAGCCCACTGCAGCTGGCAGGTTGTCTCAGCAGGTTAGATGAAGCGCTGTGCTAGCAGAGAGGTTAAAGCACTTGCTCAGATGCCCCCTTCCCAAATGTTCCTGTTCCACTAGGAAGATCTGTTCAGGCTTAGATCTGACCGCCTTTCTGACCTGACACAGGGTATTTGCTGCTGCTGGATCTGTTGTTTCAGGGAGTGACTACTGGACAGCTCCAGCGGGGAGGACATCTAGCAGCATTTCAGCCTCAGTGTCTTGCCGGGAGCTTCCATAATGGAGAAGATAAATTCACTGCATGTACGCGCAGGGCTTATGTAAGCAGCAGGCAGCAGTGCAGAGTGGAGAGGACGGGAGGGGGCAGGAAGCGCTGGCGGCCCCGCAGTGCAGAGCCCAGCCTGGAAAGCCCGTGCGGAGGTGCGGCAGGAGTGTGCTGCTGCAATGCGGACAGCAGCAGGGGCGGAGGAGGGTTTATGAGTTTCTAGCCCTCGTGCTGGGACACAAAAGCCCTAATTTGGCAATGCTCAGGGGGTAGGACTGGAGATGGTGGGAAAGCTGCCTTATTGGGGCTGGTTTGTGACAATAGGTGGGGGTGTGCAGTGCGGGAAGGAGCTGAGGAGACAGAGGGGAGAGGAAAAGGCCAGAGGCCTTGGAGCTGCTTTGCAGGGGGGAAGGAATTAAACCAGCAAGATTCTTTCTGCCTTATGATCTCAGCCAGACTCCTCCCCATCTCTGACGCTCCTAGACCACGGCCCACAGCTGCCCACCCTAGCACACAGCAACCAGCAGAAGCTTCTGCTGGAGGCATCATTTCTGGGGACATTCAGACATCCAGTGTCTCAGCATCCCAGCTGAGTAGACAGCTTTACATTGCACCAGTCAGTTGGTTACAATCCCACAACATTTATTTGAGCTTATTCTGCACAAGGAATCAGGCTATGCAATTCAGGGCGTTTTCCTGCTCTCTGAGTTTGCAGGATATTGGTAAGAAATAGGCTTGGGCTCACATAAATAAAGCATGCAGCTAGACATGGTACCTGAAATTCTTGAGGGAGATGTAAAGTGCTATATAATTTTTTCTAGGGGTTCAAACAACTAACATCGATTTCCTTCCAGCTGATTTTCAGCTTGAGAGGAGTAAGATATGGGCTGTTGTGTATGATCTCTGCAAATCTGATCAAGTTGTCAATAGGGCAGAAGTTGTCAATAGGGCAGAAGCGGTAGGTACATTTCAGCTTCTGTTCAGCTTCAATAATATTCACTCTTTTTTTTTTTTTTTTCTGGCTCTGGTAGAGAAAGCTGACCTTTAAAATGAGACCTGGGTAGAGATCTTGGCATTGTCCTTTGCTTGCTTTGTGTTATCGGGCAAGAAACTTCACTGTCAGTTTTTTCATCTGTTAAGTGAGGCTGAAATAAAAAGTGATTAAGAGCACAGGCTCTGAAGTTAAGCTGCCTGGATTTGAATACAGAACCCATTATTTATTAACTGTGACCTTGGGTAAGTTGCTGAACCTCCTGGTGCCTCAGTTTATTCATCTGGAAAATGGGGGCAACAACAGTACCTACCTCATCAGGACACTGTAATGATTAAACATGTTAATACATGCATAGAACTTAAAGCAGTGGTTCATAAAGGATAAATGTTTTATAATAATGATGATAACAACAATAATTTCATCACAAGTTTACTGTGAGGTATAAATTAGACAACATACATAAAAGTACCTGGAAAATAAATATGAGTGCATGTAATTGTCTCCTCCTTTTACTTATGATCATTTAGGAAATGGCAGAAGAGCCTTCTGTACTAATACTCTGGACCACATGATTAAGTCTGATATGGATAGAAAACTTTTTCTTCTTTTGCTACTGTTCTTTTCAGAAAATGGGAACTAAAGTTGATGTAGGGAGTGATTATTAATATGATATAATAGCTCTTCACATTAAATACAAAAGCTATGCTGAAGTACAATTTTCAAAAAGGTAAAAAGCATGACTCATATACAAATATATAATGAAGAAATTTCAAATGTTTTATTTAACCCATTAATTAGTTAGGGAATGAGTAAGATGCTAAAATCTGTTCCGAGGAGAAGTTGCAGAACACACACACACACACACACACAGACACAGACACACACACAATCAGGAATGCTGAAATGAATTTGCTAACAGTTGCAAAACTGGTTAATAGCCTATAGTACCATAAAGTATAATACTTGGAGTTAACCTTTTTCAGGATGGAAATCAATCAAATCTCTACAAGAAAAAATTCACTTGCATTTCTATAGACAAGAATAATTTGCTTTACTCTCAGTTTTCTACAAGTTAACTTCTGTTTCTCCAGAGCTGTAAAATTGCCTAGTTTGTGAAAACAGTTTATAGAACCCAACAATCCCCAGAGAGTCTGCTAGCTGATGCCTGAGTCTTCACTGAAAAAGCACCCAGTAAGTCCCTAATAATTACAGATAAATTGAAAGATAAAATATCTTTTCAGCTGGAAAAGTTTGTGAAAAGTATTTACACTTTTCAGTCAATTGTGTAATTTGATGTTTACCAAACACCACGGTTCCTCAGATTAAGACCATCCTCCTTCAGATGGGAGGGCTGAGAGGTGATGGATGTTACCAGGATCACTGATAGCAGAGGCTGCTTTTTGCTGACTGGCATCTCAGAGAGTCTATGGCCTGATGACTCTTCTTCCAGAGGCACTGCAGCCTTGAGAGAGAAGTCTAGCCATGGGTCTTCAATGCAGTGGGATAGGAAACCTGAAGTGGTTGGAGGTTGGGGAGGGGGAAAGAGAGGACCTAAGCCCCTTGTGGTTTGATCAGTGCCAATCCACTGGGACACAAGGTAGAACAGCTCCTTTCTCTGACTTCTTCTTGGCTCCTCCAGCACTGTCTATCATAAGCCCATGAACCATATTTGTATCAACACATTCAGTGTCCATGAAGTAGGGGACTTTTTTTTCAGCTTCTTTGGATATGATCATGGGCTAGTAGAAATGCTGCGAATTAGCATGATTAAGCCTCCTTGGAAGGTTTTCCCCAGGAACTCAGTGCTGAGTTTGCCCTTACTTCCTAGCAGGGGGTCGGTTGTATCTCTCAAAGCACGCACAGTCTGGGAGCCCCCTAAATTATAATCACTTTGAGTATTGTCCCTAAATGTTGAGCATGAAGTCATTTAAACAATCAGCGGGCCAGACTCTTTCTCGTCTTCTTTTTTTGGAGGTGAGAACAGCCAATCTCTCAGAGGCAGTGGGAGGGAGGAAGGTGAGGGGGAAATGGCATCGTGTGAGTGGCCCTTGGTTTGTGCTACTTGGTGATACGGTGCATCTACCCCAGCGGTTCTCTAACTCCTGCATTCGGGGAACCAGGGAGAAGTGAAAGAAAACACAGTGGGATCAACCAAATACGATTTCTTCATTGGCAGGTGAGGAGATGATTTCTCTTCCTCTTTTCTTTAATTCGGCTACATAAATAAGTCTAATCAGTGAAAGTGATTGTAGAGGTTTTTCAGAATGTATTTTCAGTTGTCATCACCCAAAGACAGCAATCGACATGCAGATGAGCTCTTTCTATCTTACCATAGGAGAGGAACATGGATTCTTGTTAGTGGAGGAGAAATGGCAAATGGATGCTTACTGTGGCTTCTCCAACCACAGGTGGCCCATTGGGGTGGAGGGAGGGGAGATGGAGAGCCAGGAGGCACATTTTGTGTCCTGAACTGATGCTACCCTGTATCGACTGCCTGCTTTCTGCCAGGAAGAGGCTAAGTGCTACACTAATGTTCTCTTCCCACACTACTGGAAGAGAGGTCAGGATTAAGGGATCTTATTTCTTCCTCTCTTCTCCCCAGCCTGAACAAAGATGAGCCACTAAATGACTTTCCCTGAAGTTCGCCAGGCCATTGGGATGTTCAACCAGAAAGGGTGCTCCAGGGCATTGCAATTTGGCAGCATTAGAGATCCACTCTCATTCTGACCTTCAGTCTGAATAATTAGCGCCTGCTCATCTAACGAAACAAAGGCGATCTGGGGCAGCACAGGACAGAATTAGAAATAACCCACCAGGAGGTGAGAACTTGGCCTGAGGAGGACAGCACCTGCCTATAACCTAAATGGAAGAAAACAAATCAGATGGAGGAAGCAGACAGAAGCCTCCCTGATCTGTACTTGTTGTTTTTAAAAAAAACCAAAAAATGACTCTCAACATAGCCCTCCAACAAACCAATGAACTAAGATGAAATTCCCAAAGCACCTCCTTCCCTGCCGGGAACATAGGTAAATGAATCCCAGGCTGCAGCAGCTGCTAAGGCATCACTCAGAGCTGCTTCCATCCAGTCCCTGGAGACAGAGGCCCAGAGCCACCCCCTTCCCCTCCCGTGCCAGCTCTGCTAAATTTAGCTCTTCCAGCATGTGCACAGTCTATATTTAGGACCTGAAAGTCAGAGTTCAGCCTGCGATTCATCAAGCCATCAGTCATCCCTCCATCCAAGCGACACAAAAAGAAAAATCCTTCCAAAAGAAGCACTTGCTCTCTACCAGGGGTGGAAGCCATTCTAAGAACAGGGAATTCACTGAGCCAAAGGGGTTTTCTCCTCAGCCGGATGGTGCGAGGAGCTCCTGCGAGTGCCAGGCATGGGGCCAGCCAGCGCAGTGCGGCTCCAAAGAGCCGGAGGACAGGGGAAAGAGGAGGCAAGGAAGCAGGGAATGGCCAGCAGGACTTGCTGCATTCATTCTGTCCCCATGGAAATTGCCAGCAACTAGGTGTGGATGTTAAAGCCCTGGCTTAGAAGTCATTTCTTGATGGGAACCTGCCTTGAGACCCCCCTCCAAGCAGATTAGGAAACCCTCTGTTTGACACAGTATTTCTTTTGCCACACCCTACAGCAGTGACCCCCCTCAAACTATAATGTGCAGATAAATCACCTGAGGTGGTGTTAAAATGCAGGTTCCTATGAGAATGAGAGTCTGCATTTCTAACAAGCTCGCAGGGTGACTCTGGTAGTGCATCGGGAGCTTCTGTGCGGCAAAGGTGATACCAGGCTGACCAGCTGGTATCAAATGTAGATATTGCCTCAGGGGCTGAGCTTGTAAGTCCCCGGATGAAGGCTTTACAGGAGGAGTGCTGGGGAGGGAGGAAAGTGGGAGGTCTTCATTCACCCACCCCACTGCACCACCATTACCACCATGATTGCAAGCCAGTGGAACTGCATCAAAGAAAGGGAGAGATCCTGGTACATGGAAAAGAGAGCCTGTGTCCATGAGTTTCAGTGCAGACTCTGAGATGCTCCTGTTCTCCCACCTGAAGACTTCTCTTTTATCAGAACAAGCAATACTGCAGGGGTATCTCAATGGGGAGGGCAGCACTAGCTGGGGCTAGTGTGGAGGGACCCGGGTTTTCCTTCTCTTGAGGGACAGCCCACGAGATGGATGGTTAACTACTCTCATAGGATAATCCAACTGCAAATTAGGAGGAGGTTTCAGGATACTAGTAAACTGACAACAAAGAGTGGTGAAAGACAAAATACACCAGATGATTAAAGAGATGATTTAACTCAGGCTATTGCAATAGGAAGAACATTCATTAATAAGGAACGTCTTAAAGAAAAGGAAGGAGAGGATCTAGCGCTATAGGAGCAGATAAATGAGTCTTAAGGAAGGGTCTTATTTCAGAATATTCACAATATTGGGGGATAGTGTGGTTATTTTGCATTTAGTGATTTTGGAACCCAAAAGGCTAGGGGATTTCTGAGAATACAAAGATGGAGGAATTTATTAACCTTAGATTTTTATAGGATCATAGGACTCAGGTAAGTTTCAACCCCATCAGGGTATAAGGTGGTGACTGTTAAGTGTGGAGTGGGGGATGGCTGAGCAATGAGAGGACAAGAGAAGTCAAGGGTTCCTCTTGAGATTTTGACCTGAGCCACTGAAAGAATGGAGTTCCTACCATTCACTGAAATAGGAAGGACTACAGGGCAAGCAGGCTTGGGGATGGGATGGGAAATTAAGAGTTTATTTTTTGGCATAATAAATTTGAAAAGCCTATACAATTCTAGTGGAGATGTTAACTGGAAGTTGTATTCATAAGGCTGGTGTTCAGAGGAGAGATGAGGTTAGAGTTATACAACAGAGAATCATCAGCATAAGCATGGTATTTAAGTCTATGAGACTGGAGGAAATCACCAAGGGAGCAAGCAGAGATGCTGAAGATGCCTGAAGGCCAAGCCCTGGTCCTGTGTACATTTAGATGCCAGCAATATAAATAGGAACTAACAGAGGAGACTGAGAATGAGCAGTCAGTGAAGTAGATAAACAACCAAGAATAATCCTCAAGAAAAAAAAAAATTCAGGAAGAAACCGGGATCGTTAAGGTCAAATGCTGCTGTAGGTCTAGTAGGACGAACTGTGAGAATTAACTCCTGGATTTAGCTGTGTGTATGTGGAATGAGGTGGGGATGAGGAAAGAATAGAAGGACTTGAAAAGAGTAGTTTTTAAGGAGTGTCGAGAAGGAGAATCTGATTGGACTGAGTTCAAGAAAAAATGGGAATAGTGGAAGGAAGGACACTACACACACACAACTCCTGAGGACAGTTGCTATAAAGCAAGGGACCAGGGTAGTGGCTGAAGGCAGAAGTAGGGTTGAGAGATGGGCTTAAAATGAGATAAACAACAGTATGTTTGTATACAGATAAGAAAATTTATTACGTGGGGAAGAGATGAAACATTGGAAGGAAGAAAATCCTTGAGAAGTTGCCAGGGGATGGGTCCTGGAGCACAATAGAAGGGTTGACTTCAGCCAGGACCATGGATAGTTCATAGATTGAAAGAGGAGATGACAGCTCGTAGGTGGAGCTTCCGGAAGATTGGTAGACAGGAGTATATGAAAATTCTTTTCTGATTGTTTCTAATTTCTATGGGAAATAAGAAGTGATGTCATCAGTCGAGAATAAAAGGAGTTGTTGGAAGTTTAATGTGGGAGGAGAAGGTGTGAATTCTTGTGGAGGAGAGGGGGAGAGTGAATGAACCACGGCTAATAGGATGCAAGGGCATCACAAAGAGCATCAGGTAGGCTAATGACTATCCATGGAAAACGACACCAGTTAGCACGGTTGCGTGTTTTCTCCAGCCAAGCTGAAGGTTCAGGGAGGAAAGGGTGCACCCTCAGCTCTCTTCCTTCGCTCATTTTTTCTTGCAGCGCGCCAAGCTCTTGAAGCTCGTGGCTGTTTGTTCCAAACTCTGAGGTGAATTCCGGATGAGAGCTAGGGGGTTAAAGAGAGACAGAGCTTTCTCTGGAATGTCTGTTCTTCCTGCCAGTCAGCGTTCATCTGGCAGGCCAGCCTTTGACTGCACTGGTATTTTAAGCATCCAAGTGCGTTCTAAGCCAGCCTGGCAGCCGTTCTATGCAATCCACAGCACTGTCCTTTACACCAGAGGGGACTTAGGGACCCTGATCTGAATTGCGATGGAATCCATTTGCTCAGGGACACTAATAGACTGGATTCAGAGGTGGATAGACTTGGAATTTTTGCTAAAGGGAAGAGGGGAGTCAGGGAAGGAGACAGCTGGGAAGGAGTAAAGTTTGGAAATGATTTAAATAAAATAGGCTTCAAAGAAAATGTTCTTCCCTTGACCCCAACCCCCTAAAAAGCTGCACAAAGTAAATGAGACAGGAGGTTAGATTTGTAGCGATGTATTGAAGCCCTCATCTCTGTAGGCTGGGAGTGATTACTTCATTAATATCTGTAACAGACTCAGAACAGTATCTGACAAATAGTAAAGCTTAATACACATTAGAAAGCACAATAGCAATGCTGATATTATTATTTATTATTATATACTTTTTAATTATTTTATTATTATGCCTTGACTAGGGCTGAGCTCCCTCTTGCTTCTGTGTCTTTTTTCTAGACCTTGAAGAACGTCTCATTTAAATAAGCAATGAAAATTAATAAATTAATTGATGTGGTTCTAATACAAAGATGCCATTCCCACCTCTGAAACACATCACAAGTGTGATGTGAAGGTAATGCTGAGTAGTGGGAAGGCGTGGAGTTTCGAGCCAGAGATGCCTTAGCTAGCCTGCACTTAGCCCAGCTACTTAAATTCCAAGAGCTGTACTTTGCTGATGTGTGAAATGGAGACAATAATAACCTATCCTTGCAAATGTTATCAGGGTTTAATAAATCAATACATATAATTGTACTGTGAATAGTGTTGGGTATCTGGTATGTATCCAGCGATGGTACCTGTGATTGTTAGTAATTTTGGTGGATTCCTTAAGTGGGAAAATCCTTCATCTTCTCCATGTACAGAAATCTTTTTTGACCTCTTCAGGACCAACTTGATGCCAGCTTCCACAGAAACCCTAGTCCAGATTCTCCTAGTCAGAGTTAACCTTTTTCCCTCTGGGCTCCCACTACATTTTGCATTGTGTCTCCTCCCCTGCCCCAGTTCTTCTTGGAAGTCTTTTTCCTTGCATGTCTGTCTCTTGAGTTAGATTTAAGTTTTTTTTTTTTTATGTCTCTCTGAATCTCCTTGCCATTTAGTGGAAAGGCTGTGATGTAGTAGGCATCTAACAAATGTTTATAGATTTCATTGAGAGTTCTCGCTAATCTTCAAAGCTGTGAAACTGACTTACATTTAGAAGGGATTCCTTTCTCTCTTTCCCCAAATTTCCCCTATCGGAATTTTGGGAACAATATACAGTAGGGAGTAAATGTCTGGCCTCTGAAGTCAGTAGACCTCTCCTGGAATCCCATTTCAGCAATCACATAGTATATTGCCTGGTATATCACAAGCAGCTAATATTATGTTTCTCCTCCTCCTCCTCCTCCTCCTCCTCCTTCTTCTTCTTCTTCCTCCTCCTCCTCTTCCTCTTTTTCTTCTTCCTCTTCCTCTTCTTCCCCTTCCCCCTCCTCCTCCTCCCCTCCCCCTTCTTCTTCTTCTTCTTCTTCCAGGCATCATCATCATCACCAAAGAGATAATGTCCATCCTGCTTGTCATCTAAGTTGGGAGGAAGAACACGTATGCAATGTAACCAGAGCAGAGCACAGAGTGATATTTACTGGCCCTCACTTGATCTTGGAGCACAAGGAGAGCACAGCTGGCTCCGATCAAGAAAAGATCATTTTCCAGGCATGGCAGAAAGGAAACATACTGTTCCTAGGTAGTTTACGCTGCTTCCCACACCAGCAGATCAAAGTAATTAGAGCAGATAAGTGCCCAGTGAAGGCAGGAAAAAATGGTTCCCACTTCCGTGCTGGGGATAAGGTAACATGTTGTAAGAATGTACACTTAAAACTCTGAGGAGAAGCATTAGCCATACGCCCTCCAGTGACTGAAAAAGTCTTAGATCTGTTGTAGGAAAGTGACTGTGAAAGGGAAGGTCAGCCAGAGGAGGACCTCTTTGTCACTTAAGCTACCACTGGGCTCTTCTCTGATGTAACTGAGGTTCATTTTACTAACATCCAAGAAGAGAGGAACTGAAGCTCTAACACATGTGGCAGTGTGGTGTAATGGAAAGAAAAGGGGATTCAGCCCTGGATTTGTTAATTACTGGCTTGGTGGCTTTTTAAAATTACTTAATCTCAGTGAATTTCAGTTTCCTGAGGATAGTTGGGAGGATTAGAGATGATACGATGAACCCATGCTCACTAACTAGCAACTTCACCTTTGAGGACTCTAAGTGGGCTTTTTCAAATTAGAGAGCAGTCAAAACTAACAATAAACAAAAAAACATTTCAGGTAAAATGTTCTGAGTGCTTCTAGTTTTGGGCATGGTCCTCCTAAAACTCTTCTTGTCCTGGACCAAAACCTCAGGACACAGTAAATTGACTTTTTTTTTTTTTTTTCTATTCTGGGTCCACTTCTATATCCCAAATCCCAGCTTAGAAAATTCTTGAAATTATTCTTAGGGGCACTGAGCTGGAGTATGGGAAGACATCAATGCTCACTGTTCCTCGTACAGAGAAATTGCTCAAGGGCCCTTGTCCCTCTGATGGTGGATTAGTGATGTCATCTTCCTACACGAAGGACATTATTCATATCACAGTGACTCACACTGTGACTCTCCAGGCACTTGCTGGAGGGAAGGGTGGGGATAGAGCTACAAAAATAAGGAGGGTGGAGGAGAAGGACTGAGACTCAGACAAAATATTTTAAATGGGGAAGCAGCACCCTCTTTAGCTTTGTGAGATGAGAAACGTGGAAGTCACTGCTTGGCTAAATGAAAGACAGGAGGGAGGAAAACTGGAGAGGGAATTAGAAAAGGCCAAGGGAGGAGATCAATAAAGAAGGATGGAAGCAGAAAAGATACAGGAAAAAGTGACCTAGGGAGGAGGGAGGAAAGAAGTGTTATTATTTACCTAGAAGTGAAAGGCTCAAGGTACGGGGATGACCAATAAAAGAAGATTAGATTTGCAAAATACATCCAGAGGTCAAATGGGTCCCAGCAAGAAGGCGTTTAGGAACATCCTAGTCAGTGGTTTTTAAGAATTTGATGAAATTCATGGACAGAAACAAAGCATATACATTCCAAATGTTGCGTGCATTTTCACGGAATTAATTCATAGATTCCTCTAACGCCAAACCGTGACTCCTCCTCTTAGGAGAGTCTGCCTCGTGTATTCACACACATTATTTTGAGACAGCGATAGGTCTGGAGCGTCTTCAGACAAGTCTGAAAGTCAAAGAGTTTATGAATATTATCTTTCTGGTGTCTTTTCAACTGGATGAATTTTATTTTTCCAAATCTAGCTATGAGCACCCTTACTTGTTTATTCAATATACCTATTTTTAAATATCAGGAAGTGTTGCTAGATTTTGAAAAAAATGACCATTAGTAAAGAATCCGAGTGTTTTGGGACAAACAAAAGAGTATAATGGCCTCAAATAATAAAATGTATCATTTGGCTGATAGGCTTTTTCAGGCTGGAAGAAAGAGGTCCACTGGGGTTTCCTCAGGTAACGGGGCTTGTTAAGTATACACAGGGGAGTTAAGGAAAATAGGAGTTGCATTGCATGGGTCTCGTGAAGGAAAGGAAGCATCAGAATGCCAGACCCTACAGAGACTTCTGATTAGGAACAGGGTCATTTAGGGTCTGGTGTAGCTTGAGCACTCTGGTTTTCTTGTCCCCACGCAGCAGCAGGCATCTGTTGATTTCTGTCCTGGTGTTTCTCTGTGCTGGTGGCTTTGTCACTCTTTGCCACTCTTCCTGTGTTTCTCCTTAATGGATTCTGCCCATTCAAGTCTTTTGCCTTGCTGTTTCCTCTATCCATTTTTTTTGGTGTTTTTTTTCCCCTCCCATTTTTAAGTGCTGACCTTTTAAAATGTGGCCAAATTGCCCAAGGGTGGACTCATAATCACCGTCACCTCTGAGAGATCCTTCCATGGTCATTCTACAGTGGCTGCACCGGGGTCCAGTCTCCGTGCCCACATGTCACCATCATGCAGTCAGAGCAGAACAGCCTTTTCTCTGGTACAATATCTATTGGATTTTATAGGTTTGCAAAGCTGTGGTCTCACATATCGCGTAGTCTGACTCTTAACAATCATCTTCTGATTATTATTAATAGCACGGCCATTTTACACATGAGGAAATGGAGAGGCAGAGAAGTTAAGGATGAAGCTCTGGATCACTCAGCCAACAAGTGGTAAAGCACAGTTAACTCCAGGTCTTCCAACCCCAAAATCTTTCCAGACACCCATCTAGCAAAGAGAAGCTGGGGGCAGGGCAGAGGGAACATGAGAAGAATTGACGTGGGAGTGAAATTGCTATTTTAGAGGATGAAAACATCAGTTGCGGTTGGGGGAAGCAATGGCAAACACTGAAAGCTAATGATCTGATTAGACTTCAGGCTTAAATGCCAATACCAGACCTGTAATATTTCCATGAAGTGGATGGCCAGGGACCAGTTTCTGTCTGTTCTCACCCCTTTTGCTGAACCTCCACCCTGTGTGGTTATGACTTGAAAAGGAGAGTGGGGAAGAAGACCGTCTCCTGGAAGCCCCAAATTTCCTTTCCAGCCTGCACATTTCAGGGGCTAAAATTCCTTAATAGCTATTTAAGTCAATCTCCTTGAAATGTAATGTCCTTGAGAGAAGTCAGCACATCAAATCCCTAATACCTTATGTGCACTAATTTATCAAATTAACTTTTCTCTTAATTAGAGAAACTACAACAGCCATAAAGAGGAGCAAAAGACCCTGAAAGATAAAGTTAAAGCAACATTTGCTAAAAACCGCACTGGGCAATGGAAAGGAGATTGGGGTAGAGGGTGAGAGGCATGTAGAACAAGTTCTCCAGGTACAGCCCACAGGCGCCAGGATGTGTGCTCTCTCACCTGGGAGTTCTTGACCCTGGAGATGAGTGATGTCAAAGGAAGAGGGTAAAGGCCACAGCAACATTGTGTCCAGAAGGACCTACAGGAGATCCCCTGTGCTGCAAAGCTTCCCCGGTCCCAGTGTCCTTTAGGAATGTGCCTGTGCAAGCTGAAGGTCACTCCAGCTCTGACTCTTAGTGCTTGAGCTCCCCTGACGTCCTCAAAGTCATTTGGAGGTTTTGAACACTGCATGTTTCTTTTCTTACATTCTTCTTTCTTTTCCTCCGTGGATTCATCAGCATGGTGCGTCTGTCTGACTCAGACACTAATAGTAGAAACTTCTACGTTGACTCCCACTCTTCTCATCAAAATGAGGACAGTATGGGACTTCTCTGTGCTGCCTACTCTCATGAACTCTTTATTAGTGGCTCTCAACGTTTAACAGGCTTAAGAGTCACTCTGGGAGCTGGTTAAATTGTGGATTTCCAGGTCTCATCTGTCAGATGCTTTGGATTAGAATTTTCAGAAGACAAGCATTTTTAATCAAGCATCTCAGGATACATTGACACAAATGATATTTGGGTTATGCAAGAGAAACTTCAGTTTGGCTGGGTTTTGGTTTATTTTTACTAAGTCGAATAATGGCATTTACTTCATTAGTAATTATCTTGAGTGTAGAGACCACGTCTACATTCTGCCATAATTCTTAGCACAGTGTCTAGCATAGGGTAGGTTAAATTCAGTTACCCAGAGCTCTAGGTAATTTTTTTGTTAGTCTGAGCCTGGGAACTGAAGAGATAAGCTTGGCTCTAAGTCTCTGCAGCTACTGAAGAGATTGCGGTTACATGGCATGGGGGGCTTTTGGCATGAGGTCCTTGGTAGGTGGTAAGGCAGTGATGTTAGTTTGCAGAACATCAAATTCTGCCTGAACTGTTATATATATATATACACACACACATTTTTAAGAATCGACAGAATGCGGTAATCCAATCAAAGGACAGTCGAATGTGCTTACATATATTTAAGAAATCAGTCATCTAAGTTATAAATAATAAGTACTGAACTGTTACATTTTTATGTGACCCTTTAAAGTCTTTGCTCCAGAAGCAACTTAAGTGTTCATTTTTTGTGTTTCCAATCATGCCTTACTTTGAGTAGGCCCTCATTATACAATAATAATAATAATGGATGATCTCTCCTATCCAACTTCTGTTCTTAGCAAGAAGTCTAATTTAGCAAGCATTCTATCTAATGAGTTCTCATCTATTATTATGATACCAGTCCTCAGTGTCTTATGTACTGATATGGTGTGGTAGTTTGCACATAGTCATGACCTGATAAGAGCATTAGCTAAGTTCTCAGTGTGCCCTGAGCGGACACAATGACTGGTAGAAAAGTTCACTCAAATGCCTCTGATTCCAATGGAGATAGTAGGTATTCATAGATAGTAGCAGGTAGAGAATCTGTCCTTTGGTAGAAATATCAGTCTAGTGTTAATGGTCAAGACTTGTCTAAACATCTTAAAAAAATTAACTCCTTGGCACACAAACCAGGAGTCATTGCCACCTGAATTACACGTAGGAAAGAGAAATTGAATACTCAAGATATTTGAGACACCATCTTCACAGATATCCAGAGGAAATCAAGCAATTTTAGCCAAGTTTCTAAGGCAACCTCAGAGGTGTATGACATCCAGAAGCTGAAACACACATACAGGTGAGTAGATTGTATAAACGTTTTCTTTGAGAAGAAAATGGACTAAATTAAGAAACCACTGGTTCAAAATAAATTTTATCTACGACTGTGTTCCATCATTTGGCATCACATAAAATGTTACTAGTATGAACCCCTGAGAAGCAATTAAACCAAATTAAGAAGTTAACCCTGGAGTCCCTCACATTGGAAGGGATTTGCTGAACATCTGCTGACGGAAGTTCTGTTGAGACTCACTTCTCTTTTAATGCCTTACTTATTAAGTGCGTTTGCAAAGAGGCAGGATGCTTACTGCTCGAAATGTCAGCAACACCTGCTGCACCTCAATTTTCTCAATGAAAAAACTTAGGCTCTGACCCGCTGTAGGAAGTGCCATCTAGTTCAGTGATGTTTTTATTGATTTCCAGGTTCTCCTATGGAACAATGCATAGGCGGTGTGGGATTCTTAAGGCTTCTTTAGATTTTAACCTTTCGATAAAAATAAATGATTGGAAGAAGAATCAGATGATTCCTACTGTCCTAAGCTGCTTGTCCTGACAGCTCAACTATTCATGCTTGATGAATTGTCTGTCAACTGAGCATCATTCTATCTAATTTAAGGGAAAATTTCCTCTTGGACTGGATAATTCGTGCTCAGGAGGGCAGAACAAATGTTTGTCCACTTAGGACCTTGCCCTGAATAATTTATGTGTCATCTGGTCAAGTTTGGGCTAATGGATAAACTGTTCAAAGAGCTACTCTTCAGTCCAAAGCTGGGGCCTCTTCTCTTCTCATCCCCTTCAGTTGCCCTAAGGCAAACCTTATAGCTCCCCTTCCCCACGAAGCCCTTCTGACACCTTCCATGCCTCAGGCTTTTTTGTTCCAGCTCTTATAAATAAGGATTTTAGAATCAATTCTCTTATAGTTGTCCAAATGTTTTTTTTTTTTCCTAATTGTTGGCTGCTTTGATGGGATGCCTATTAGAAATCCACGTGGACAAGTGGATGCTCTGAGTTCAGGAGGGAGTTCTGGGCTGGCAATATGCATTCCCAAGGGAGGAAGTGGCTGACAAAATAGATGAGGTGCAATTATCATTCACTCCTTGAAGCGTTCTTCTTACTTAGCTTCTGTGATGCTGTTCTGTCTTCCAACCTCTGTCATACCTTCCTGTTTCCCTGGCACACTCTTCATCCCACATCCGCACCTTTAATGGTATCCCACAGGGTCTTTTCTGCTGTATTTATCACACTCTTCTCACTCTTCTTGTCTTTAACCACCATCCTGCACCATCACATGCTACCGTGACACTCGGATTGTTTGCTTATCTGTCTCAACTGTGAGCTCCTTCATGGTGATGACTACACAGCACTTGACTATGGTGGGTATTTAATGAATATTTGAGGAATGAATGAAAGCCTTTATTCATTTATTTTCTTGTCCTACAAAAACAAGTAAAACCCAATCATGCATGCCATTGCAGGAAAGCGTCTTGGCGATTAAGAACAGGAGGGTATCTTCCCATGAGAAATTATTATAAATGATGATAAAGTACTAAGGCTAGTTCCCAAGACCTCTTTTACTCAGAGTAGGAAGATAATTATACCATTTCAACTACATCAGATGATATGCATAACATGGTTACCAGGAGGAAAATGTACTTAGAATTGTAAGCTACCGACTAGAAAATCTTTGCTATACAATTTCCCCCTAATTAGTAGTCTCTCTATAGTTGGTCCTGACCTTGGTGTTTTATTTTGATTTCACTACATTACCATTTCTTTGATTCAGGGCCTTTATCCCTAATCCACATAAATTCATGGATCAAATGTAGAAGACAATCAGATAAAAGACACCAGGACCAAAAAAAAAAAAAAAAAAAATCCATAAGCCTTAACGCTCAAATGAAACCTGAGCAGATTCAGTGAGGAGGGAGAAATGCATGGGAAAGAGGTCAGGAGAGGGGAAAGCACTGGCTGAAAATAGACTCTTATCTAGATCCTCGCTAAACCTACCCGCAGAGAACGAGCAGAGATGGCCACAGTGGGTGCTGGAGACACAGATAACACGTGATGATAATAAACGTCGGGGGAGCCGTCAGCATGTTTCCGATGGTATAGAATTGGCTCTTTGATGGTTTTTGAGAACTTCTTGCAGAAGGCCACCCTCAGGAGGATCATTTAACTTTACTTAGACTTTTAGCTAAATTAACTATGTTTTTCTTAGCTGGATGCAGAAAATTGAGTCAAGGAAGAAACCTGTACTCTCTTGGGGAAACCCCGCTTACTTTTGTTGAGAAACATGAGAAGCAATCAGGTCAACTGTTACCTTTGAGTGTCGGGTGTCTTCTGGAGAAACAGGCTCTTTTTCAGAGTGTTTCCTGGGCCAGCTCTTGGGGGGCCTCAGATGCACAGGAAGCATATTGACTCTTCAAAGTAGCGTGTGTGTGTGTGTGTCTGTGTGCGTCTGTGTGTGTGTGTGCGTGTGTGTGTGTGCACGCATGTGTGTGTGCAGAGGGTGGTGGGTGGAGTACTCCCCTGCCCCCATGGTCACAAGTAAGAGGGACAGGGAAAATGTGCTTCTAAATCTGAAAGGTGCATATTAAACTTTATGCCAGTGTCTGTCCACAATATCCTAAGGCAGTTTCTGCCCAGATTCTCTCTGCACAATACCACAGAAAAGGTCAAACTGTTTCCTCCTCTGCTTTCTCTGTCAATACAGACTGTCCTGTACCAGGCTCAGAAATCACATTGCTTGGCAGAGGGGAGTCCTTCCTCCCAGCTCTCAGAAGGGAGCGGAGACCTCTTGACTGTCAGATGCAAGAAGGAGGGCGATGGTCCCTTCCTGCCTCAGGGTGATGCCCAGGGGCTGAGCTGACTTGGGAAAAGTGAGACAGTTAAGATGCTGAGGGTTAAAAGGCCAGTCACATGTAACTTGACTGAAGGAGAGGATATACAGACTGGATGGGGACCCATTCGGGCAAGTTAATCGCCATGTCCAAATATTTGAAGGGCCATTGTCTAGCAGAGTAAGAAGAGAGTCATTTTTTTATTGCTCCAAAGGCAGGACAGGGGGGACAGTTGCCACATCTGTGACAGTTGCAGGGGACAGATGCTGGCACAGTATGAGAAATCATTCTGTCAGGAATGCTGCCAATATTCCAATGGGCTTCCTGAGGAAGTGGCGGACACCCATCACCAGGTGTATTTAAACAGAGATACGGTCAGCATCTGCAGGATGGTTGGTGGGACTCCCGTCCGGGCAGACAAGGGCCTCGAGGAGTCTAAGCTTCCTCCCTTTGTCTTGTTTTCCTTGCATATTCCTCCAGGTACATTGGAGATAATTGCTATCATCTATCTTGCAGGAACTAGAGTGGAGTCAGGTGAAGCAATCTATATACTTGGAACTCTGATGCTTTAAAACTGCTTTGCAAGCTCAGAATGTTGTATCTGAGGATGCCCTTCTAGGTCTCATTATCTTCCATTTCAAAAAGTAATATTTCCAGAGCACGGTGTACTCTCCTTCAAGGACATCATACTTTCTAGTCATCCTGAAGGTGCACTATGGTGACAAAATTTCCTTAGTTCCTCATGCCTTCTCCTTCCTGGGTGCCCAGCACCCTGTTCTGTTGAGAAAGCAAGTGGGAGAATGTGTTGGACAAGTGTTTAGCAAGTGGGAGGCCAGGAAACAGGGGCAGCTTAGAGATAAACGTCCCCTCCCAGAAAACAAAAATGTTTTTCTAGTCTGTCTGGATTTTAATGTGTGATCCATTGTGGAGGAAACTGAGACTCTCTTGTTAGCTGTGTCCTGCGCCCCTCTGTGTTCTCGGCGGGGAATGCACCCGGCACCACGCCCCTGCCCTGTGGCTCTCGATGTTCTTCCTGGAAGCCTGAGCCTGTGACCGGAACCCGCCTCTTCTCACACGTTGTCTGTTCTCCTCTGGGTTCAGGTTTATACCATCGCCTCTCCCGTGCTGTTTATCAGTGCTTTGTGGAGAGAATCGTGGTTCTTTTGAACTGTTCTGAAGCTTTGCTATAAGAGCGCTTGTGCCCATTCTCCCATCCCTCCAGCCCTCGGAAGAGGGGAGGGTCCCATCTCCTATTTGGGTCTTTCAAATAGTGAGGGTCAGAATAGGCCCTTCAACCCGGGAGAGAGAGTCTCTGTTCCCACGTCACTAGAATGCCTTTCAGTTGGCCAGCTGTGTATACATCTAACTGAGGCCAATGCTTCAGCCAAAGAATGTCCAAAGAATGGACAAATGGGCACAGCTACCCTGTTCTGACTGCAGTGGAGCGCTGCTGTTTCCCTCCAGGCTGCTGCTTTGGGTTCCAACCCTACCCTGAGCAGACACAGGAAGATCTGGGTCCCTTCTGTAGCCCTTAAGAAAGAGACGGTCCAGGTGTCCTCTCCAGTTACAGCCACTGCCAGTGCAAATGCTTTCCCTTGTTATTCCCTCCCCCATCTCTCTCTCTCTCTCTCACACACACACACACACACCTGAACACACACACTCACACATAAAGAAGGCTGTACCCTCACTCAGCATCTCCCAGCCTTCCCTTTCCCCTCGCCCAATCTTCTCTAGTTTCTAGCAAAATACCACATTAACAAGGAAGACCACCAACTTTACATGGGCTGATTTTAAAGAACTAAGACTTACATGTCTGAATGAACTGTTCCTTTGGTATATCTCTTTGACAGTTAGGGAGCCAGGTCTTGGGGTCATGGCGTGAAGTGCAGTTTGGGTAAAATGCAGAAGACATTTGGGAATGAAAACATTTTTTGGTGAAGCTCTGAATCCTACTTTTTGGAAAGGAAGCTTGCTGGTGAGGAATGATTTTTTCTAACAGCTAAATAGTTTTATTTCAGAGCAGGGAGGGGTACAAAATTACACACAGGACAGCCAGGCCTGGAGTTACTAATAATTCCCTAACCTAATTCCTACCTCTAGAAAATCTTCTGTTAATTATTTTTGTTTTCTTCCTTCCTTCCTTCCTTTCTCTCTCTTTTTTCTTTCTTTCTTTTTCTTTCTTTCTTCCTTTCTCTTTCTTCCTTTCTCTCTTTCTTTCTCTCTTTCTTTCTCTCTTTCTTTCTTTCTTTCTTTCTTTCTTCCTTTCTCTCTTTCTCTTTCTTTCTTTCTTTCTTTCTTTCTTTCTTTCTTTCTTTCTTTCTTTCTTTCTTTCTTTCTTTTTCTTTTTCTTTCTTTCTTTCTTCCTTTCTCTCTTTCTCTTTCTTTCTTTCTTTTCTTTCTTTCTTTCTTTCTTTCTTTCTTTCTTTCTTTCTTTCTTCCTTTCTTTCTTTCTTCCTTTCTTTCTTTCTTCCTTCCTTTCTTTCTTCCTTCCTTTCTTTCTTCGTTTCTTTCTTTCTTTCTTTCTTTCTTTCTTTCTTTCTTTCTTTCTTTCTTTCTTTCTTTCTTTCTTTCTTTCTCTTTCTTTCTCTCTTTCTCTCTTTCTCTCTTTCTCTTTCTTTCTTTCTTCTTTAGCTTTCAATCCATCTGAAACAGCCCCAAAGATGCTTCTAAAAGTTTTAATCATCTAAATAATGATAATAATATTTATCGATCACTTATTATATGACAGACATTGCACCAAACACTTTACATGGTTATCTCATTGAATTCTCACAGTGCACATATGGGGTAGATACAGTTATTATCCCCAAATTACAGATTTAAAAAAAGAGGTCAGAAAAGGGTAAATGACTTTCCCAAGATCATGCTCCTAGTTAGTGGCAGAGCAGAATTAAACGTTTTGACCTTCTGAAGTTTAGGCCAGGGCTCCTTCTATTACATTTTGGCTGTTCTCAATCTTTCTAGGTACAGAGGAGCAAGGGTAGCCTTGAAAAATTTTCTAATTCAAGAAGACACTATGCAAGGATACTCTACTCCTGAATTCTTCAATAGCCATGGAGAGATCTCATAAACAATAGGAATTTTCATAAGAACAATCACTCCTTAGGCTAATGAATTCTCTTAGCACATATTTATTGAAAACCTATTATGAGAAAGGCATTATTTAAAGAGCTGGAGATACAATGGAGGAAAAAAAGAAACAATGGCTTATTCCCTCTCCTCACAAAGCTTATATTCTACTGGGAAGAGATAGAATGATAAACAATTAAAAATTGTTTGGTGTTATATGGAATTAAAATGAGTCAATGAGACAGAAAGGGATTAGGTGACAGTAAGATTTTTTTTTGGTAGAAATTGATAATTGGATTTACATGGAGATACAAAGAGCCTATAATAGTCAAAGCCAACTTTATCAGTAGAAGGGCTTAACACTGCCAGATTTCAAGACTTACTATAAAGTAGCAGTAATTAAGACAGCATGGTTTCAGACATAGATCAATGAGAATAGAATCCACATATGTGTGGTCAATTTATTTTTGATAAAGGAGACAAAGCAATTCAGTAGGGAAAGGATAATCCTTATAACAAATGATATGAAAACAATTGATGTCCAAATGCCAAAAAAATTCCTCAACTCTTAACCTCATACTAGATATAAATATAAACTTGATATGGATCATCATAGGCCTAAATGTAAGGGCTAAAACTGTAAAACTTTTAGGTGAAAATCTAAAAGAAAATCTCAGTGACCTTGGGTTAAGCCAAAGTAGGTGAGGGGTAGTGAGGAACTGGACATGAATGGAGAAGTGGGCAGGGCTGATCATGTTTAGGTTTAATTTGTCAAGAATATTTCATAAGGTCATCTAATACTTCCATGAAGAGGTTTGTAATGTTTGGTTGTCTCTTGACTTATGTTTGGAAAGGTCACTCTGACTCTTGTTTGGAGAACGTTTTTTAGTGAGGTCTGTGGGTAAACGGGGAGTCCAGAAAGAAGGCTCGTAATAACTGTGATAAGAGAAAATTGGTGCCTCGCAAAGGGGTGGTACCAGTAGAGATGGAAAGAAGATGCAGGATGTGTTTAGGGAGCAAGGTGAATGGACTTGCTGGTGGATGGAGGTAGTGGGTGATGGGGAGAGAGACGGGACTCGGAGAAGCTGCTGAATTTTGGCTTCAACCATCGCTATGTCGGGGTAGATGGATCACTGAGAAAGGGAACATTTGCCTGTAACTTGATAATTTGCAAAAGACTTTCAGACATATTATCTCTTGTTTTTACCACAATCCTTGAGAGGTAGTTAAAAATATAATTTCTATTCTACAAATAAGGTAATTAAGCCTCTGTGAGTAGGGATTTTTTTTCTATCCACACAGCTAGTGAGTGGAAAGGTTGTGTGTGAAACTTGGATTTCTTGATTCAGTCAGTTGGTTGCTTATTTCCTTACTAAATTGTCTTCCTGAAGCCAGAAGGAATCTTGTACATGAGAACTGTCTCCATGGCCGAACACAGCCGCACATCTTGATTCTTCTCTGCTACAGCTCTATTTCAGGTTAATTTACCTCATACTTACGACTTTGACATTCAAATAGCTTAACAGCTATTTCAGACATCTATTTCTGCTAAAGGATGCACTGTCCCTATTTTTGGAAGCAGGATGACGCAGAAGAAAGGTAATGCAATAGGGAACCTTTTGCCCCTCTTAAATCACTGACTCAAATCATCACCAGGTTACCAGGGATCCAAATATGTACTGTCTAATGATGCCCACAAAAATGCCAGGACACAGTTATATTCCTCTTTAATGTTTTAATAGCATTTATATAGAATCATAAAGACTGTTTTTCTGAAAAATAGTTTTAGATATTCTACGGACATTACCTCCACTACTTTTTGCAATAACACTGAAAAGCTCAAGGAGGTTTAATTTCCCCAAACCTCTAGAAAGAGCCTGTTTGAATATTTGACTCCAACTCTGTAAAGCCAAAGGTTGTGATCTTTCCACCATGATACTGTTTATTGGAGGGAAGAAATCCAACTCTGGTGTTCTTGTCCCTTTGATATTTAGCGTTCCCCCGAGTAGCCACGTTTCCAGTGATGGAAAGCAGGAATGAGTCTCCACAATTGGTTCCTTCAGTGAAGAATTTATTATGTGGAAGCATCATAAAATTTTGATCTTAGACTTTCTTCTGCCCACAGCAATGATCTTTGATCTTCTGCAGGCATGACATCCGTTTATTATTTTCTTTATATGATCCGCCCCCCCAACATTCCTCCTCACACGTGCTCTGTGAACAACTTCAGTGTTCAATGTAAGTGGATTAAAATAAAATTTTACCAATTGTCCTCATTAGAGATTTTTGTTAAATGCTCTGGGAATTTAAAGAACCAGTGATCTGTTAACTTTAGATCTTTGTTTGAACACTGCCTACTGACACCTTTCCAAAGAAGACAGAGGGTAATCAATGCAAACCCTGGGGAAGTTTGATTAACAAAGCTAACTCAGGGCCACATTTAACCTATGTTCAAGAAGGAAGAGCTAAGCCTTGATATTTTTAGTGGAAAACTGATTTGAAATGTAGACAACAAAATTTAAATGTAAGTTATTTTAAACATGTACCTGCTTTGGGATTTTTCCTGTAAGTTATTTTAAACATGTACCTGCTTTGGGATTTTTCCTGCTTTCATCATCACATAATGGCAATCAGCTGAGTTTCACTGGGCAGTGACTAACCCTAAACCCCTCCACCAGGCTGGGAATAGGACATCAGGCTCTGGTAGTGAGAGCTAGATGGCGCTATAGTGCAATCCCGTCAGCTGCCCAATTACTAACAGCTTGACTGTAATGAAAGAAGGTTCTGGAACATCAAATTCAGCTCTGTGTTGCTTGTGTTTTCTCTAAATGCAATATAATACAACAAAATGAAGAGCTTTCTCTCCTCTCACTCTTTCTAATATACCTATGCATGCATGCGTGAGATCACATGAACACATGCGTGTGCATGCACGCGCACACACACACACACACACACACACACACACACACACACCCTTGTAGAATAAATAGTTGGGAATCACTAGTCCTGGGCCTTCTGAAGGTTTCCAAAGTGACATACATGCCTTCTACCCGATGTCCCAGATTCAGCAGTGGTTGTTTCATCTAGTGGTGAAAACTTTCATCAAAGGTGCTAACGTTTTTATAGATCACATGTGAGATGAGGTCAGAGACTACTTCGTGAATGGCTTGTCATCTGGCAGGAAGCACAATGGTATCTTACAGCTGGATGGGGACATTGGAAGTTTTTCAGTTCAACTTTCCACTTGAGAATGTTGAGAATTCATTCTTTAATTTTGAAAAAGCATTTTACTGCAAGAAATTTGTCTATTTGCAAACGTTAAGGAAGGCCAGGAAAATGTTTGTGGTGTCAAAAGGCTGAAGTTGGTGTCCACGACTGTGTTTTCTTAGACAGTGTATGATGTGGTGAAACAGAAGGCCTAGGAGGTTAACAAAATGGTACTTTCCAAGTGAGTACTGCTATGTCACATGGCATCCTGTAGGGGGAGCTGAGCCATCCAACAGCTTTAGCTAGCGTTTGAGGCAATGAAACTTTTCCTTTCCACACCCCTCCTTTCTTTATCCCTCTTTCCTCAGCCTTCTGGCTGTCGTAATGGTCATAAATACCTCAATGACTCTTGATACAAGAAGGACAGATTCTACAGAGCATAGGGAAGAGGAAAACAATGATGGAAAAGGTGATGTATACGTGCTAGACGGCCTCTAGGAAACTTTCCCTTCCCCCAGTTTTTCCTCCTTTAGCCTGCCTGAGGGTCACACACATCATTTTCCAAGAGGAGATTTACTTCTGAATTGAGGCCATTTTTTAATCCTTAGGAACTTGCAAAAGTGCACATGTCTTTGGCCAGATAGTATGTCTAGGATTCCTGAAAACAATCTAAAAGGAAGTGAGAAAAAAATAAGTTATTAGATGGCAGAGGATAGAACCCTAAAAAATAAGTGGAGGTCTAGGTAACTTTTGACAGAAGGAGAAGCAGTAGCTGTAGGGTGGAGGTGAAGCCTGGCTTTAGGAGTGGATGTCTGAACGAGGTACCCTTGGGAGTCCTGGGTAACTGGAGTTATCTAAAGGGCCGACCGTCTGGAGGAGGAGTGAGAAATGTGAAGAAGGGGAGCAGGAAGAATATACAGAAACTCACTTTTCTTGGGTTTAAGTTCTCTTGAGATTTTTGTCTTGGTACCTGAGATTCCAGTTTCATCATAAATGAAAATAAAATTTTTCAGTGCTTACGAAGTCCCTTCCGTGGAGCATCACTAGTAGGTGCCAATTTAATGTTCTTTCTCCGTCCTCCCACTCTTACTTTCTAACGGGCTTTATTTTGTTAGTATATACAACTTCCTTTAGAGAGCCTTGTGTCTAGGGAAGCCTGGTGCTGGGCCAGTTCGGGGCTTCACACTGATGTTCTAAGTCAGTCCGTGTGGTTTTGCCCTCTTAGGAGTCTTTGGTTTGGATATAGACAAATGACAAATCTGGCCACTGGAACATGAGGAAAAGTCTGCTAGGACCTGCTAAGAAAAGTTAACTTGTTTTTTAAAAAGATACGGAGAGGAGACGGCGTCTTCCTCTGTATGTTTTTATATCTGGATGATGTCACATGTGGAACTACTGTAGGGTCTTGTAACCGTGAGAACTACCCTGAGGACAAACCACAAAAAAAAAAAAAAAAAAAAAAAAAATGGTGGAATAGAGAGAAAAAAAATCTTGAATCCTTAACGTTCTTGCTATGAAATCAACTGACCTTGCAGTCACCCTATCTCTAGAATTCTAGCTTGGTGGCATAGGAACTTTCTCATTGTTTAAACTTCTTACATTTTTTTAAGTTTATTAAAATAAAATTACATGCATGAAAATACATCCTTTTTGCATAGAGTTCTATGAGTTCTGTGACAAATGCATTGGAGTTGTTTATTTGCTATACAATGTTAAAGCATCTTTATTGATTAATTCATTTTATTCAGAAAATATTTATTGCACATTAACTGTGCCAACCAGGTTCTGTGAAGAATATAAAATGAGACGTAGCATGGACCTTTGTTTCAAGGAAATACTCATTTATTTCATATGAAACATTCAAATGAAGAAGGATTCTATGGTACTATTACTTTGAAAAGTAAACCTGCCAGAATCTTTAGTTTCATTCATCCATTCATTCAGTTTGTTCCTGCAATAGACATTTGTTGCATGCCTAGCACATGGCTGTTCTTGTAGAGATATAGACAGATAAGACCTACCCTTCCCTCAAAAGGAGTCAGAAAAATAAATTAAAATTTAAAATACAATGGAATGTCTCCTATGCAGTCTTCCAAAAACCTTTAATGAGCGTATTATTTATGGCGTATATAGATTTCAGCTTTGAAATAGAGTCAGTCTGTGCAGACCTTTTCTGTTCTTCTAGTTTACAGACCCTTGAGGGAGTTAACAATCCATGTCTGACACATCCTGGACGCCCAGGATAACTAGCATGTTATCTTGTCTATAGGAATTGCTCAAAGTAAGTACTTGCTCCCTTTCTCCTCTCCACTTAACTATACAACTTTTGTTAATATGGCCTCAATCTCATTCCCATCTTTGACCTATCCAGCCTTTGTATTTATATCGGTTTTTCTCAGCCTTTTCTTCCAGACTGAGGGAAAAAAATAAATTTGTAGGTAGGCCATTGGAGCTTCAAGGGAAGCGTTTCAGGAAGTGGCAGAATCCGAGGTGAAATTAAGAAGGATTGAGTGTTGAGTAGAATTGGAAATGAAGGGAGTTAGTGATGAACTTGAGAATTTGGGATGAAAGGAAGGAGAGATATATGAAGGTCACTTAACTAATTTAGCAGGAAGTTTTGGATCAAGGTTTACGACATAGAGAACACTTAGGCGTATGTGTAGGGTGGGGTAAAGGATCCTGAGAAAGGAAATTCATTTCCCAACTGAAGGAGTCAGGTTAGCAGGAGGGATTCGCCTTGGAAGGTGGGGACTGCTTTATCTTTGGTTTAGGTGGGAATGAAGGAAGGATGGAAATAGGAATAGAGAAACATGGAAATACACCTCAGCACTGAATGACCTGGTCCACTCAGCGCCACATGCCTTGTCTGTTCTTCCTTTACTTATATGTGAACAGACATCTAGTGAGCTTTTCTATAGTTCTGAAGTGGGGCTAAAGCCCAAAGATAAAGAAAAGGGCTCTTAGTGCCCAACATTCTAAATTCAAAGATCTGCCAGGTCCTTTCCTAGGCACCAGGTCAGATCCCAGAACTCCTACAACCTCTGTTTCCCCCTTTGCCAATGTAACAGCCCCCAAGGATTGAGAGTGAAGAAGGGTCACTTGGGACGCACAGTGCATGGAAAGAAGCTCTGTCCTTCCCACCCACGGTAAGTGCTTTCCTCCCTGAAGTAGAGGTAAACGAAGAAGACTGTCCAAGAATTGTTAAGGTTTGTGGTTTTGGCATGCAAGGAACTTACTGGTATTGTATTCTTCAGCTGGTTTCTGTTTAGCCTGCTGACTCTCTGACCTACCCTGTACCACCTGAATAAGGAAAACAGAATTGGGACAAAGAGTATGTGGGATGGTCTTTCTGAGAAGGATGCCAAGATGCCCCCTTCAATATCCAGTTCCCAGAAAGTACGGTGCTGCCTCCTGCACCTGCCCACAAGAGTTAACTGTGGCAGCTGGATGAGACTGAGGAACCTAAACTTGTCGATAAGCTTTGGGGTTGAAGTTGAGGCAAAGGTGAACACACATCAGAGGGCTGTGGCATAAAGCTGGAGATCAGATTGATAAGGGGGCCAAGTGTCACAGGGGATCTCTAATGCTTGGGGGATCTGCACAGGAGCAAGATGTGGGGCCCACTGCCGCTCTCGCATATCATGCTGCAGCCTAGAAACCATGAGCTGGAGCTGCCAACCCACACGTGGGCAGCCACCTCATCCTGTTAAGGAAAATGTTTGGCGAAACCACTGGCGCCAAAGACAGCTCTAGCCAGCACTGAGGTTTGTGAGGGAAAGAGATGATGTTTGGGTTGAATTTGCCATAAAAGACATAAATAAATAAAAAGAACTAAAGCTTAAGTGCTAAACTGTCCTGATAGGGACAGGATCTGGGAAGTTAAGGAATTAAGCCATGATGCTATTAAGGGATCCATTACTCAGTTAGACGGGAGAGTTCAACAAAAGTCTCATGTTTATATCCCCAACAAATTGATATGGCACCCAACCAGTTACAAAAACCAGACTTGGATTTAGAGCCCATGGGCTGAAATGCTCTTTGAGAGCAAGGCCATGTTTATATTAATAGCTCCTCTATAATCCCTTGGAGAATTTAGATTGCTGTTGAACACCTAATCAATGCTAAATACCTATTGAACCATGAATTAACTAATCAAATTGGTTTTTCCCAGAGGTTGGTAGAATAAATTTTACCTCTGCAGGTTTATGCGGAACAGCAGAGAGCCTGACCCCTATTAAATTAGTGGATACCATAGAACGTACACAAGGGACACCATAGAAATGTGCCGAAGTTCGGTCATGTTCATGGTCAACCCTTAACCTCTCTGTTCTCAGTGCATCACTGCAGACCTCCATCTGTCCCTCATCACAGATTTCAGCCCATTTCCTATTACCAAGTAAGGCCTTTATTTATTTATTTTTTTTAAATTAAACTCTCATCTTGGTGATCTGGTTTCATTCATTTATTCAATTATTTTTGAGTGCCTCTTACGTGTCACACACCATGCCAGGAAATCAATAATGAGCAAAACGTTCTTGCTGTCATGGGCTAGTGGGGGGGACACTGATTTAATAAAAGAAGCTCACAAACAAGTGTATAAACAGAAGTGAGCCAAATGTTATGGAGGGGAAAAGCCTGATCCTGTGAGAGCACGTGTCAGGGGAGTGCTATGTAGCCTCAGCGCTGGGAAATCTGGGCTGAGGACTGATGGGTGGATAGGAGATAACTGGTAAAGAGAAGTGTAGAAATAAACTTAGGGGCAGCACTGTTGCTGACACAGGGAATCCCATGTGCAGATATCCTTCCATGGGAGGGAATGCAGCGTCCTTGAGCTTATCCCACAGTTCAGGAATAAATCATAAGCTAATTTACCCTTGCCTGGTTTGACTCTGAGCAGATGGCCTGTCCTTTTATTTCCCCCTCCCATTTCCTCAAATACAAACCAGGAAGTGTTTTTTTAACTCACGTTCTTACTGAAAACCTCCCACTGGAATCCCATGACGTGGCTAAACGGCTTGAACAGTGACAGGGAGACCACATAATGGACCTCAGAGGGGCAAAAGGCTGGTGAGCAAAGGGGACAGGAAGGATGGAGGAAGAACAGCCTCCCTGGCCAGGTCGTGCCCATTATCGGACTAAACGAGCATCTAACCCAACGTTCATGACCAGTATCTTCCCAGGAGTTTGAGGGAAGGGTCCTGAAGCACATTCTTCCAGAGACTAATGCTAAGATGGGCCCTTGATCCTAGGTCCTGAGAAATATTGAGAACTAAGGAGCCAAGAAGGAATGACTTTACAAGGAGAGCAAACAGGAAATCTGGTTTCTAATTAAAGTAAAGCCAAGTTTTCTTTGTTAGAGACTCAGTGAGGAGAAGGGAGAACAGGATGAAAGGAAAATCAATAGAGCAGCTACAGGCATTGCCTCCCTGTCAGACACCCCAAACTGATCCATCGCAGTCATGCCCTATGGAGCCAGGCTACTGAGTGTGCTGTCTCCAGAGAGCATAGCTAATTTCTGTGCCAAGCAGAGAATGGAATTTACCCAGTAGAAATACTGTAATTCAAGGGCAATAGCATTTTACTGCAAAACAAAATAAAAGTCCATAGAAAGCTTTGAAAGCACCATTTACAAAATTGAAATTAAGGCTTGTGGATTCAGCCTTTATAGGATTACTCCCACCGCCGTGGTCACTCTACGTGCTATGCTTCTAGGCTTTCGTCCCCTGAGTTCTCCTGCCTTTCCCCAATGTTTATCCCCTGGGGAGGGATCGGCTCTCGAGCCAGACAGATCTGCAGGCAAATCTTGGGGACTCCTTGATCACCCTGTGCCTCGGTTTCTTGGTGAAGTGAAATAACCTGATAGCTCACCTCAAAAGGCTGGGGGGAGGATTAACTAGTTAATATCTCTAAAGTACTTAGTGTCTGGCAGTCAAATCTCAAAGTAAGCTCCATGACTACAGGCATTTTTCTGCATTTTTGTTCACTGCTGCCTTTTCAGCACCTAGAACAGTGCCAGGTGCAAAGAAGGTGCTCAGTAAATATGTGCAGATGAACGAATGGCACACGGTTCTCAGTGTTACCTATTGTCATATCCCCTCTTTAGAATTTAAGTCCATTGAGAAGAAACGTGTCTTCTCTTCTACTTGAGACTTTGTAAAATATCTAAGGCAGACCATGGCTTCTTGCATCCACTCTTGCCCTCCTCCAAGCATAAATCTCATCTTCCCCTAAACCCTTTAGGTGTTTCCCCTGTTCTTAACACAAAGTCCAATCTTCTTCAGGTGGTTAACATACACATCATAATTTGGCCCTCGTCTGCCTCTCACTCTTCATCTGTGGACCCCGGATGAGCAATCCTCCTCTTCCTTAAAACTGCCTGTAATAGAACAGTTCTGTGCTCGTGTCTTGTTGGGCCACATGTTTCCTCCAGTGAGCCACATCATCTTGCTTCCAGGCTTTCATACGTGCTATTACTTCTGCCCTCAATACTCCTTTATTCTCTTTTATCTAGCTGTCTCCTACTCTTCCTTCAAGCTTCAAATTAAATGTTGCTTTCACAGTACAGTTTTCATCGACTCTCTAAACTAGGTTAGATAGCCCTGTTATAAGTTTCCATAACATCCTGTATCCCCATCTTGTATCATATAGAAGTATTTGTCATACTGGTATTCCTACCTCATTGAAGAACCCACAAGGGCCAGGATTCTACTGTTCTTGTTCAGTATGGTATCCCCGATGCCTGGCCAAATGTGCAGCACTCAATAGGTGCTCACAAATATATCTGTAAATAAATGTCTAATGAGGAACATGCAAAGAGCAAAGACTATAGGCAGGCATACTGGGCTCAGATTCTACCTCCACTATCTGCCAGTCCTGTAATCTCGGCCAAGATATTTACCTTTATAGAGTCTTAATTTTTATCTATGTAGAATAGAGGTAGTACCACTAATCTCATAGGATTTTTTAAAAAAGGTTAAATGCATACAGCATGTAAAATATCTCATAATATATGCTTAATGAAAAGAATTTTGTTATAATTATTATCATTAATAATCTGACTAAACCTGGCCTAGAAGATAAGATACTTAATCTACCCATTCAAAACAAGAAACAGCCAACAAACAACTAAGAATACCTGTTTCCTTTATTGTATTCCTTAATTAATCTGTGGCATAAAGGTGGTATAAATATATTTTTGGCTTAAGGATGGAAAAATCAACAGATGAGCAGTTATTCCCTTTACCAACCCAAGTGACCACCTTATTTTCAATCCTGTTACAGCATTTGGGGGTTGATGTTTCTCTTCTTACACCTGGCTCACACATATTATAGTTATTATATGATTCAGGTGAACAGAAGGTGGAAATATTTACAGGCCATGCATTGCACTAGGTCCTTCGTGTACATTATCCCATGTACTAATTACTAGCAAGTAAATGGATAAAGCATGTGGTGGTTAAGAGCATGGTCTTCAGAGTCAAAGAAATCTAGGTTCAAATCCCAGCTCCACCATTAACTAACTGGGCCACCATGGACAAGCTTGGAGGACAGGATGTGGCATATAGTTCAATAAATGGTTGAACACTTTATTGATTGTATTGATTATAATGATTATATTGTAAAATTGTAACGGGTAGACATGTGCAAGGCTAATGAATAACATTTTTTTTGAGAAGAATTATCTGAGTCTTCATAGAAAGACCTAGGATTGAGCAGAGATGGTAAATTATTCCAGGAAAATTCTTGTTACTTTGTTGCTGGAACATCAACACCATTTGTTATTGATCATCACTGTCACTAACATTGTCAAATAGACATGTTTCTTGGAGCAGAGACAAAACCTGAACAGGAGAGCCTGAGCAGGCAACTGGAGTTTGAAACTATGGCAACTTTAATTTTAAGATAATTTGAATGGCGCTTGTAAAGGAGAAGTTGTTCAGGTAGATCAAGGGAAGCAAAATGGATCCTGGTGGTCACATGAGCAACAGGCAGGAAATGGAGAATAATTCAGTAGAGTTTTTGAAATGTGGCTCTAGTTGTTATATTGCTGGCATATGGCAAGTCAGTAACAACTTTACTGCTTTTTAAGGAGTCTGTACTCCAGAAACTTGATTGTATTGATTGCAATTTGATCGTATCCTTTACTGATTCAGCCAAGAAATGCTCAACTGGCTCATTGTGCTAAGGCAAAGTAGGCGAGAGGAGAACCAAATGCCATGATTCTTACAAAAAGCAAAACATGGGGGCGTGGTCCAAGAAGAAGATATAATCTCCAGAGGTAAATAAAGGGGTTTTCTAGCCTCTTGGGTAGAGAACTCTGCTCAATTCATTCCTTGGGCTGTATTTTGTTGACAAAGGAATTGATTGATTTTTCTTCCACATTTCAGAGAAAATGGGGAAAAGAAGAAAAAATATGGGGGAAAATTATGTAGAGAAACCATGCTGTTGTAGGTGAAATGGTGGTTGGAGGCAGGAAAATGTTCCATGGTTGTTTGTAGACATTCCTAATTGGGCTTGCAGAAAGAAAGCCTTAGAAAGACCTAAAGCTCCATCTTCCTTGCTAACCTTCTTCCTTGAGTATAGGTGGTTCTAAAATATCCTTGCTATTTCCTTTTGTAAGGAGGACTTAGTCTTTGCCTACTGCTATTTTCATGCTGGGTGTCTGGTATAATGCAGAGCAATAAATGACGGAGTACGTCTGTACACCTGTGATCAGAGTACGTCTTCACGTCGGCTGCGATCACACATCAAAACCCAAAGTCTATTTTTATTGATCAGCTTTTAGAAAGCACAAAACATGAGCAAACACCCTAAACTGGATTATAAGCACTCAATATTTAATCAGCTTTTGGTTATTACTAGCAACTTGACATTTAACTGAAGAATTTTTTTAGAGATGTGATTCAGATAAATTTTCCTTTCATGAATGAGGGTGAGTGAATGAGTCTGTTGTTAAAAGTTCTCAATATTGGCCTCTGCTGCCACCATATATGCTGGTGATGACTGTGGTTTTAAGTTACTGGGATTTTAAAATTCTGTTTTATATGCGTACAATTAATGTGCTACTGTCACATGCTGAGATGATTAACACCTTACACTGATGGGGGCATTTCTGGTTTTGGACTTTTTAAAAATTGAATCCTTTAAGATTGGTAAATTCTGGCCATTTTGCAGATGAAGCAAACTGAGTCTCAGCAATATTAAGTCACTTTCCTTTGCACTATGAGATCTGTGAAATTTGATAGGGAAAGTAAGAAATAGATTGGCATAGCTTCAGTGAATGGCAAGCTTGCTGAAGGCCTGTATGTTTCTACACGATTTATTGTTAATCAATATGACATATATACATAGCACAGGTAGACTCTGGCTAATTTCACACAACACCACTATAACTGACTGAACGGCAGAAAAGTCAACAGAGATTAGTTCATGGAATGGCAAGAACATAGTATGGCCCAGCAACGCTACTCCAAGACGTACATCCCAGAGAGAATTCTGCATTTATCCCCTAGGAGATGTGCAAAATAATTTTCATAGTAGCATTGTTGTAAAAACAAAGACTTGGGAACAATGAAAATATCCCTTATTAGAGAGTGGCTAAATAATTTGTGGTGTAGGTCTGTGCTGGAGTGATATTTATCAGTAAAATGTGAATGATCTGCAGTGACTGACAGAACGTATGAATCGTACACACGTAACGCTGGATGAAATAAGCAAATTGCAAAATAGAAATAGGAATACAGAGCACTTACTCTGTGTAGGGCACTATTCTAATTACTTCAGATATGCTAATTCATTAACCTCCACCGAGACCCTAAGAGGCAGATATTATTAGAATCACCCTATTTGATAGAAGTGGGAACCAAGTCTTATAGAGGTTAAGTAAATTGCCTCAGGCCACACAGACACTAAGTGGGAGAGCTAGAATCTGTGCACAGGCACAAATGCCAAATACACTGTGCGTGAATGTGTATACACACACACACACACAAGCACACACATACATGCACACGTATTTATACACACTACATAGTGTATATATAAAATGTGTATATATGTATCTATGCACAGAACTGATGAAGTCCCAGCTCAGTGTGTTACCTCTCACGGGGGAGACAATGGTATGGGTCAGGGAAGGACAGTACAGATAGGTACCATGGTGTTGATAATTTCTGGCTCTTAAGATGGTAGTGGATTTGTGGTCGTCTATTATTCGGCGTCACAACCTCATATAATACATAAATGCGGCATGTAGTTATACCTCAACTATTACATTAAAAAAGAACCATCTGGGGAACCTTCTGAAATTCTGAATTCCTGGGTCCATTGCTAGAATTTTCAGGGTTTAGAGAAACTTGAGAGAGAGAGAGATCTGGCCAAATCCTTAGCACTTGAATCAGTTGTCTATTGCTACTTGACAAACGACCCCAAACTCAGTGGCTTAAATAGCCACCATTTTCTTGTTAAGATTCTGTGGGTCTTCAGTGGGAGGGTAGAACCTGGCTGCCTGACTGGCCTGGATGGTCGAAGGTGGCCTTGTGCACATCTGGGTTCTGCTGTCAGGTGATCTTTTTTTTTTTTTTTAAAGGTTTATTCGTTTATTTTAATGGAGGTACTGGGGATTGAACCCAGGATCTTGTGCGTGCCAAGCACACACTCTACCACTGAGCTATGCCCTCCCCCTGCTGTCAGGTGATCTTCAGGAGGTCCTTCACCTTCACCTGGCTTCTCTGCACGGTGTCAGGCCACCTTTTAAGAGGGTAAGAGGACAAGCTGCAAGGCTTCAGCAGTGTGACTGCCTGACATTAAGCGTTTTGATTGTAATGTAATTGCCTGGCATTAAGCTTTTCGATTGCTGAGATCCATTTCAAAGACATCCATCTCAAAACAAACCGCCAGCCTATGACACAGCTGCAAGCAAAACAATTAGATAAGGAGGTGGATTGCCCCCAAAACCCACGAACTGTCAAGTGTGCCTTTCAGAAAGCCCTGAGTAACCTAGACAACTGAAGGTTTCTCCCTTCCCACCATGTCCTAATTCCCATTCTCGTGTTTTAAATTCACCAGTAAAGAGGGAACCCGTGAAACTCCACCCCACCTTGGATGCTAATAAAGGCAGAGCCCCAGCTCCACATTCTTCCCTCTCTCTCTCTCCCAAGACCTTGCTGCATGGTTTCCACATGCTATATATTGTTTTTGCCTTTCTCAGAGTTTTTAATTTGCTTAGCAGTGGTTTTCAAACCAAGTTCCTACAGGGAATATCCCATGTTCCATGACTGAGATGTTCAGTGCTGAAATGTTCTGTCACTAAAATAGAATGATGGCAGTTACATCCCAATTCACAGAGAGAACAAAATTACAGAACAGATACCCAATTTTAGCTGTTTTGAGACCTTTCAACCCCTGAATGAACAGGTAGCTCATGAAACTCAAAAAGGAAAAGACATATTTTTTAAGATGACTGAAAACATGTCTCTAGGAATCCTCATGCTGCCACTAATGTGGGCAAGTTCATCCACTGCTCTAAAGCTTCAGATTTATCATCAGTAAAATGGGGATATGAAACTGAGCTCACTGCGCCGTTAGTTAATTGGATAATACATGTTAGATAGTATCTGTGAAGACCTCAGTATAGTTATCTTGCACCTGTTACAGACCCAAAAATGTTCATTTCTTAAAAGATGTGGATATTTGAGGATATGAAATGTAATCCTGTAGCAAAATATTTTTTTCTTAATTTGTGTGATAGAATTACAACCTGAGTATTTCGTTGTGTTTGGTTCCACTGAATTTCCTACTCAGCCTTGCACTGCACTTCACTGAGTATGTTTTCTTATACATTTGCCAACATTTCCGCCTTTTTCTAGGGAGATAGGAATCCTGTGCTAAGATCTAAATTTTGGATTCCATCTTTCTGTCTCTCTTGAATTACTTTGTCATTCCTTTATGGTGAGAAAAACAAGACAACAAGCCAAAAGTGGAGTTGTTTACGCCAAATCCCATGTCACCAAACGGAGACTTAATTACAGTTTCAGCTCTCCCAGAAATGAAATCTTAAACCAGTTGATCAGAAATCACGTGATCAGCACTAGTTAGGTAAACTGTCAGACAGACCCCTGTCATTCCCTAAGGGAGAGTGAGTTTGCAATAACTAACTTGTTTTTTTCCCCTAGTATAAATTCTTTGTTTCCTTCTGTCTAATCTTTTATTTTGAACAGCTCCTCAGAGCGTCTTTCTATCTGCTAGGTTGAATACTGCCCAGTTCGAATCAATTTTTGCTCCATGAACCCTTGAACATTATTAATATGCCTCAGTTTATCTTTGAACATTGGTCTCAGCTCAGGAGTGGCTTGATTAAGGGAAGAGCTTCCCCTTAGCTTAATCTCTCCAGATGCTCACATCTTCACCCAACTCATGTCCCTCTTTCACAAAGCTTGGCACTGCCTACCCTTTACCTCTGTTATGCATGAATCCATCCATTAGGTCTCATTTAATTGACCTTAAATCTACACCCTGATTTTCTCAGTATTTGGGTTTTTTTTTTTTTTTTTTTTTTTGGTATCCATATTTTCTCCATGACTAGAGTATGAAGTCCCTAATGTTAGGATTGCCATATATTTGTTTCTTTATTTGTTGTTAATCCTTGTAGCTCCTAGCAGAGCATGGGACTCACACTTGGTACTCAATGAATACTTGCTTACAAACTCGTTCCTACTCGAAGCTGAAAGCATTTAGGGTCTTTTAAAAAGAAGGATTTACTCGGGCAACGTAGAATGGCAGAGTGTAAAATCAGTACTGAAATGAAATCAGCGTATGGTGCTTAGAGTGTGTTTATCATGTCCAAGTTGATCTTCAGAACAAGTCAGTGAGGCAGGGAGGAAGTATTATAGTCATCCTCACCCTTCAGAGAAAGACTCGTGGGGACTGAGTTACTTGCCCAAAGTTGTGCAGACTGAACACTGTAGAGACCGAACGAGAACCAGGTAACTTGACTCCATACCCCACACTCTTCCAAGAGTGCTACGCTGCTGCCTTCACAACTCAGTTGACACAATGGCCCTTGAAGACGGAGATAAATTTGCTAACCAACCAACACGTGCAATGCTGTGAATGCTGTGTATTGTTAATTTTGAAACTGCATATTAAATTCTTTTTGCTTTATAAAATTCATTGCATTTTATAAGAATTATTTGCACTTTTATTTTCTACTTATCTTTTAGATATGATCACATTTCAATTTGTACCACAGATTATAGTCTGCAGTTGAAAACCTTTGGTGAGAAATACAAGTAACCCAGCATCCTGGGATGTATTAAATTTTAAACTCTCCTGGAAGGCCTGACCTTTGTCCAAAAGTTTGCTTTCCTTTGCAGTACTTTTCCTGCCAACTAACTACTGTGTCTATTGTCAGATACTATTAATTTAATATTCATTGAGGAACACCTGCTATAGGTCAGAAACGGTTGTAGCCACCAGGGATTCAGAGACAAATATGACACAATCCCTGTCCTCAAGAAATTTATTGTCTGGAAATGAAAACATCATTTAAAATGGTTCGCATAAAGCACTGTGGCAAAGGCGGTCATGGTGTTCTGCACATAGTATTGTGGGATCCCCCACGAAGGCCACCTGGGATCAAGGAAGGCAAGGAATGGGGAGACAAGAAGCAGAGGACAGTCCCATGGAAAACAGTGATGCTTTATCAAGAAGTGGAACTCAAACCCATGCACTATAGACAGCATGGAAAGTAAGAGCATGTGTAAGTGGGATTTGAAGGCGACAAGTCTGGGTGGAGGTAAGGAAACGAGATAGAGAAATCTTTCAGTGGTTTGGCAAAGAGATGATGGGTTCTACTTGCAGCTATTTTTCATGGAACTGTAGACTATCAGGTGTTGGAAGGTACTTCTTATTGTTTAAATATTTATATAGTTAATAGTTAATAAATGCCTACTGTATGTGGGGCAGTGGATACAGAGGGACAAAGAGAACATTTGGTCTTTGTCAAAACAGGAAAATGCTGCAGTGTGACAAGTGCTATACAGTAGGTATAATTAGGTATTATGTGAGCACCAGTGAGGAACTTCTAACTCAGCCTGGGGAGCCAGGGAGTCAGCACTGCAAGTCAGCCAGGGAACAAGGTGCAGGTACAGAGACACCCAAGGGTAGGGAACAGTCTTTAAAGTCACATGGCATGGTCTCTCCAGGGAAATGTGAACAATTCTGCATGACTGGAGCAGATTACACCGGCAGGGGTGCAGACTGTGAAGGAATATATGTCATTGGAAGGAATGTGTTTAGGAATCATGTGACGATTTTGAGCAAGGACTCAACATGTTAGATTTATGTTTGGAAAAAAGTCTTCCAGCAGATGGATGGATTTCCTGAAGGAAAGACTGTCGCTAAGGAGACTGAGAAGCAATAACAAGGGTTTGGATAAAAGTGGTAATAGGAGATTAAATTCAGTGGGTCAAATCCAAGAATTGCTTAGGAGGTGAAAATTATAAATGATGAATCCATAGTACTGGGAGCATTGTGAATGCATGCCACCCCCCACCCCCCAAGAGGAGTGCAGGGAAAGCCAGGATTCACTTAAAACAAGGAGGTGAGGCATGAGTTTATGAAAAGATAAAAGATGCATGATTATTTTTTTTCTTCTTTTTTGAGCCATGGGATACAATTTCCAAGAGCCTAAGTATTGTAAATGTTTGGGGACGTGAGAATGAAAGCAATAGTGAAAGAACATGATTGGTAGAATATGAATAAAGGGAATGGGAGAGAAGGGACAAATAAAGGGGCTGCCACTCAGAGCATTCACCAAGAATAATCAACCAGGTAAGTCATTCATTCAGCCAACAAACATGTTTTGATCTCCAACAATGTACTAGGTACTCCACTACACGTTGGGAATGCAGTAATGAACCATGTGTACCAGGGGAGGACTGACTGGCTTCATGGCTTCCGATGTTGACTTGATTTGGTGCTCATGCTGGCCGAGGCCTCAGGCAGGGAGAGGAAGATCAGATTGGCAGTCCATGGCATTGCCTACAGAAGGCAGCACAGCACAGTCTGTATCAGAATATTCATGCATGGGATTCAGCCAGGTCTGAGTCAGCTCTAATGTGTAGGGTGTGTGACCTTGAAAAAGGAACTCAATTTCTCTGAGTCATTTTTCCACACTTGTAAAATGAAGATAATGATAACTACCTTGCAAGTCTATTATGAGTATTCAAATGAGGTGCATTTAAGGGCCAAGTCCCTGGCTCAGAGCATATATAAAAATAATTGTTATCATCATCATGATTTGGTACCTATATTTAGAGTCATAGGTAAATCAAAGATCTGGTTACCTGAGGAGGTGGAGTCCAGCTCTGAATTCACTGAGGCCGGTGTGGGCTGAAGCTACACATAAGGTCAAAGGCAGCTTCCTTAATGATGACTGACTTCATGTGGAAGACCCTCAAAATTGCCACTCCTATAAATTTGCATATTTTTCTTCTTTTCGTTTGGCAAATAAGATC